>NC_134354.1:25332999-25695499 GCF_048569485.1 Anomaloglossus baeobatrachus | reverse complement strand
GAAACCCCAATTGCGTGAAGAAGGACTTTTGGAGAATTGTGACGCATTCCCCGGACATGTATGCTATTACTGGACTACTTTACCCTCTGTGTGGTGGATTATGTTATGGATCATCTGTTTTGCTTGGAATAAATGTTTTTACGATTGTTCATCCATCTCTCGCTCTGTTGATTGTGTGATATCTGAGAAGGACCCCGTCACAAGGGGTTTACATATTTTATAACAATCGTCCCCAAGGCCAAATAGGGTTCATTAAGCACATAGTGAAAAATGTTTAACCCTTGTCAATAGGACACATTATACAGACTAGGGAAAAGAGAGCGCAAATAGGGTCTTACCAGATATATAAAAGGGCAGTGTGTAATGGTATACACTCACCTTATGTCATTGTGAGGGTCACAACCGCCAGAGATAGCATACAAATAATGGTGGCTGCCGCAGCCCCACATGGATTAGTCTTCAAAGCTGGAGAGGAGAAGGGGGTAATGCCGCTCTGTCGCTAAAAAGGATGAAACATTGTTGATTAACTAATATTTTTTGTAGTTCATAGGTCTACACGTTTCGAGGTACAGGACCTCTTCTTCAGGACCAAATTGTATTGTTGATTTTTTTGTGGTCCTGAAGAAGAGGTCCTGTACCTCGAAACGCATGGACCTATGAAATAAAATAATTATTAGTTAATCAAGAATTTTTCATCCTTGTTTGCACCAGTGCGGCATTAACCCCTTCACCTCTCCAGCTTTGAAGAATAGGACAAATCAGACATTGATAGAAATAGGTAGAATAGCAATTACTTTTACAAAACATAGTTGAGGTCTTGTAAAAACAGCGCCACTCCTGTGCTTGGCTTATATCTGGTTTTGCACTTTAGCGCTGTTTATAAGCCGTTGAGTGCAATACCAGAAATATCCTATGGACAGGAGTGGCGCTGTTCCTGTTAGAGAGCAGCCATCTTATTCTCATCTGATAAAACCTCTTAAATATCTTCCTTTTTTTGTTTTAGAACAAACAAAAATAGTCCGCCCCCCAAAAAAAAAAAATCTCTTGGATTCCTTACCAGGAATAGTAAGACACATTTCTTTAGCATGTAAGCCTTCAGAGAGGGAATTAAAAGTACATCTGTAGCAGCCTTCATCCTCAATGCTGGTTTTATTAATTGTGATCGCCGTCTCGTTCAGGCCTGCAGTGCTCATCCAGAGACGATCCGTGTTGCCTTCACTGATTTCAGCTCCGGACTCAGGCGTGTACGTGGCTACAGTGGTTTCTCCGTCATCTACATCCTTTGTCCATGTCACCCGCACGGCAGTAACGGGCGGAGGTAAAATACACTTTAGTGTTACACTTTTCCCGTACTCGATCGCACCAACTTCAGTTTTCACATCTGCAAAAATAACAAAAACTTCTCTGTGAATTGTCAGTATTTGCCGTTTTGGAATTTATCAGATACAAAGGAAACTATAAACAGCAAAGTAATACAATTCTACATTGAGATCTACATGGTATGGGGGGGGGGAATTTTCTATTTTTTTAGGAACCAATTTTTATATTAATATCCTCAGTAAATAGATTTTTTTATCACACAATGACTATTGGAAAAATTTACATTTTACAAATATTTTTAGAAAGACATTTAAGGAGGTATCCATTTTTATTATGTGGTACTTTTATATATTTTTTTTGTATATATTAACAACTAACGGAAAGCAGCACATAACTGAAGAAAAGGGGAAGACCCTCAACTCCTGTAGTAGCTATTGTCTGTATTTATGAGGATGGAATTAGACAGGGTGGTCCCACTTTTAGAAATGGAAGTGTGCTTGTGCCTTGATGTTGTAACAGTGTGAAAAGTACTGTAAGCTGTGCTGTAAATCCTAACAAGTAACCTCTCACTATGTGTGACTCATCAAAGGTGCAGAGGATGGAGAGGATATTAAGACCCAGAGGTTTCTTGCTTGACAAAGGTGGGGGCCTGGTTGAAAGGGAGCAGGCTGGAGACGACGTGCCTGAACAAACGCAGCAAACAGCAGAAGAGACTTTGCGGGCCTGCTGTCAAGAGGTTGTGGAAGACAGTGCTTTATGAGGTGAAGGTCAGCTGCTGACCGAGACAGTACCCTGGGACCTGGAGAGTGAGAAGAAGCTTCCCCGCAGCTGAGGAGAGCGGTGTACTTTTTCTTTAGAAGATGACTCCCGGGCGGAGGACTATCATCCTTGTGCCAACAGAACTGTGAGGGCATGGCCGAAGACTTTTGAACACTGTGGAATAGAAAGGACAGATTTGTTTGTGCATATTGGATTACGTTGTTTGACGCCGAAGACCACAGAAGCAGATGCGGTTGGGACCCTTCTCAGGCCTGTGACGGACATTGCCAGAGTGAACGGTACCTTCAGTTCAGATATACCTGGGTATACCAATTGCTTACAGTATATGCACATATACTGTGTCTCTGTTCATGTGTTGTGTTGTAGATAGAAGTGGACAAGTTGTAAGTTGGTGTGAAGTCTCAGAGATCCCCCTGGAGTCGCACTCAAATAATTTACAATCCCCAGTTTCTGTGCTAGTTAGGTTCCAGGTTTTGCTGTAAAACACAATCTGGGGAACTCTGAGGCTGACACATTGACCAACGAATACCGTAAAATCCTGAGTGACAACCTCCTTCCCTCCGCCAGGACATTAAAAATGGGTTGTGGCTGGGTCTTCCAGCACGACAGTGACCCAAAACATACATCCAAGGCAGCAAAGGAGTAGCTCAAAAAGAAGCACATTAAGGTCATGGAGTGGCCTAGCCAGTCTCCAGACCTTAATCCCATAGAAAACAGATGAAGGGAGCTGAAGCTCCGAGTTACCAAGCGACAGCCTCAAAATGTTAATGAGTTAGAGATGATCTGCAAAGAGAAGTGGAGCAAAATTTCTCCTGACATGTGCGCCTAATCGTCAACTACAAATAACGTCTGACTGCTGGGCTGCCAAGTCTTGTTTACCAGAGGGATCAAATTCTTATTTCTCTCTCCAAAATGCAAATAAATTTATATAATTCATACAATGAGATTTTCTGGATTTTATTTTGGATATTCTATCTCTCACTGTTAAAATTAACAGCCACGCTAGAGAGGAATTGATTGACCCCACTCTTGCCAGTCCCCATTGTTTTCTACCACTGTGACCCACAGAGCTGTGTGAAGTCACGGCCTTTTCTGTCATGTGCCCTCTCTCCTCTACACAGTGCCACTGCAACCACCTGCAGCTGTTTTCATTGGTGGCAATGCTCACAGGGACTACATCCTCTACATTATCGGAAGTAACCGCTGGGGGATCTTGTCTAATACCCACTACAAGACACACAAGGCCACCATCTTGTGATGTGGACCACTTGGGCATCTAATCTTGGCAACGAACACATGTACTGATCCCCCTGTTGACACCGAATTACTTTTTTTCCCCATATATTATGAGCTTGCTTGTGCGCTATGCCTGAATACTGGTAGGATACATATCCCAGGATTGAGCTTTGAGTTAGGTATTCGTCTGCTGTCACCTAGTGGGTGTTCAGTGTACAGTAACTACAATTCAGAATCTTTGACATTGAATATATATACCAGAGACCTGGATTTGGATCCTTGGTCTTCATTTATAGCGGAAAATGGTCTTGCTACAATTTTTTTACCGTTCTCTGAGACTCAGCAATAAGCCTCTCTACTACAAGCAACACACGGTTGTAATTGGGTCGTTCAGTCCACGGTCTCCCTAGCAGTACTCACTACCTAGTATGTACTAATCACATTTTGGCTTTCTACTATTACACCAATTATTACTTTTCCTGATGCCTAGAGGAACCGAGAAAAGTCCATAGAGTGGCTGATCCTGACCTCATGTCATTGAATGAACTTTTCAAAATGGCCTTGATATGAACCACTTCCCCAACTCTGACTTTGAGTTCCATAAAAGATTCTGGGCATTTGGAACTTTTCACTGCTTTTGGCTTGTAGCGCCGGCATCCTTGCACCACTCGCCCTCCTCCTTGCAGGGACGCCCACACACTCATCGCTGTGGCCAGCCTGCACCAAGCTTCATAGCTTCCCCATGCTCCTCTACGTGGGTGTTCTCTGCTTCTCTCTCCCAGGACCTGTGCGCGCCACACAAGCCCTTTGGGAGTGCTCCTGGAGCATATGCACACACCACTAGATGTTATGATCTGGAACCATGGAAGACCACCATAAATCATTGGTAAAAGGTGACAAGAGCATTGTCAACTAATCTGGCTGCCATCCCCTTACTAACCATCAACACTAGAAGTAGCTGAGGGGTGAACTAACATCCTGTGCACCGCGAACCCAGCCGGAGAACTAGCTATCCTAAAGGAAGGAAAGATGAATAGCTCTCTGCCTCAGAAAATAGATAAAGAATAGCAAGCCCCCGACATTCAAAGACTGCGGTGATATAGGAAAACACAATACACAGATAGATGATAGGATTAGCAAAAGGTGAGGCCCTACTGACTAAATAGGACATGATAGGAAAGGGACTGATGGTGGCCAGAGAAAAACCATACAAAAATCCAAAAACCTGATAGTACAAAAAGCCCTCAGATCCCTAGATCTGAACTCCGTCCTATACCAGGCGCTCTTGTCATACCAATGAACAGAAAGCAGGAACCATTACAAATTCAAGAAGCAACAAACACATGGACTAATAGGAGCAATACTCCAAACATAGCTGCAGGGAGCTTCCCAGCTAAGAGGGAAGATTCCTGCATGTAAATAAACTGACAATAACCACAGCAAATGACAAACTCAGATAAGAGCAAAAAGAACCAAACAACAAATAAAGAGCCAAGCACTTATCTGGGGTAGAAGTGGTCTGGAGCAGGATGAAGCAGGCTGGTGAACAAAGAACAACTGTCATCCGGCATAGCCTGCCAGCAGACCAGGGTTTAAATAGGCAGAGAGTTAGCAATGGAAACGCCCATTGCTCAACACACCTGGTCTCTGTCCAAACCATTCCTGGCCACAAGAGGGAGCCTCACAGCAGCAAAAGCATAACTGACATTCACAACACCTAGCCTTCTCTTAAAGGTCGAGCATGTCCTAGAAGTGCCTCATAGCCTATCATGAGAAGGCACTGGATATTTAAGACACTTTCCCACTAGGGGAGGTGCCTGATCAACGTGATTAGTTAGTTAGTAGTTTGTTCCCTAACCAGCTAGTTGACAGGTCCCCTTGTCCGCTGTGCTTCAAGGTGCAGTGTACGGTGTCTTTGCCTGTCTCCCGGTCCAGTCAGTATCCCAGTGCCCATCTTTCCTAGCTGTGCTATCTGCCTCACCTACCACAGAGGTAACAGCTTTACTAGGGACTGTATTTGTCCACCTCGGCCATGCCATTTGCCTTTGCCACCCTGGTGGTCCCAGCTTTACTAGTAACTGTGTTCTTCTACCCTGGCTGTGCCATCTGCCTCAGCCACCCTGGTGGTCCCAGCTTTACTAGTTTCTGTGTCCTTCCACCCCGGCTATGCCATCTGCCTTAGACTTTCCAGAGGTCCTTGCTGCACTAGAGACTCTAACCCCGTCTGTCCCTGACCTGTGGGTCAGCTGCCACAGTCTTGGTCACTGCCCTGGGAGTGGCACCTGGAGTCTGCCTCGCTGTAGGCGCTTAGTGCTTACAGACCTTCAGGATTTATATTCTCTCAAGCTTTTCCTGGAGGCTGAAAGAATCCTTGCTGAGCGACCCAATCATCTGCTCCGAAATATGATCTGTCCTTTCCACATACTTTAATGAGTACCCTCCTTCAAACACATCCCCTACCACTATGTGAGAGGTCCATAATGCTGCGATCCAGGGGTCATTTCTCAGTAGTATCAGATTTCGCAACCCAACAGTCAATAATCACAGCAAAGATATAGTTTGTTTAAGCATACAAAAAACACACCATTAGAAAAACATAATGATCATTATAGATGTGTATATAAATACATGGAAAATTGCCCTATACAGATGCTGTAGCATCAAGAAAAGCAAAATTCTGTACCATGGCAAAATTTGAAAAAAAACAACATTTTATTAATACATTTAAAAGTAAAAAAGCATTATAAAAGATTTTTATTGAGATGACCAGCAGGTAGCGCCAACACCCCACAATAAGGGGATGCTAGAAACAGTATAGAGATATCAAGTTCATAAGATATAAATAAATAACCCTAAAATTACAACTACAATAGGCTCAAACACTTATAAAGAGATGTAAATTTTGTCAGTTGACATGAACAGCATGTATGATGGAGATCAAAAATTGATACATATATCGTTTTACATACCAACACACATCCTGTCAATAAGAGGTATATATATCTCAAAAGCCCATATATTAGTGTGGACCCACAAGGCAGTACAAAAAAATAGTACGAAAAGCGTAACCAAATAGCAGCATTACCTTCTGTGGAGAGAGGCACCCAGCGCTCCCCTACATGCACGTTTCGGTAAGAGAGAGGCACCCAGAACTCCCCTACACACACGTTTCAGTAATTAAACCTTCATCCAGGGGCTATTGTAGTTGTCCCTTTAGGGTTATTTATTTATATCTTATATACTTGATATCTGTATACTGTTTGTAGCATTCACTTATTGTAGAGTGTTGGCACCACCTGGTGGCCACCTAGATAAAGATTTTTTTAAATTGATTTTTTGCTTTTAAATATATTAATAAAATTTGTTGTTGTTTTTTTTCAAATTTTGCCGTGGTACAGAAGTTTTCTTTTCTTGAAATCACAGCAAAGAGAAGTCACCATAGGAGATTGTTAAAAACTCACTAAGCAGATACTTCCTTAGTTTTGGGGTCTGAGATATTAAAATTGTGAACTGAATGAAATATTTTCTTAATCACATATGTTTTAACGAAAGTGTGCTGGTTAAAATATAGACTTTACATATTCGAGATACACCAAATACTCTTCTTATTCGTAAAATCTCGACATGCCCTACCATTGAGGCCTGTCCAAAAAAATCATACTTTGGAAGGGTTTTTAACATAAGATCCTTACCTTATTACTAAGGAATTTTTTTTACCATTTTATTCTTAGTTATACGACCCTACTGAAGCTTTCTCAAAATCTATAGCGGATAAAGTTCTCACTCCCGCCCTTGACCCCAACTAGAAGTCTCATTAAGTGCGGTTCTCCAAGCCATCAAATCGGCCAACACCACGAGGCCTCCTGGTCCTCATCATTTATCAAGTCAACACTTCCTGTCCCAGTCATGGCTCTCCAAGTAGTCTTCTTTTTTAATTATCTCCAGTCTGGTGGTAAGATGGGTCCCTATTCTAATTTAGGCCACACAAATGTAATCCTGAAATGTAATAAAAGGATATCTGTATATAGTATTGCTCTATATACTAAAAATCTTGGTCTCCTTTAAAGCCCAGCCATAGGCAGGTGTTTAACCTCTTACCGACATTGGACGTACTGGGTACATCATGGCTCATATCGGTGTAATCACAGCCGCCTGCTGCAGTGAGTCGGCAGTGAGTCCCACACATGTCTACTGATCTGATCAGCAGACATGTGTGGTTATCAGGTGCGGGAGCTCATTGTTGGCAAAATGGAAGTCTTCAACAGATCCCCAGCTGCCATAGCAAACCATCGGCACCCCACCGTGTGCCTGACGACATGGTTTAGGTATTAGCATTCTTCATCCATATTCTTCAAGGGTCCAGTTTTCTCTAAAAACACTTGTTGACAAGTCAGATGTTCCAATCTGTTCAATGGACGCTTTTAATAATGTGTTGGACAATGGCGTAGAGAAGAGCACCCAAGGTGGTAGAAGTTCTGCAAACCATGTCATATGAAGACTGGCTAAAAGAACTAGGGATGCTTAGTTTGAAAAAGAGAAGGCTGAGAGGAGACTTAATAGCAGTCTACAAATATCTGAAAGGTAGTCACAGTGCAGAGGGAACTACCCTATTCTCATTAGCACAAGGAAGTACAAGAAGCAATGGGATGAAACTTAAAGGAAGGAGATTCAGATTAGACATTAGGAAAAACTTTCTGACAGTGAGGGCAGTCAGGGAGTGGAAGAGGCGACCACGGGAGGTGGTGAGGGCAGTCAGGGAGTGGAACAGGTGACCACGGGAGGTGGTGAGGGTAGTCAGAGAGTGGAACAGGCGACTACGGGAGGTGGTGAGGGCAGTCAGGGAGTGGAACAGGCGACTACGGGAGGTGGTGAGGACAGTCAGAGAGTGGAACAGGCGACCACGGGAGGTGGTGAGGGCAGTCAGGGAGTGGAACAGGTGACCACGGGAGGTGGTGAGGGTAGTCAGAGAGTGGAACAGGCGACTACGGGAGGTGGTGAGGGCAGTCAGGGAGTGGAACAGGCGACTACGGGAGGTGGTGAGGACAGTCAGAGAGTGGAACAGGCGACCACGGGAGGTGGTGAGGGCAGTCAGGGAGTGGAACAGGTGACCACGGGAGGTGGTGAGGGCAGTCAGGGAGTGGAACAGGCGACTACGGGAGGTGGTGAGGGCAGTCAGGGAGTGGAACAGGCGACTATGGGAGGTGGTGAGGACAGTCAGAGAGTGGAACAGGCGACTACGGGAGGTGGTGAGGACAGTCAGAGAGTGGAACAGGCGACTACGGGAGGTGGTGAGCTCTTCCTCAATGGAAATCTTCAAGCGGAAACTGGATAAACATATAGCTGGGATGATTTAGGAAAGCCTGCACTCGCAGGGGGTTGGACCCGATGGCCCTTGAGGTCCCTTCCAACTCTACCATTCTATGATTTTATGGCTGTAGAGAGGGCAAAGGGCAAAATAAAAGGAATCCGAGTCCTTTTGCAATGTTTACGACAAGGCTTATATTTATAGATATTTGGAAAGAGAAAAATCCACAAAAACAAAAACTTTTCTGCTTTTCCCCTGCCTCCTACACACGAGTATTTGTTAATGATTTAATGGTCCAAAAGGGCAGTAATGTTGTTTATAATCCAAAGCTTCTTTCCGACCATCCTCCAGTATCAGCAATGTTCAGTCTTACTCAACGGAAATTGGAACGGGAATTTAATATTATTTCACACTGGTTAGTCGCGCTGGACTGCCACGCTACCATATTTTCTGAGATTGCCATATTTTATTTTTTGTTACTGTGGGATCTGTAGCTCCAATTTGGGGAAACTTATAAATCATTTCTTATAGGAATCCTAACTAGGAACATTTGTAGAGTAACGAGGTAGAAAGTGAGATAATGGAGGCATCCACCAAATATGAAGAGGAATAAATCTTAATTCCCACCTCAGTAAAAATTAAATAAAATAACGTCAAAATAACTCAAGGAAAAAATACGAGCTGGCACAAAAAGAAACAAAGCAAATAATATACCCATTTTTTATTTTTTTTTTAGAAATAAATTTATTGTTAAACAGTGTAACTCTAGGCAAACTATTGGCAAATTTAGAAAAGGTCAAGAGATATTGGTGTGATATGAGGATACAGCTCAAAAAATAGTTAGAGTGTCATCGTTTACATTTTTATTTCCCAAAATAGTAGTACACATGAAAATGAGAAGCTTTGTAATTTACTTTATCAGAGAAATCCGCTTTTTTTCTCCTCTAGGACTAATTTTTCATTCTCAATTCAGGGGTAAAACCTGTATTCAGTGAAAACTAACTTTCCCATTACTGAGAAAGGAGATGGCAGTTGGAGCTTTTAAAATTCTATGGAGAAAGAGGAGCTAAATGCCAGCATATACATTCTGCTGCAAGTTCTCTTGAGGGGAAGGAGGTATAGGTCAACACAGACATTGTGCTGCAAGTTCTCCTGAAGGGTAGAAGTTATAGGTTGACACAGACATTCTGCTGCAAGCTCTTCTGAGGGAGAGGAGCTACAGGCCGACACAAACATTCTGCTGCAAGTATTGCTAAGAAGGAGGAGCTATAAACTGACACAGACATTCTGCTGCAAGTTCTCCAGAGGGGGAAGAGGTAAACATCACACAGACTGAAGTTCTCCTGAGAAGGAGGACCTATAGACTGACACAGACATTCTGCTGCAAGCACTCCTGAGGGGGAGGAGCTATAGGCTGAAACAGACATTCGGCTGCAAGTTCTCCAGAGGGGAGGAGCTAGATGTCGACACAGACATTCTGCTGCAAGTTCTCCTGAGAGGGAGGAACTAGAGGTTGACATAGACATTTTGCTGCAAGTTCTTCTGAGGGGGAGCAGAAATAGGCTGACATAGACATTCTGCTGCAAGTTTTCATGAAGAGGAGGAGCTATAAACTGACACAGACATTCTCCTGCAGGTTCTTCTGAGGGGGAGGGAGGAGCTATAGGCTGACAGTCATTCTGCTGCAAGGTCTCCTGAAATGACAGTTACATTGTTCCATGGAACATTATGAGCACCAACAACTGTCATCTGTTATCTAAGTAGAGTATGTGCTCACTGAATAGATTTTTCCTAGGAATTTAGAATTTTGAAAACTAATGATAAGTCCAGGAGGAGAAAGAAGCAGATTTATCTGACAAGATATATTACAAACTGTATTATTTTCATGTGTACTAATGATTTCAGAATAAATAAATAGAATTAAATTAATTAATTAAATTAAATTAAAAATTATTCTTTAACAATACAGGAGAAATTGTAGATGTCTTTGTACTGTGCTATAGGGTGGTTTTTACATCATAGCTGCATGCAAGCACTTGAATAGTTGGATTATCCAGAAATATGGAGGAGCCAAATTGTGGCACTGTTGGTTTAGAACTATGACTTCTTTAAAAAAAAAAAAACATCTTGAAACATAAGGAGACTAAAGATCAAAGTGAGATGGAGTCTTATAGATCAATCTCTCAACTTATTTCTGGCACTGAAACTGCTATGCTTAATTTATTCTCAGTATAACTACAGCTATTCTGTGGAGGCCTCAGAGCTTTGCATGAGAACATTAATGATCAAACAGCATCATGAAAACCAAGGAACACACCAGACAGGTCAGGGATAAAGTGGAGACGAGTAAAAAAGGGTTAGGTTATAAAATATAGCCCAAGCTCTGAACATTTCTCAGAGCACTGGTCAATCCATCATCCAAAAATGGAAGAAGTTTGGCACAACTGCAAAAATACCAAGACATGGCCGACTACTGAAACTGACATCCCAAGAAGGAGAGCAATAATTAGAGAAGCAGCTGAGAGGCCCATGGTCACTGGAGGAGCTAAAGAGATCACAGCTCATGAGGGAGAATCTGTCCACAAGACAACAATTAGTCGTAGACTCCACAAATCTGGGCTTAATGGAAGAGAGGCAAGAAGGAAGACATTTTTGAAAGCAAGAAATAAGTCCCATTTGCTGTTTGCAAAAAGTCATGTACAGGACACAGTGAGCAGTGGAAGGAGCAGCTCCAGTCAGATTAGAGCAAAGGAGACATTTTGGGGCTAAATGTAAAAAACTATGTGCAGTGGAAAACTAACACTGCACATCACCCTGAAAACACCATCCCCACCGTCATACATTGTGGTGGCTGCATCCTGCTGTGGGGAGGCTTTTCTTCAGCAGGGGCACTGTACTGGTGTCCTGGTGGCAATTACTGTTGGTTGGGGGGCACTCAGGGCACTTAAAGGGGTTGTCCACTATTAGGACAACCCCTTCTGTTTCCACGTTTCCCCTGGGTAAAATAATAAAGCCTATAGTCACCACCCATACAGGCTTCCTTCCAGCAGGGACGCAGTTTGCATTCCCGGGGCTCACGTGGGTTGTGATGTCATGTGAGCCCCAAGTACAGTTAGCACTGGCTTCTGTTTTCCCACCTTTGGACCAAACAAATTAATGAACAGGAAGCGAGCGCTGCGCTTGCTTTCTATTATTTGCTTGTTTGGTTTGTAAAGTAAGGATTACTGACTGTTGCAATTTGTGTAACATGAGAGGGAAAGGGGGACAAAATATACAGGAATTTTTAGACCTCTGGTGATCGCAAAGAATTTGGAAGAATCGGATGCTAAAAAAGGTTTTCTTACAATATCAGAAATTAGAATGATCTATTTCAGAAGATATGGCGCAAAATGCCAGAAATACATGACATTATATTTTGATACCATTTCTATAAAATAATAAAAGGGAGAGAAACAAATAGAATTTTTCTTGCTTTTATTTATTTTTTTTGGCATGTGACGGTGAGTGGTCAGGACAGGGTTAAAAAGGTGATTAGAGCAATATTGATATTTTGTATTTAAAATAATTCAAATTCCAATTACCATGGAATGGAATGAACACCAGGGATGTGGAGGAGCCGGCCATCGTATATGGGCTATTTATGGTTCCTTTTCATTTATTTTTTTATATGTACATATACGGTATATAAATATAAATATATATATATATATATATATATATATATAAAATAAAAATAAATAAAAAAAAATATATATATATATATATATATATATATGTATAATGTGTGTTTTTATTAATTTATTTATTTTTAAAATTAATATTTACTTTTATGATTCTCCTCCCACCTGTTCTTGTGATTATCGGGGGCTTCAGGTTCACCCCACAATGGTTACTCCCTTAGAGCTTTTATTTCATGAAGTTTTATTACGTAAAATGTCATTGAGAGGTTTTGTTCTTGTGTTTTTTTGCATTTTTCGCCATAACAGTAGAGCACAAGCTGTAGCATTTAGATCACACACACACACACACACACACTGCTCTGCTTCACACACAGCTCTGCTTCACACACACACACACACACACAGAGACAGCGCTGCTTCACACACAGACAGCTCTGCTTCACACACACACAGCTCTGCTTCACACACACACACACACACAGCTCTGCTTCTGCATTAGCAACACCCACATCTTTCTTCAGCTCTGCGAGCCCTTACCTGCTCTGATGCCATTCTCCTGCTGCTCCGCTGTAGGCCGCCGTCCTCCTGCTGCTGTTCCGGTGCCGCGGCCATTCTCCTGCTCCGGTGAGTCTCTTCTCCTGGCTGCGGCGTCAGTCTTCTCCTCCTCAGCGGCTGCGGCGTCCTGCTGTGACGTCTGCAGCATTGGACGCCGCAGCAGAGCCGGGAGCTGATTGGCACACCTCTGACCCCGGAAGTACAGGCACTGGTACTTCCAGGGTCAATCAGCGTCCTGCGCCCGCAGTTTGTTTTTGCGTCCCCCCCCCCCCCCCCGAAAAAAACAGCTGATTTATTAGACTGTCTTTACGGAGGGGGAGAGGGTGTGGAGAAAAAAAAAATTGCTGACGGGTGCCTAGTGGCAAGTATGGCCCTGGTGGTAAGGGCCCCCCTTGGAAGCTCTTTTGGTGGGGGCCCCGTGGCTGAAGCCCCGCCTGCCCCGCCTATAATCCGGCCCTGGCGGACATGCCGGAGCTGGGTCTGTGTAACGGTGACCCCAGGGCACAGGAGAGAGGTCGCCAGGACGGGTAACGAGATACCACTGGTACCGGAGTACGCACGGGGCATAGGGCCCTAGGTCAAGCGCAAGTTTTAGACTGTTTGGCAAATACCTGCCTGGTGTGGATACCTTCACGGGCTCCATCGAACCAAATAATCCGGGGGCATCAGCAGTAAACTAGGATCGGGGTTCGGACACTTACCTCATCACAGCGTCCGCACTGCCCTCCGTACGGAGAAGGAGACTGTACCCCAACAGGGACAGTCTGGGTTCTCAAACGCTCCACGCTACGGGGACTCAATCTACAGAGAGTGCCAGGAACAGAGCAACCTGGGTGACTACATTGGCACTGGTCCTCCTGGGACCTGAACCAGCATACCGAGGGTCCACAGTGAGTAGACACTGTTAAAGACAACCTGGTGTGGTCTCCATTTTTGCCCCATTACTTCTCCCAGGCACTGCCCTACCTGCAGAGAGCCTACCATCTCAGCTGCCACTACCACCAGCCCTGGGAGTACCCACATTGAGCAGTGGCGGTTCTCCATCCTTAACCGCAACCCGCAGGTGGCATCACAAACATTAATTTCATTATCCTTTGTAAATATCCCCTTTTCATTAAGCGTCCCCAGGGCACGGGACTGGGCAATGGCCACCCGAAGTGACATTCCCGTTTGCAACCGCCCGGGACCGAGTACCCCCTTCCCTGGGCGACACACAAACAGATAGAGAAAAGAGAAAAAAAGTAAGCACAAACAAAAATAAATGCAATTCTCGTTAAAACCTAAGTTAAAGAATAGGTTTTTTTTGATGACACATTCCCTTTAAGTGATGACTCATATTGGTATTACTCACCGATGGAAGCTCTGAACCGGCATTATGCAGGAGTGGAAGTCTTGTCATAAATAAGAAGGTGCATAGACGGCATTTTTAGGGTGTCAGTCCAAAATGCATATAGAATATGCTTTAAGGTACCAATAACATAAAGTGGAACATGCCTATAATATGTAACGTTAGCTCAACGACTGCCGGGAGCTCAGACTGATAAGGAGGAAAAGGGACTTTGCTGGTGGCCACACGTGGAGATCCATCACTGTTCCTCATACAGTTGTAGGATCTCTTTGCTGCCAGCTCCTTTCCTTGGCAGATATGAGATGACCTCTATGGGATTTTTTGGTTTTCCATTCCTTACCTTTAAACACCATGAATGTGGATTCTTCCCCTAAGTAGTTGACTTTGCACTTTGGCATTTTCGTCTGTGGAGCGTCCGGATTTTTTATCTGTATCCAGCTTGTAGCAGTTAGAAATCCATCGTAGGTGGTGCCATTGGGGGATCCTTCATCTACATCCACCCAAGAAATCACAGACCGGGGCCAACTACGAGCCACACACGTTACTATAAGACTCCCATTGTCACGATCCTTTGACATGGTTACATTCAAAGGCTCTAGAAGAGGAAAAAGATGTGAGTATTGGAGTCCGGTGACTGTAGACAGGTAGCTAAGATAAATGGCCCAAAATAACTGGCCCTAATGCAAATGTTCTGTTTATAAAACTGGTGTTTTCAGATGTGGAGGGGAAGGGGAGAATATTTAAAAGTTTGTCCATTATATCTAATTACTTCAAAAAGGGGGCCAAACTTGTCTAAAAACACTTACCCATTGGTTCCCTCTTCCGGCACGGCATCAAAGGATCGAGGCAGCACGATCAGATGCAAGTGATTGGCAGCAGTGGTTTCATTACATTCTGGCATTGACACAACGAGACCACTCAGTACAGGGTGCGATCACCATGAGTCCCACATACAGAAAGGACAACCTGGAATTACCCTAGCCTTAACTATAGTGGCATGTTCATGTAAGGCTACATGCGCACGCTGCTTTTTTTGCTGCTTTTTTGCTGCTTTTTTGGCTGCAGTTTTGTCAGCAGAACTTTCTGACATCTGACTTCCCAGCAAAGTCTATGAGAAGTCAGATTTGTCATGCGCACGTTGCAGTTTATTTGTCAGCGGTTTTTTTGTCAAAAGTGGGCCCATCACACTGTGTATAGGGGAGCTGTGGGCCCATCATACTGTGTATAGGGGAACTGTGGGCCCATCATACTGTGTATAGGGGAGCTGTGGGCTCATCATACTGTGTATAGGGGAGGTGTGGGCCCATCACACTGTGTATAGGGGAGCTGTGGGCCCATCATACTGTGTATAGGGGAGCTGTGGGCCCATCATACTGTGTATAGAGGAGCTGTGGGCCCATCATACTGTGTATAGAGGAGGTGTGGGCCCATCATACTGTGTATAGAGGAGCTGTGGGCCCATCATACTGTGTATAGGAGAGCTGTGGGCTCATCATACTGTGTATAGGGCAGCTGTGTGTCCATCATACTGTGTATAGGAGAGCTGTGGGTCCATCATACTGTGTATAGGGGAGCTGTGGGCCCATCATACTGTGTATAGGGGAGCTGTGGGCTCATTATACTGTGTATAGGGGAGCTGTGGGCCCATCATACTGTGTATAGGAGAGCTGTGGGCCCATCATACTGTGTATAGGGGAGCTATGGGCTCATTATACTGTGTATAGTGGAGCTGTGGGCTCATTATACTGTGTATAGGGGAGCTGTGGGCCCATTATACTGTGAATAGGGAAGCTGTGTGTCCATCATACTGTGTATAGGGGAGTTATGGGCCCATCATACTGTGTATAGGGGAGTTATGGGCCCATCATACTGTGTATAGGGGAGCTGTGGGCCCATCATACTGTGTATAGGGGAGCTGTGGGCCCATCATACTGTGTGTAGGGGAACTGTGGGCCCATCATACTGTGTATAGGGGAGCTGTGGGCCCATCATACTGTGTATAGGGGAGCTGTGGGCCCACCATACTGTGTATAGGGGAGCTGTGGGCCCATCATACTGTGTATAGGGGAGCTGTGTGTCCATCATACTGTGTATAGGGGAGCTGTGTGTCCATAATACTCTGTATAGGGGAGTTATGGGCCCATCATACTGTGTATAGGAGAGCTGTGGGCCCATCATACTGTGTATAGGGGAGCTGTGGGCCCATCATACTGTGTATAGGGGAGCTGTGGGCCCATCATACTGTGTATAGGGGAGGTGTGGGCCCACCATACTGTGTATAGGGGAGCTGTGGGCCCATCATACTGTGTATAGGGGAGCTGTGGGCCCATCATACTGTGTATAGAGGAGGTGTGGGCCCATCATACTGTGTATAGAGGAGCTGTGGGCCCATCATACTGTGTATAGGAGAGCTGTGGGCTCATCATACTGTGTATAGGGGAGCTGTGTGTCCATCATACTGTGAATAGGGAAGCTGTGTGTCCATCATACTGTGTATAGGGGAGCTGTGTGTCCATAATACTCTGTATAGGGGAGTTATGGGCCCATCATACTGTGTATAGGAGAGCTGTGGGCCCATCATACTGTGTATAGGGGAGCTGTGGGCCCATCATACTGTGTATAGGGGAGCTGTGGGCCCATCATACTGTGTATAGGGGAGGTGTGGGCCCACCATACTGTGTATAGGGGAGCTGTGTGTCCATCATACTGTGTATAGGGGAGCTGTGTGTCCATAATACTCTGTATAGGGGAGTTATGGGCCCATCATACTGTGTATAGGAGAGCTGTGGGCCCATCATACTGTGTATAGGGGAGCTGTGGGCCCATCATACTGTGTATAGGGGAGCTGTGGGCCCATCATACTGTGTATAGGGGAGGTGTGGGCCCACCATACTGTGTATAGGGGAGCTGTGGGCCCATCATACTGTGTATAGAAGAGCTGTGGGCCCATTATAATGTGTATAGTGGAGCTGTGGGTCCATCATACTGTGTATAGGGGAGGTGTAGGGGCACCATACTTTGTATAGGAGAGCTGTAGGCCCTCCATACTATGTATAGAGGAGCTATACATTGGGAGGACTCAGAGGAAATTATTATCATAAATGGAGGGACTCAGGGGACATTATTAAATGATAAGTGGGCATTTTTAAGAAGCATTTTTGTTATAGGGACACTCAGGGTATTGTGACTCAAAAGGGCATATAGAGGGCATTATTAGTTTCTAAGTTTATAATCAGGGCCCATTCGGACGGTTCACTCCCCCGGAGCGGAACCCCTAACTACGGCTCTGAGATCACTGAAGCCAAACAATAATCAATCATGTAACTGTGATTTATAGCCTGTGTCCACCTTCAGTCACAATTATTTTTATATTTCTATAATACATTTATAGGATTTTTTTAATTCTGGCAAAGTATTGAAAAATTTTGTAAAAAAACCTGGTAGTGGGATTGGCCTAGCATTAATGAAATATTTTATTTATATAAACCAATATATACAGCGGGTGAATAAGTATTGAACACTTCACCAATTTTCTAACTAAATATATATTGTAAAGGTGCTATTGGTATGAATATCTCATCAGATGTCGGCAATAACCCATCGAGATCACACAGGCAAAGAAATCAAACCATAGGTGTCTATAAATTTAGTGATGTATAGTAATGAGGAATAACATAATGAGAGGTTCAAAAAACCATTGAAAGTAATGACACCAGCGGAAATCTATCAGTAATTAGAAAGCAATCCAGCCACTTAGTAAAAAAATTATTAGATGGTTAAATTGATGGTGATACCAAGGTGCCACACAACAAACATCTCATGATCGGTAAAACTAGTGAGCTGTCCTAAGACTTTCACAACCTTACTGTTGTAAAACATACTGAGGACAGTGGTTACAAAAGAAGTTTTAAACATCTGAAGGTTCTAGTGAGCTCTGTTGGGGCCATAATCTGGAAGTGGAATGAACATTATTTTACTATAAATCAGCCACGACCATCTGCTACCCTCAAGATTTCATACAGAGGAGCGAAAAGAGTTGTCTAAGAGCCAATGGAATTGCTGTGGAGAGCTACAAATAAATAATGTACTTACCCTTCATGGCCTGTATGCAAGCTTCTCTATACACGCTCCTGTATGCACGCTCCTGTATGCACGCTCACTACACAAGACTCCATTGCTGAACAAAATACAGGTTTAAAAGAGTTTTAGGTTTCCTCAACAACATTTAGACATGTCTGTGGTATACTGGGAGAATATAGTCTGGTTATAAGAGACCAAAATGGAGCTCTTTGGATGCTGAAATGCACACCATGTTTAGAGGCCAAACAGCAAATCACTACCCAAATGCCACAAGAATAGTGAAGTGTGGAGGTGGGAACATCATGGTTTGGGGCTGTATTTCAGCAGACAGCACTGGGAGACATCATATAATTGAAGGAAGGATGAACGGACACATGTACTGAGACATTCCTGATAAAAATCTGTTGCCATCTATCAGGAGGATGAAGATGAAACGAAGGAGGACATTTCAGCGAGAAAATGATCCCAAACACACGGCCAAGTAAACTCTCAATTGGTTTCAGAGAAAGAAACTACATCTGCTAGAATGGCCGAACCGATCACCGGAGCTATGGAAGGAACTAAAGCTCCGAGTTCATAGAAGGAGCCGGGACCTGCAGAAGGTGAAGAGTGTTTGTGTGGAAGAATGGACAAAATCTACCTGAGCAATGCAGGCGACTAGTTTTTTTTTTTTATACAGGAGGTGTCTGGAAACTTCATCACTAACAAAGTACTAAATAAATTTAAGTAAATGTGTTCAATACTTTTTCCCTGTGTTATTTCTCATTATTTCACATAATGTATGAACATCTATGGCTTGATTTCTTTGCCTGTGTGGATTGGATGGGTTGTTATCGATATCTGGTGTGAAAAAATATGTTAATAGAACCTTTAGAAATATATTTACTTAGAAAATTTGTGATGTGTTCAATATTTATTTCATCCGCTGTAATTAGGAAACCAACCGTATATCATTTCCCATACCGTAGACTTGTAAGGACGTCTCCGCCTCAGCCGATCCTACAGGATAGACGTTGTACAGACATTTGTACCTTCCTTCATCGCTCACATTGACCCTGTGCAGGGTGAGCAGAGACGTGTCCGTGCCTTCCATAGTCAGGCTGAGGACTTCTCGATGTTTTGGCTCCATGTGTATCTTTAAAATGAAGTTGTAGACTGCGATGTTTTCGCCATTTTTCTGCCACACTAGCTCCGTGACTATCTTTTTTTCATTACTAGGTATTTTTCTCATGCTGCATCTTAGCATCACGGGTTCAAGGAGTCTCACCCTGTGAAGTTTTTCGATGAACACCTCACCTGTGGAGACATTTAAGTTTTTACTTTTTTATATAGATTTTATTAAGGTTAGAAAACTTTTTTGTAAATTTTGTTAAAGCCAACCCTCCCAAAGCCAAATGTAGTGAAAAACTCCTTCAATTTTCCAAAGCTTCTCACGGATGGGACTAGAATAGTTACCGTCTTCTCAAAACAGCCCCTTTCTTGTGCTTGGCCCATACTTGGTTTTGCTCTTCATGTGAAGAAGGTTGAGCGCAATTCAGCCATCTTTTTCTTATCTAACGCAAACTCTTAAATTTGATTGTGTTTATTTTTGTGAGAATAAAGAAAAATAGCTTAAAAATAAAAATTGGCAAAACTCTTGGAATCCTTACCAGGAATAGTAAGACACATTTCTTTAGTGTTTGACCCTTCGGAGAGGGAATGAAAAGCACATGTGTAGCAGCCTTCATCCTCAATGCCGGTTTTATTAATGGTGATCGCCGTCTCGTTCAGGCCTGAAGTGCTCATCTAGAGACGATCCTTGTAGCCTTCACTGATTTCAGCTCCGGAGTCAGGCGTGTACGTGGCTACAGGGGTTTCTCTGCCACCTACAACCTTTGTCCATGTCACCCGCACGGCAGTAACGGGCGGAGGTAAAATACACTTTAGTGTTACACATTTCCCGTACTCCACCGGACCAACTTCAGTTTTCACATCTGCAAAAATAACAAAAACTTTTCTATGAATTGTCAGAACTTCCCGTTTGGGATTTATCAGATACAAAGGAACAATAAACAGCAAAGTAATACAACTCTACATTGAGATCTACATGGAAAGTGGGGGAGAATTTGCATTTATGCCCCGACAAATAGCATCTATCAACAGAGAATGGTAATTGGGCTTTTTGATAGACATTTGATAGCTTATTTTTTATTTTTCGCAATTGATGAAAATGTTGTTAGTGCCCACTATGAGCCTTGAACAGGTTTACTTTTTCAGGTTCTTCTCCAAGCAAATTTGCAGCAGAAAATCTAGTACATATGCTTCCTTTGGGAACATAAGGTATTTAGTAATAGTATACATATATTGTGAGATGGCAACCGGCTATGTTGCTAATGGCCGGTATGTACTACAGAAGTGGTGGAAGTCTGAAGGTCCGTTGTGGTACCTGTAGTACCACCTTTTTGTATTATAGTTAATTTGTTCTGGCCACCTACATATACCGCCCATAGGTGTGTTTGACACGTGTCTGGCAGGCAACATGTTTTTTTTAATGGAGTCTGTTGTTTGGCACATGGCAGAAGGTGTGGAGTCTGTGAGGAGTGTGAGGAGCAACACTGCAGGAGAAGCAGCCTCTGAGACTGGGAGAGGTTGCTAATCTCCAAGAGGCAGGAGCCTTTGGATGGAACACAGCTGAGGGAAGGCAGACTATGTGGAGAGACTGGCAGGAGCCAGACTGAGAGAGACTGCCAGGAGGCAGACTATGTGGAGAGACTGGCAGGAGCCAGACTGAGAGAGACTGCCAGGAGGCAGAGTGTGTGGGGAAGCTGCCAGACTTCCATTAGGAAACCTTATTAAGAGGTGTTTGGACTCACTTTAGTGAATGTGTGGTGAGACTGCTAAATCTTCTGAGAGGAACGGATTGAGAATCTGTAGATTACTCCTGACCGGGGACAGTGTGATCAATGGGGTGAGTCCACAGTTAAACGGATTGAGAAAACGTTGTATGTTTTAATAAACTGCTGGACTTTTATTGAACTGTGAATTTTCCTATGCTACCTTGCATTGCAGCAAAAGCGAGTAAAAACCCCCATATTATACAGTGTGTGAACAGTATGCAACCTGCAACCTTAATGTGTGTATATATATATATATATATATACACACATTAAGGTTGCAGGTTGCATACTGTTCACACACTGTATAATATGGGGGTTTTTACTCGCTTTTGCTGCAATGCAAGGTAGCATAGGAAAATTCACAGTTCAATAAAAGTCCAGCAGTTTATTAAAACATAATTTTGATCTACAGTGTATATATATATATATATATATATATATATATATATATATACACTGTAGATCAAAAGTAGAGAACACCACACAATTTCCTAAATGTTGCTGCAGTCATTGTGTCATCCTGTGAGATTATATCCTAACATGAGGAAACTCACAGGATTTTCCACTTATTTCATGAATTTAATTTTTTTAGAAGCACAAAATAAAAATGTAAATGAGATAATTGTAAAAGAACACGAATCAAAATTAGAGAACACTTTCAGATCCCTGCATGCTGCACCTGGTGCTAATTTCCTTAATTATCTGACAAACCCTATGTAACTGACAGCTGAACTTTCCAGTTGGCACTGACTTTGCAAAACGGGCGTGCCGTTCCAAAGTGACTGAAATCGTCCAGCAGCAGGTTGTCCAAATGAAAGCCAAAGGGGTGACCCTATCAGCCATCGCAAGAGAAGTTGGTTGTTTCAAGTCTGTGATTTTGCGAATATTGCATCTTTACAACATCACAAATTCAAGTCCCCCAAGAAGGCTGGTCGCCCTCGAAAGACAAATGCAAGAGAAGACAGGATAATGCAGAGAATCTCCATGGGTAATCGTTTCCACACTGCAGCTGGAATTGTTCGCCAGTTCAGCACTGAACAGGGTAAGGATCTGTCTCGTCATACAGTGTCACAACGTTTAAGAGCATTTGGACTGAAAGCCCACTCTGCAGTGACCAAACCTCCCATTAGCAGAAAAAAATCATAAGGCTAGACTCACCTTTGGTGAGAAGCATGTTGTGTGGACAGAGGAGAAGCGTCCACAAGTCATTATAGTGATGCAAACAAATTTAATTTATTGGGGTCTGATGGGAAACATTATGTTCATCAACAAACTGGGAAAAGACTGAACCCAAAGTGTGTTAAGAAGTCAGTGAGAGGCGGTGAAGGAAGGGTCATGGTTTGGGGGATGTTTTCTGCAGCAGGGGTTGGACCTCTCACACAGATACATGGCAGAGTGAATGCAAGTGTGGATAAGAACCTTCTTCACAGCACGTTGTTCCTTACTTGTGTCCATCACTCAATCAGCAGCAATTTTGATGGTGGACAACGCTCCCTGTCACACAGCAAAATGGGGAAAGCAACTCCTGATAACAATGAAATGACAGGTCAGAGTCCTAATCTAAACCCAATAGAAAACCTCTGGAAAATCCTTGGTGACAAAGTTATGGTCAAGAAACCCACAACAGTCAAAGAACTGCGGAAGAGACAGAAGAAGATTGGACCAAAATCCCCCCAGAGCAGTGTGAGAGGCTAGTGATGTCCTGTGGAAGAAGAGTGGTCCAAAATCCCACCAGAGCAGTGTGAGAGACTAGTGATGTCCTGTGGAAGAGACTGGAAGAAGAGTGGTCCAAATCCCACCAGAGCAGTGTGAGAGGCTAGTGATGTCCTGTGGAAGAGACTGGAAGAAGAGTGGGCAAAAATCCCGCCAGAGCAGTGTGAGAGACTAGTGATGTCCTGTGGAAGAGACAGAAGAAGAGTGGACCAAAATCCCACCAGAGCAGTGTGAGAGACTAGTGATGTCCTGTGGAAGAGACTGGAAGAAGAGTGGGCCAAAATCCCCCCAGAGCAGTGTGAGAGACTAGTGATGTCCTGTGGAAGAGACTGGAAGAAGAGTGGGCCAAAATCCCCCCAGAGCAGTGTGAGAGACTAGTGATGTCCTGTGGAAGAGACTGGAAGAAGAGTGGGCCAAAATCCCCCCAGAGCAGTGTGAGAGACTAGTGATGTCCTGTGGAAGAGACTGGAAGAAGAGTGGGCCAAAATCCCACCACAGCAGTGTGAGAGACTAGTGATTTCCTGTGGAAGAGACTGGAAGAAGAGTGGACCAAAATCCCCCCAGAGCAGTGCAAAAGACTAGTGATGTTCTGTGGAAGAGACTGGAAGAAGAGTGGTCCAAATCCCACCAGAGCAGTGTGAGAGGCTAGTGATGTCCTGTGGAAGAGACTGGAAGAAGAGTGGTCCAAATCCCACCAGAGCAGTGTGAGAGGCTAGTGATGTCCTGTGGAAGAGACTGGAAGAAGAGTGGGCAAAAATCCCGCCAGAGCAGTGTGAGAGACTAGTGATGTCCTGTGGAAGAGACAGAAGAAGAGTGGACCAAAATCCCACCAGAGCAGTGTGAGAGACTAGTGATGTCCTGTGGAAGAGACTGGAAGAAGAGTGGGCCAAAATCCCCCCAGAGCAGTGTGAGAGACTAGTGATGTCATGTGGAAGAGACTGGAAGAAGAGTGGGCCAAAATCCCACCAGAGCAGTGTGAGAGACTAGTGATGTCCTGTGGAAGAGACTGGAAGAAGAGTGGGCCAAAATCCCCCCCAGAGCAGTGTGAGAGACTAGTGATTTCCTGTGGAAGAGACTGGAAGAAGAGTGGGCCAAAATCCCACCACAGCAGTGTGAGAGACTAGTGATTTCCTGTGGAAGAGACTGGAAGAAGAGTGGACCAAAATCCCCCCAGAGCAGTGCAAGAGACTAGTGATGTCCTGTGGAAGAGACTGGAAGAAGAGTGGGCCAAAATCCCCCAGAGCAGTGTGAGAGACTAGTGCTGTCCTGTGGAAGAAGAGTGGGCCAAAATCCCCCAGAGCAGTGTGAGAGGCTAGTGATGTCCTGTGGCCACAGATGTGCTGCAGTCATTCCCAGCGACGGCCGGTGCACGTCCTACTGATTGTGACTGTTGTCACCTGCAGAACATTTACTGATCATCTCTCTACAGTCATTGCTGGTCTCTAATTATCAGCATCATGTTTTGGGCAAAATAAAGGTTTTATGGTGATAAACTTTGCATCTTTTGTAAAACCCTGTTCTAGTGGAATGGTGCCCCCCTTACCCAAAACCGGAGCATGGTTATCAATAGAGATTACACTATTTTTGAAAAAAGCGAGTGACCAGATATTGCTCTCTAACTTTGATCTCCAGTCCAGTGTGTGTGTGTATATATATATATATATATATATATATATATATATATATATATATACACATACACATATCACTGCAGGATCAGACTACAGCCATAGTTTGTTGTGTGTAACCATGTAGACACATAGGCCTGCCTGCATAGAACCTGTAAATGCAATTTGGTAGAAGATTTTAAACAAAATTAATTGGAAAAGTGATGTTAGTTTTCTTTATAGAAACATAAGGTGCAATAATAAAATAGGTAATGTTGTAAGTATGCCATCTCAATTTTTTTTTTCCTAAGTCCGACACGATCTTGGAGATATGGCTTAATTTTTTTATACTCTTTACCAAGGGGGTGTGTTTAACTGGATCCTCAGGGGCGTGTCTTCAGGCTAATAAGAACTAAGAACATGAAAATTGGCATAATATAGAAAGGCCCATATGTTTGGAACCGTATGGTGGATTTAAAAAAAAAAAAACCCACATGATATTCAGGACAGAGGTGGGAATAAAATAAGAACTAGCCACTTTTCACCAGGTGACAGCTTTTCTTTAAAGTCTTAAAAACAAGTAATTAGATAATAAGTCTGTTACTTACCAGATTCATGGGTAATAGAAACTAAACAGAGCAGCCAAACTAGGAAAATGTATGATCCCTGAAAAGAAATGAAAAATTAATCATAGAATGTTCCATAAAACAAACTATTAGCTACAGAACCCTAGAGGGAAGGAAAATGGTAGAAACTGTGTAAGTTCCCTTCAGCAGTCCCACAGGTTACATGAGGAATTACACCATTCAACATTTTATAATGCAGCAAAATATAAAAAATTTACAAGTGCAGTGGGATGGCTTAGTGGTTCACAGTGCTACTTTGCACAGGGCCGCTGAGGGTGGTGGGGAACAGGGTGATCTCCATCGGAAAGCGTTAGATTGTGCTGCCAGAGTTTGACAGCGCAATATCTTAGGCGAGGGTGGACTGGGGATTAACATCTACCAACTGCAAATGCAAGTGCAGGGAAAGATGTGGGCTCAGCGTGTGAGTCCACATCAAAGGGAGGAAGGCAATATAGGACATACAGTTAGGTCCAGAAATATTTGGACAGTGACACAAGTTTTGTTATTTTAGCTGTTTACAAAAACATGTTCAGAAATACAATTCTATATATAATATGGGCTGAAAGTGCACACTCCCAGCTGCAATATGAGAGTTTTCACATCCAAATTGGAGAAAGGGTTTAGGAATCATAGCTCTGTAATGCATAGCCTCCTCTTTTTAAAGGGACCAAAAGTAATTGGACAAGGGACTCTAAGGGCTGCAATTAACTCTGAAGGCGTCTCCCTCGTTAACCTGTAATCAATGAAGTAGTTAAAAGGTCTGGGGTTGATTACAGGTGTGTGGTTTTGCATTTGGAAGCTGTTGCTGTGACCAGACAACATGCGGTCTAAGGAACTCTCAATTGAGGTGAAGCAGAACATCCTGAGGCTGAAAAAAAAGAAAACATCCATCAGAGAGATAGCAGACATGCTTGGAGTAGCAAAATCAACAGTCGGGTACATTCTGAGAAAAAAGGAATTGACTGGTGAGCTTGGGAACTCAAAAAGGCCTGGGCGTCCATGGATGACAACAGTGGTGGATGATCGCCACATACTTTCTTTGGTGAAGAAGAACCCGTTCAGAACATCAACTGAAGTCCAGAACACTCTCACTGAAGTAGGTGTATCTGTCTCTAAGTCAACAGTAAAGAGAAGACTCCATGAAAGTAAATACAAAGGGTTCACATCTAGATGCAAACCATTCATCAATTCCAAAAATAGACAGGCCAGAGTTAAATTTGCTGAAAAACACCTCATGAAGCCAGCTCAGTTCTGGAAAAGTATTCTATGGACAGATGAGACAAAGATCAACCTGTACCAGAATGATGGGAAGAAAAAAGTTTGGAGAAGAAAGGGAACGGCACATGATCCAAGGCACACCACATCCTCTGTAAAACATGGTGGAGGCAACGTGATGGCATGGGCATGCATGGCTTTCAATGGCACTGGGTCACTTGTGTTTATTGATGACATAACAGCAGACAAGAGTAGCCGGATGAATTCTGAAGTGTACCGGGATATACTTTCAGCCCAGATTCAGCCAAATGCCGCAAAGTTGATCGGACGGCGCTTCATAGTACAGATGTACAATGACCCCAAGCATACAGCCAAAGCTACCCAGGAGTTCATGAGTGCAAAAAAGTGGAACATTCTGCAATGGCCAAGTCAATCACCAGATCTTAACCCAATTGAGCATGCATTTCACTTGCTCAAATCCAGACTTAAGACGGAAAGACCCACAAACAAGCAAGACCTGAAGGCTGCGGCTGTAAAGGCCTGGCAAAGCATTAAGAAGGAGGAAACCCAGCGTTTGGTGATGTCCATGGGTTCCAGACTTAAGGCAGTGATTGCCTCCAAAGGATTCGCAACAAAATATTGAAAATAATAATATTTTTTTTGGGTTTGTTTTAGTTGTCCAATTACTTTTGACCTCCTAAAATGTGGAGTGTTTGTAAAGAAATGTGACAATTCCTACAATTTCTATCAGATATTTTTGTTCAAACCTTCAAATTAAACGTTACAATCTGCACTTGAATTCTGTTGTAGAGGTTTCATTTCAAATCCAATGTGGTGGCATGCAGAGCCCAACTCGCGAAAATTGTGTCACTGTCCAAAGATTTCTGGACCTAACTGTATATATACGTCATAGGTGTTGTTAAGGGGTTAACAAAATGATGCACATAAAGCATCTATAGAGCTCTGATTCCAAGTTAAATATCCTGTGTTGAAGTATAAAGTCTGAATTGCAAAAGGGAGATTTGCCGGGAGTGTTCTACAAATAATGTTATATTTACACCTCGTAGTCATTACTGGGTCAAAGTGCGGGGAAGATAAAACACAAAGATCAGATTTGCACATTTACTGACTTGACCTTAGCAGAAATTGTAATTTTACTATTTTTTATTTTATATTACAAATTTTTTATTTATTTTTTTTTTTTTTTACAATTTTTATTATATTCATTAGTAGCAATAGTAGTAATAATGGCATTCCAATAATTAAAATACACTCCTCCTCAACAGTGAAATTACAACACCGAGAAGTTGTGACTTCTTGGAAATCACAGGATGGAGACTTTGCTGATCTGCAAATGATGAAAATATTTTGGAAACATCTTGATTTATTCAGTATTTAGTTTTAGTGCAGACATTCCTGCCCTTACAGCCTCGGCTGCTATCAGTGAGTTTATTCATGGTCGTCTAAGAAGGTTCTGCCTCTGAATCCATTCAAACAAGAATGCTGCGGAGACACCATCACATGTTTCCCAACGCTGGCAGGAAACTAGCCAGGTCTTTCACCGGGAAGGAACAACCACGGGAAGGGCAGTCTCCAGTCAAGGAGACCACCTATACCAAACATGGTGTCCATCCACAGACAGCTTTTTTGGGGTATTTGCCCCTCATCAGTGTGGAGTAGGAAACTGGCTAGTGGGATCAATGCCTAGTAGAAGACTACATAAGTAAGGATGGTTGACATCGGGGAGATCAACATCCAACTCCGCACCCCTCATCAGTGTGGAGTGGTCTCCTTGACATATTTTCCCAGGGGGCTTTGTTGTAGTGTCACTGCGTTGAGAAACACGTGATGGTGTCTCCGCGGTGTTGGATGTTGATCTCTCTGAATCCATTCAGGCATCAAGATCCTCTGCTGTCAACTCCTGTATAATCACTGACCAATGACATCCCGGATGTGCTCTATGAAGACAACTTTGGACACGCTGGTAGCATGTATAGGCTACACAGGCTGCTTATAGTGTCATGAGCAACAAGTGGCTTGGGATTGCGGTGTCGAAAAATTGTTCAAGGACCATTTTAGAGAAATGGCCGCACCACTGGTTCCACCACCAAATCAATGTAACGCCGAGCTGTTATTATATCTGTAATGAAGACTAGAAGAGTCTGGTTTTTGTACATTAGACTACCACACTATAATCCTGGAAATAGGACTGATGTGAAGGCCTCTTCTTGGCATCATCTATGTGGTGTCATTAGATGTTAAGATTGGTGAAAGGTGATCCATTGTGTACTGAAAATAAAATGTCAGGAACAAGTATGTAAGGGATGGCCAGGGAACACAGGAAACCCTATGCATACCCCAAGACTGGGATCTCTCAGCTCACCCTCACACCCGGAGGTACCCTTACATGTAGGGAGGTCCAGGACCCTGACTTGGCCCTGCCTCCTGTCTTGGCCCTGATGACAAAGTCCCCACCACTCACGGGACCGAGCAGGATGGAAATCCCAAAAAAAACACCAAATATGAAAAACAGGGGTAAAATAAAACCTCATGCACACTTAAAACCTACACCAGGACAATCAAGGATATAAGGGAAGGGATAACAAGGGAAAGGAGGTAGTAAAAAAAACAACCATTTGCACAAACCACAGCAGACCGCAACAGACATATCTTGTATGCTCCTTGGCTAGTTCCAAACTGAGTTGAATAACCAGCAAACAGCCCAGAAATGCTCAACTGAAAACAGCAGAGCAAGTCTGCTGCTAGACCAGGGAAGGGGTTAACCCTTAAATGCCGAAAGGAAAAAAACCCAAAACATTAAAATGTGCATGGTCTCAGATGTTAATAGAGAACTCTGATCCTGAGCCTGTGTTTATACACGTGACATGAAATTAGTGTTAGGCGGGCTTTGCACGATGCGACATCGCAAGCCGATGCTGCGATGTCGCACGTGATAGTCCCCGCCCCCGTCGCAGGTACGATATCGTGTGATAGCTGGCGTAGCGAAAATTATCGCTACGCCAGCTTCACATGCACTCACCTGCCCTCCGACCGTCGCTCTGGCCGGCGGCCCGCCTCCTTCCTAAGGGGGCGGGTCGTGCGGCGTCATAGCGACGTCACACGGCAGGCGGCCAATGGCGGCGGAGATGAGCAGGATGTAAACATCCTGCCCACCTCCTTGCTTCCGCATAGCCGCCAGCGGCAGGTAAGGAGATGTTCCTCGCTCCTGCGGCTTCATACACAGCGATGTGGGCTGCCGCAGGAACAAGGAACAACATCGTACCTCTCGCGGCACCGGCATTATGGAAATGTCGGTGAATGCAACGATGATACGATAACGACGTTTTTGCGCTCGTTCATCGTATCATCTAGCATTTACACAGTACGATGTCGAAAGTGACGCCGGATGTGCGTCACTTTCGATTTGACCCCACCGACATCGCTCATGCGATGTCGCAACGTGCAAAGCCGCCCTTACACATCAAGTCTAAAGGCCGCTTTACACGCTTTGAGATCGCTAAAGCGATATCGATGGGGTCACGGAACTTGTGACGCACATCCGGCCGCTTTAGCGATGTCGTTGTGTATGACTTCTATTAGCGATTTTGAATCTTTGCAAAAACGTTCAAAATCGCACATCGGTGACATGCCCCCCTCTTCACAAATATCGTTGCTGCTGCAGTAACGATGTTGTTCCTCGTTTCTGTGGCAGCACACATCGCTACGTGTGATACCGCAGGAACAAGGAACCTCTCCTTACCTGTGTACCGCCAGCAATGAGGAAGGAAGGAGGTGGGCGGGATGTTCATCCCGCTCATCTCCGCCCGTCCGCTTTGATTGGGCGGCCGCTTAGTGACGTCGCTGTGATGCTGAACAAACCGCCCCCTTAAAAAGGAGGCGGTTCGCCGGTCACAGCGACGTTGCTAGGCACGTATGTGCGTGTGACGCTGCCGTAGCGATAATGTTTGCTACGGCAGCGATCATTACATATCGGCCGTACAATGGAGCCGGTGCTATCATGCTCGACATTGCTAGCATCGGCTAGTGATGTCGCAGTGTGTAAAGCGGCCTTAAGGCACCAGAATCTACACAAACCATTAGAAGACATTTGTACCACATTGAACTAAGAATCAGATGCAGAGCTACAGGTGTCCATTGACCACACTTCACAGTTTTCAAAGACTATCATGGTGTGGAGCAAGATGGCAATACAGTTTGAAGTGGAGCTCCAGTTTTGTCTTGGTCTGGAGACATTGTGGGCAACGTCATGAAGAAGCCTTCATGAGGGAATGTAAATGTGTCCAAGGAGGCTTTTTAACATGACAACACCAGACAGCATGTTGCTTGTGGTACTGGGAGCCACCTCCATGGCCTAAACCTGCTTCCGTGCCTGCAACGTCTCCAGACTTGTCTTCCATCGAGCACATCTATGACATCATTGGTCTGTGAGTCCACAGGAGCTGCCAGAAGAGGATCTTGATGATTTGCCCCAGTGCATTCAATGCATCAGAACCTTACTCTGACGAACCTCGGTGATAGCAGAACATTTCTGCACGTGTCGCTCATACTCCAGACTGAATACATTTTTCATCATTTGATTATCATTAACATGTCTAACCAATAACCATCCTATGATTTCCAGAATTCCACGACTTTTCCTTCTTGATGTCCAATTTGAATGTTGAGAAGTGTAATTATTATTTGCCAAATGTTAATATTGATGTAATGTTTTAAATTTAGTTATTATCAATAGACGGTGCACAGAGCTGTGGTGTTGCGGCTCCATGCATTCTACCATTGGCCTGGGTGACGAGTGGTGGATCCCAAAGAACAAAATCTCCTCTAACAGATCATCAATATAACTATCATAGCTAGTGTGTTTAACAATTAGCTTAAACATGTCTTCATAATAGTACAATTAATAACAACACTAACGTCATAACAAAAAGAAAAAAACAATAAAGCTCAAAGAAATAGATTTGGAACAAATTTGTATATATCAGGTTAGTAAGTAAGGTTCTCATTGCTCGTTGTGAGACCACTAGGACCCACCGATCTCAAAACCTTGTCTGACAGGAGCAGTAGATGATCCTGTACCTTACCCCTATATTCATTATCAATGGGATTATTGGAGGTAGGTGAGTGCAGCACTTAGCAACCTCCAGGTGAAGGGAGAGTTTAGAAGCTGCTGAGCCTTAGCCGACCCCTTTCAGCTCTACAGATCAGGAAGGAGTATGAAGTTGTCTTTTCAGATGAGTGAATCATTAGAGATAAATTATTTTCTCCCTGAATTATATAAAATGTTCAGATTCACACAAAACCAACTTATTTTATTTTTTTTTGCTTAAAGTTATTCCAGTAAAAAGGCGGCAAGGTGACCAAAATATTGCTATTAAAGGTTAAAAAAAATAAAAAGCATCATTTTTTATAAATGATTGGGATCTACAGACGAAAGAAAAAATCAATGTCTTTCAAACTGCAGAATTTTAACAAGAAAATTATTATTTTTTTTTACTACAACATCAATTAATATAAAATATATAATAAACCATAATCAAAAAAATAACATCGTAATCATTCCCAAGGGGTTTTTTTTTATCAGTTTTCTGGGATCAAAAAGTTCCAAATTTTGTAAAAATTAGATTTTTCTGCATTTTTTTTACTTTTTTTGCGATTTTTGGCACTATTGTAAGGTGAGTGAGAAAGTAAGATGGACAGGTTTTAGTACAACTTTTTCAAAAAGTTGCAAAAAAAGTTGCATTTCTCATAGTCATCTCTAGACAAAAGAGCTGTATCTAAACATTCACCAAATTCATCCATTATACAGCTATTATTCTTGTAAATATGGCACAAATAACAGGCAAAACAGCAAAAAAAAAACAAAAGTTTCTTCAAAACTTCCCTGCAAATTAAATTCTGAGGTTCGTGGACATTTTTCTTACCGACGCTTCTGCAATTGTTCGGCTTTATTACTTTACTAAGCTATAAAAACTATGAAAACCTGAAACACAATGTAACACAACAATAGAATAGTGCTGATTTCTTACCGTCTGATCCATTGTAGTCTCACAAATCACTGACAGATATTTCATCTGGAGTCAGAAACAAGATCAGCCCATTATAAATCACACACTCCACACTGCCACCTGGAGGCTGGAAGCGCGTCCCACAGACTATGGGTGGAATTGGAAAAAGTTTTAAGGATTGGATTCACGTTTCTCATTTAGTCATTCCCTTGTATAAAGACTGATAACCCCTTTATATACAGTAGATAACACAGGATCCACCATTCACACTATGTGATGTCACAGCTCACCTCCTCCTCCTGTACAATGACTGATAACCCCTCTATATACAGTAGATAACACAGAATCCACAATTTACAATTGGTGATGTTACAGCTCACCTCTTCCTCCTCCTGTGCAAAGACTGATACCACCTCTGTATACAGTAGATCACACAACAGGATCAACCATTCACAATTAATGATATCACAGCTCACTTCCTCATCCTCTACAAACACTGATAACATCTCTATATACAGCAGATACCACAGGATCTACCATTCACAATAGGTGATATCACAGCTCACCTTCTCTTGTACAATGACTGATAACACCTCTATATACAGTAAATAACACTAGATCCACCATTCACAATAGGTGATATCACAGCTCACCTCCTCCTCCTGTAAAAAGACTGATACCACCTCTATATACAGTAGGTAGCACAGGATCCTCTATTCACAATAGGTGATGTCACAACTCACCTCCTCCTCCTCCTCTACAAAGACTGATAACACCTGTATATACAGTAGATAACACAGGATCCACCAATCACAATAGGTGATATCACAGCTCACCTTCTCCTCCTGTATAATGACTAACACTTCTATATACAGTAGATAACACAGGATCCACAATTCACAATAGGTGATATCACATCTCACCTCCTCCTCCTGTATAATGTCTAATAATCCCTCTATATACATATAGCCACACTTTCCACATTTTTTGCACTGATGTAATCAGGTTCGCATCCTATCAACTGATAATACCACTTATATCCTTAAACAAGAATATATATGATGCCAAACTTCCTTAAAAATACTTTATTTATTTTGAAAAGAATAAAAAACACATTAACAAACAACAAAGGCACAGCAGGGTAGAGAGATACAACTGTGACTCCCACGGATTAGGGGAGGGGTGGGTGGAGATCGAGATAAATCTCTCCAGATATTCATATAGTACTTCAACAGAGTCACTGGTCCGCATGAATATGTAGCATTAACCCAAATATTTAAATCACCATCATATTCCCCATATGGCTCGCATGAAAATGGTCGAAAATAACCCTGTGTGAGCACTCCGATTGTCACATTAAATAATTTAACAATTTAATAATTTAACAATTTAACATTAATTTAATTTAAATTATTGAATGTCACAATCGGAGTGCTCACACAGGGTTATTTTCGACCATTTTCATGCGAGCCATATGGGGAATATGATGGTGATTTAAATATTTTTAAGGAAGTTTGGCATCATATATATTCTTGTTTAAGGATATAAGTGGTATTATCCCCTCTATATACAGTAGATAACACAGGATCCACTATTCACAATAGGTGATATCACAGCTCACCTCCTCCTCCTGTATAATGTCTGATAACACCTCTATATACAGTAGCTAACACAAGATCCACCATTCACAATAGGTGATATCACAGCTCACCTCCTCCTCCTGTACAATGACTGATAACACCTCTATATACAGTAGCTAACACAAGATCCACCATTCACAATAGGTGATATCACAGCTCACCTCCTCCTCCTGTACAATGACTGATAACACCTCTATATACAGTAGCTAACACAAGATCCACCATTCACAATAGGTGATATCACAGCTCACCTCCTCCTCCTGTACAATGACTGATAACACCTATATATACAGTAGATAACAAAGGATCCACCATTCACAATATATTCATCAGAGCTGACCTCCTCCTGTACAATGACTGATAACATCTCTATATACAGTGGATAACACAGGAGATGAACCATATATGATGTCACAGCTCACCTCCTCCCCCTCCTGTACAAAAACTGATAACACATTTATATACAGTAGATAATACAGGATCCACCATTCAGAATAGGGGATATCACAGCTTACCTCCCCCTCCTGCTGTAGAAAGACTGATAACACCTCTGTATACAGTAGATAACACAGGATCCACCATTTGCAATATGTGATGTCACAGCTCACCTCCTCCCACTCCTATAAAATGGCTGATATCTTTATATATAGAGCCACAGTTGCCATCATGTATTAGCCGGTTATCAGGGCTCCTGTCCAGCTGCCATAGCTGCGGCTGATGGACCTATTCCTCCAACTTGAATCACAACTCTAGTAGGTTCTTGGACATCCTCAGATCGGTGGTGGTCCATCCCTGAGACCCCGGGTGATCGCACAAGACTCTTCATAAGTCATTGCTCACCGGTCAGAGATCAGCTCCTGCGTGAGTGGAAGTGTACGGCTCAGAGGTCTTCAAGTAGTCATGGAGGACATGAGCCCAGGAAGATCCTCTCTTTAGATTTTGTGGGGGTTTTATATAATAACAACAATAATTCAGTATTATAAATATGTTATTCATTTAAAAGCATTACAAAATATGCAGAAGAAATATTCATGGATTCAGAGGATAATCCACTTATGGAGTTTGGGCCGCGCTTTCTAATCATAGGTTTGGTGCAAGGTGCAGAAATGATACAATGACTTGTTATATTACATGTTATATATGTTATAAGAAGACTAGAGATGAGCGAACCCGAACTGCAAAGTTTGAGGTTCGTACCGTACTATGGGTCTCCAGGGCTTAAACCCAAAACTCCAACTTTTTTAAAAAAAAAAAAATAGTCTTTGAGTTTGGAGTTCAGGTGCTGTTCGTATGCTAATAAAGTTTGTTGAAACGTGGAGTGCAGCAAAGTGAGAAGAGAGGGACGACCATTTTACAGCACAGAAGTTTGGGTCCTCATTGATTGACTTTTATGGGATTCAGGGTCCAGGGTCAGGGTCCCCGAACAGAACTTTTAACTAAAGTCTGGCCGAACCCAAGTTTACATACAGTGCGGGCCAAAAGTATTGGCACCCCTGCAATTCTGTCAGATAATACTCAGTTTCTTCCTGAAAATGATTGCAATCACAAATTCTTTGGTATTATCTTCATTTATTTTGCTTGCAATGAAAAAACACAAAAGAGAATGAAACAAAAACCAAATCATTGATCATTTCACACACAACTCCAAAAATGGGCCAGACAAAAGTATTGGCACCCTTAGCCTAAGGGGTACTTTACACGTTGCGACATCGCTAGCAAATGCTAGCGATGCCGAGCGCGATAGCACCCGCCCCCGTCGCACATTATCACTATGGCAGCTTCACACGCACATACCCGGTCCGCAACGTCGCGGTGACTGCCGAACAATCCCTCCTTCAAGGGGGAGGTGCGTTCAGCGTCACCGCGACGTCACCGCGCGGCCGGCCAATAGAAGCGGAGGGGCGGAGATGAGCGGGACATAACATCCCGCCCACCTCCTTCCTTCCGCATTGGCGGCGGGACGCAGGTAAGGAGATATTTGTCGTTCCTGCAGCTTCACACACAGCGATGTCTGTAGCTGCAGGAACGACAAACAACATCGTACCGGCATTATGAAAATGAACGACGTTACACAAATCAGCGATTTTTGACGGTTTCACACTCGTTCATCGTCGCTCCTAGGATTTACACGTTGCAATGTCGCTACCGACGGCGAATGTGCGTCACAACAACCGTGACCCCAACGATATATCGGTAGCGAAGTCGCAATGTGTAAAGCCCGCCTAATACTTGGTTGCACAACCTTTAGCTAAAATAACTGCGAACAACCGTTTCCGGTCACCATCAATGAGTTTCTTACAATGCTCTGCTGGAATTTTAGACCATTCTTCTTTGGCAAACTGCTCCAGGTCCCTGAGATTTGAAGGGGGCCTTTTCCAAATTGTCATTTTGAGATCTCTCCACAGGTCTTCTATGGGGTTCAGGTCTGGACTCATTGCTTGCCACTTTAGTAGTCTCCAGTGCTTTCTATCAAACCATTTTCTAGTGCTTTTGAAGTGTGTTTTGGGTCATTGTCCTGCTGGAAGACCCATGACCTCTGAGGGAGACCCAGCTTTCTCACACTGGGCCCTACATTATGCTGCAAAATTTGTTGGTAGACTTCATAATGCCATGCACACGGTCAAGCAGTCCAGTGCCAGAGGCAGCAAAGCAACCCCAAAACATCAGGGAACCTCCGCCATGTTTGACTGTAGGGACCGTGTTCTTTTCTTTGAATGCCTTTTTTTTTTTCCCCTGTAAACTCTATGTTGATGGCTTTTCCCAAAAAGCTCTACTTTTGTCTCATCTGACCAGAGAACATTCTTCCAAAACGGTTTAGGCTTTCTCAGGTAAGTTTTGGCAAACTCCAGCCTGGCTTTTTTATGTCTCGGGGTAAGAAGTGGGGTCTTCCTGGGTATCCTACTATACAGTCCCTTTTCATTCAGACGCCGACGGATAGTACGGGTTGACACTTTTGTACCCTTGGACTGCAGGGCAGCTTGAACTTGTTTGGATGTTAGTCGAGGTTCTTTATCCACCATCCGCACAATCTTGCGTTGAAATCTCTCGTCAATTTTTTTTTTTCCTTCCACATCTAGGGAGGTTAGCCACAGTGCCATGGGCTTTACACTTCTTGATGACACTGCGCACCGTAGACACAGGAACTTTCAGGTCTTTGGAGATAGACTTGTAGCCTTGAGATTGCTCATGCTTCCTCACAATTTGGAGTCTCAAGTCCTCAGACAGTTCTTTGGTCTTCTTTCTTTTCTCCATGCTCAATGTGGTGCACACAAGGACACAGGACAGAGGTTGCGTCAACTTTAATCCATGTCACCTGCTGCAAGTGTGATTTAGTTATTGCCAACACCTGTTAGGTACCACAGGTAAGTTACAGGGGCTGTTATTACACAAATTAGAGAAGCATCACAGGATTTTTCAAACAGTGCCAATACTTTTGTCCACCCCCTTTTTATGTTTGGTGTGGAATTATATTCAATGTTGCTTTATGACAATTTTTTTTTTGTTTTTTCATTGAAGACAAATTAAATGAAGATAATACCAAAGAATTTGTGATTGCAATCATTGTCAGGAAGAAACTGAGTATTCTCTGACAGGATTGCAGAGGTGCCAATACTTTTGGCCAGCACTGTAGGTCTGCACCTCTCTAGACAGGAGTTCAATGATAGAGTCCAATTCAGAAAGGGAACGGCACTCACCGGGATCCAGCAAATTTCTTTTTGATAATCGGGTGCAGTAAAAGCAGCAGGAGCAGAGCAGACAGCGAGCCCCCTCACAGCCGACGGCCGTTTCGCGTATGGATACGCTTCGTCGGGTCCATGTGACAGGCATTGACCGTCGCCTTATGAGAGGGCTGTGTCAAGTTTACATCACTGCCAATTAAAAACAGGTGAGAAGTGCAACATGATACAAAATAGTGCATATTACTGACATTATTACATAGTATGTCATTAAAATTAACACAGTACATAAACATTATATAAGGCACATCTCTAGATAGGAGTGGATCCGAGGTTCGGTGTTCATACCAAACATAGACTTTATAGAGAAAACAGAGTTCGGATTTTGACGTTCGGGTGCTTAACGTATGGACACCACTCGTGTGAGCATCGCTGTGCTCGGGTACACTCAGTGCTCAGCCCAATGCGAGCCGTTTGCCATAATTGATTGGCTCACACTGGGGGTAAAGGTCCTGTCACACACGTCGATATGTCGTGCGATTGCATGAGCGATCGCATTCGCCCCCGTCGTTTCTGCGTCACAGGCAATTAGTTGCCCGTGGCGCACAAAGTCGTTTACCCCTGTCACACGCACTTTCCTCTCTCACGACCTTGCTGTGGGCGGCGAACATCCACTTCCTGAAGGGGGAGGGACGTTCGGCGTCACAGCGACGTCACACAGCGGCCGCCCAATAGAAGCGGAGGGGCGGAGATGAGCGGGACGTAACATCCGGTCCACCTCCTTCCTTCCGCATTGCCGGCGGGACGCAGGTAAGCTGCAGTTAATCGTTCCCGGGGTGTCACACGGAGCGTGTGTTGCCTCAGGAACGACGAACAACCGGCGCACAGAAGGAGGAACGAGATTATGAAAATGAACGACGTGTCAACGATCAACGATAAAGTGAGTATTTTTGCTCATTCACAGTCGTTCGGAGGTGTCACACGGTACGACATCTCTAACGATGCCGGATGTGCGTCACAAAATCCGTGACCCCGACGACATATCGCCAGATATATCGTAACGTGTGACGGGGCCTTAACAACAGCAGATCGGATGTAGTGTGCATCCAACCCTCCCAAAAAAATGGAAAACTGCCACCCACCCTCCCCCGGACAGAAGTGACCTGTTTATGGCTGGCTGCATGTGGATGGAGACCCGAATTTCCCAATTAGTGACTGCCATTGAGGTTCAGGTCAAGTCCAGGTCCCACACTGAATTTTATCTAAAGTCCGGCTGAACCTGTCGAACCCGAACTTCCACAGGTTCGCTCATCTCAAGAAATAATACCTAAAATAGCAGCAAATAAAAGTCCACAAGGGAATAGTCACAGTTACATTAAAGTCATTTTGCGTAGCTCTAATATCTGTCAGCGCCACATCCACTTCCTTATAGAACCCAAAGCAAAAGCCATTAATGTATAAAAGGAACATCGTGCGTCATCGTCTTTCTTTTACGGTCTTCTTTCATTCATGGTTCCATTATTATGACTTTAGGGTGTTGTACTTGCCAGAAACACATCACTCTGTGGAATACTCCGTTTCTAATGTTTTCGTAATGGAACCTTGAATGAAAGAAGGAGATATTAAAAGAAAGAAGTGGACGTTCCCGTCTTCTTTTAAAAAAGTAATGGAATTATATCCGATCATATTTGGTGGTCGGTCATGTTGGGGCTTGTAGGTCATGCCCGGTGGTGGAACATGTTGTTCTTTTCTATGTATAGAACATATCTGCCAACTTTCAATGTTTGGAGCATCTAGGAGAAGTGTGCAGAAAATGTTCTCTTGTAGCCACATCCTTTTGTTCCTCCCTACTGCTTCTCCATAAATCGTACACCTCTTCCGAGACTCCAGAACTAAACTTTTCTGCACCTCCACACCTTATCAAAGTAACGTCTCTCATAGCCCATTCAACCCATGTAATCAGCCATGAATATTATTTTGGGGATACTCACTTTCCCCACAGCCTCCGTAGAAACGAACTGCAACATGACATGGTATATGTCCTATATAATGCATGGACAACTGGGCGAAAAGTTAATTTGGAACAGGGGTCTCCTCTCTCAGATTTATAGTCACAAGTTCGGCACGGCCTGATGTGATCTGGGGGGATCAGGGATCAGAAGGTCACAGATCCGCTTTAGTGCCCACTCGTCATTTACCCTAAGTTGGAGCGTATTTCTTATTCCATCCTGTACTGAAGGGGTTAAGGTGCATTTCTATCTTGCAGTGATCTAACAGGTAGTTGTAACATCAGGTGGAGCCATTCACTTCTGCTGTAAATACCCGCTCCTCACTCCCCCCTATGCCGGCTATAGCTCATACTTAATACGTCAATGTTAAAGAAGCCAGTCTTTGGAGAAACTGAGGTGTTGATGCAGTTGTAGCTGTGAAGCTCCTGCTGAAGAAACCTTGGAGTACTCATTGTTGTGTCTCTCCCCACCTGTTTGTCTTACCTATCTCGTGCTGTCTTATTGCAGTGGCGAGACTAGCGTCTTGCTGGCCATCACTACTCAGGGTGAGCTCAGGGCCAGCGAAAGCATAGGCATGTGATGGCGTACGGGCGGAAGGACCCGTTTGGAAAATTATAGAATGCAGGGATCAGCCTTAGGTGAGTGCAGGAGGTGACCCTGCTCCCCTTTCCCTAACATTAGTACCCTCTGTTGTATCGTTTCCCCGCTTGCTGGGAGTCTCCTAACACTCTGCGCAACATTTATATAGGGGAGCCAGAAAAGATGGCTGTCAGCAGAACGAGCATCATTCAGTCACATCAAAGCCAGCTGTTTTAGCTAAATTTCATCTAATATATGTGTATGCATGTTTTATATGTGCAGTATTTGTTGGCTGTATTTATGTATTGTAGAGCTTTATTATGCAGGCATTATTGTGGTGTTATTCTGTTTATTGTATGGCGGGTTTTTTCTTTGTATAATGCAGACAGATTTTTAGCCAAAAACCATTAGACCCCTAAATCTGATCCAGAATCAGTAGTCCTTTGCGGGACGTGATCATGAGTTGGTCGATTGTTCTCCAAACATTAGTCAGCGACTGATACCTCCAACATTTCCACACGAAGAGATATCAGTCACTGGTGGGAGGAAGATGTGAGCCGGTCGTGGAGTTTCCTGGACTTCCATAGTTAATATTCCTTGGTATAATTGCTTAATAATCCTATATTTTGTATTCTGTGAAAAGTATGACGGCCTTCTCCGCTTCCGAGTTCTGAATTATTTAAAGTGCAGTTTTTTCGCGCTCTTTTTTCTTGCTTCCTGCTGTGAACTATTATTTAGTTTTGTCGCAGAATTGGGAGTTTTACCGGCGACCTAAATATAAAGGACAAGAATACAATGAAAATCTCTACCTGATATATAATAGGAAAACCACAATATACACCATGGCATAAAACTAAGCAATAATAATGTAAAAAAAAACAACATGTAAATGATATTAAAGAAAAAGGATATAAAAGAAAATGACACAATATAGAAAAAAAAAACATAAAAACAATATAATAGGAAAACCCTATAAAGAGTAACTGTTTCCCATACTGTCCCTAGGATTCCATGATGAAGAGTAATCCTTCCTATTTCTGATGTCAGGAGATTGCAGTGCAGGGCTTCATACACACTCGTTCAGGTTAATACTGTTGGCTGTGCAGATCCTCCTATATCCAGCACTGAGAGGGTTATCTAGATCCTCTGGTCTCCTGAACTCTGAATGAAAGCTATAGCCAGCTGTTCTCTATTGCTAATTACATCTGCTATAAAGACTTCTCTCCCAGCCCAGGTAAATGCCTGTGATAGTTTCTACTTAGCTTGCCTCTACAGGGAACCAGTGAGCTGTGAACCAGGAAGTCATTCAGAGAACATCTGCTGTGTGAAAGCTGTATTTAGTTTTTCCCTTCCTTTTTGTTTTTTCCCCTCTGGTCTGTTCCTCCTTATTACCTCTTGTTGTTCGGAGAGCTTTGTATGATTCCTGTTTATTTTACCCCTGTGTCTAATCCTCACTGTGTCTTTAACTTAGCGTGTGACTAGCATTCCCAGTGCCCTGTGCGCTGCACAGGACTCAGTCCAGGGAAGGACAGGGATAGGCACGCAATCGGCAAAGGGGTGAAAAAACCCATATAGGTACGTTAGGGAGTGAAGGCAACAGACATAGATGAGTTTAAGAGGTGACCCTGCTTCCGTTTCCCTCGTGCCAGAGCCTACCATTGTATCGAATACCCTATGTATTGTGGCACTTGGCGGGGTTTCCCGTGTACATGGCGGAACCTTGATAGTTACTGCATGACACATACGGATAACAGTCATTAGTCAGGAATAGCTGTAAATTTTATCTGTATGGTCGGCTCATGACATTTCCCTTTCATTATGGGAAGAAATAAAAAAACAAATTGTTCTATTGTGTTATGGCGATTCCATATTTATATACTTTTATTGCTTTTGTGTAATAAATACACTGTTTGAAAAAAAAAAAACTGTTTTGTGTCGCCATATTCTGAGAGACATACATTTTTACATCAGTAAGTGGCAGAGTCAGAGGCTTTTTTTTTGAGATCCCTTCAATTGTAATATTGGGGAGTTGGTGTGACAGAGGGAGAGACAGAGGGAGAGACAGAGGGAGTGACAGAGGGAGAGACAGAGGGAGAGACAGAGGGAGAGACAGAGGGGGAGACAGAGGGAGAGACAGAGGGGGAGACAGAGGGGGAGACAGAGGGGGAGACAGAGGGGGAGACGGAGGGGGAGACGGAGGGGGAGACGGAGGGGGAGACGGAGGGGGAGACGGAGGGGGAGACGGAGGGGGAGACGGAGGGGGAGACGGAGGGAGAGACGGAGGGGGAGACGGAGGGGGAGACGGAGGGGGAGACGGAGGGGGAGACGGAGGGGGAGACAGAGGGGGAGACAGAGGGGGAGACAGAGGGAGAGACAGAGGGAGAGACAGAGGGGGAGACAGAGGGGGAGACAGAGGGAGAGACAGAGGGAGAGACAGAGGGAGAGACAGAGGGAGTGACAGAGGGAGAGACAGAGGGGGAGACAGAGGGAGAGACAGAGGGAGAGACAGAGGGAGAGACAGAGGGAGAGACAGAGGGAGAGACAGAGGGAGAGACAGAGGGAGAGACAGAGGGAGAGACAGAGGGAGAGACAGAGGGGGAGACAGAGGGGGAGACAGAGGGGGAGACAGAGGGAGAGACAGAGGGAGAGACAGAGGGGGAGACAGAGGGAGAGACAGAGGGAGAGACAGAGGGAGAGACAGAGGGAGAGACAGAGGGAGAGACAGAGGGAGAGACAGAGGGAGAGACAGAGGGAGAGACAGAGGGAGAGACAGAGGGAGTGATCTTTTTCTAATTGGCTCCCTACAATTGTAATGTGGGGAGTTGATGGAGTGACAGAGGGAGTGACAGAGGGAGTGACAGAAGGAGTGATCTTTTTCAAATTGTCTGTGGGTCATAAGGAGTTAAAGGGAACCTGTCACTCACTTCTTTCTGCTCAAACTGCAGGCAGCATTATTTAGCACCTGGCTGCAAGATTGAAATGCTCCAAGCTATAAGAAATGCTCTCAGCTTTGTTATTTTTTCCTCTTTTTTTTTTAAAGAGCCGTAACTTTTTCATTTTTCTCATCCACATCGCTGTATCAGGGCTTATTTTCTGCGGGACGAGTTATAGTTTTGAATGGCTCCATTACTTTTCACATTCAATGTACTGGAAAATGGGGAAAAATCCAGTTGCAGTCAAATTATGCAACACCAAACTTAAATATTTATATTTAAATGCTGAAAAAATGTCAGAAATTCCTAAACAAAACAAATTTGCATATTCTGTCATATTCCGAAATCCGTAACATTTTCATTTTCTGGTCAGTGGGGCTGTGTGCTTGTTTTTTGTGCTCTTGGCTGACGACTTTATTGATATCACTTTGGGGTAGATACAAAGTTTTGATTACTGTCACAGGGAAGTATGATGGAACTGATCCTCCTATGCTGACCCTGAGACTCGAGACCCTGCGCTGTCCCTTATCTTGACGGTAGGCTTGATGGTAACCAGGTTCGAGCCTCCAGCATGGCCCTTTCTCCTGTCTGAGCCCTGGTACCAATTCCCCCACCCAGGGAGCGGGCCGGATACCCAGAAGCAAATACCTCACAAATAATAAACAAGAGTAAATGGAAACCCGTACATACAACACTCAAAACACACAGGAGCAACAAAGTGTGAACAGGGGAGTAACGAAAAAGGGGAGGACGTAACGCACGACAGGGGAACGCTCACACCACGCACTCACAAGCGTAGCACAAATCACCATGTATAGGAGTAAACAACAAGACCGAGGTTTGCTTGAGCTATCACTGGCACAATAAGGAAAAAAGGCATGCATAATAAAGGAAGGTGACAGCTGCACATGGCAATCAGCAACCTGAGTGTTTAGGTCCTGCTCACCAGTCTGCAGGAATTAACTCCTGCATAACTGAAGACCAGAGAACCTAAAGCAGCCGATGCCCGGCTCTGACTGAACACACAACCAGACCCAGGTAGCTTATCAGACTCTGCAGTGTGAACAGAGACTGACGCATGACAATTACTATATTTTTTGGACTATAAAATGCCCCGTACCATAAGATGCACCCTAAGTTTTGACAGCAGAAAATGGGTAAAACATGTTGCCTATTAATTAAAACTTCCGTGGTGGTGTAGAGTAGAGGGGTCATTAGCAGTAATTTTAATGTACTGGGGTATGTAAGAAGGCGACCGGGGATATTATTAACGGGCTTTATGTACCACCAAAGTGGTGTAAGCCTGAAGCTCTGTTATGGTACTTGTAGTGCCACAGCTTTGTATTATGATGTTCACTGGGTCAGGCATGCAGGTGGCTGGAGAGATTGGTGGGTCTGGTACCTACATACCCCACCCATGGGTGTGTCAGAGGAGAGGCCACATGCCATGTAATAGAGTCAGTGTTTGGCACATGGCAGAATGTGTCTACAGTAGCCTAAGTGAGAGGTGGCTTCTCAGACAGACTCCTCAGACTTCCAGGCTCTGGCAACCCCATGTTGCCATGTGCAACATTACAGGTAGAATAGGGAGTAATAAATCTAATGTTAGTGTCTCTTTGCAGTGTATTATACACACACAGCTCTGCTACATGCAGATATAGACACACGCAGCTCTGCTACATGCAAATGCAGTATAGACACACGCAGCTCTGCTACATGCAGATATAGACACACACAGCTATGCTACATGAAAATACAGTATAGACACACACAGCTCTGCTACATGCAAATACAGTATAGACACACAGCTCTGCTACATGCAAATACAGTATAGACACACGCAGCTCTGCTACATGCAGATATAGACACACAGCTCTGCTACATGAAAATACAGTATATACACACACGCAGCTCTGCTACATGCAGATACACACACAGCTCTGCTACATGCAAATACAGTATAAACACAAGCAGCTCTGCTACATGCAAGTACAGTATAAACACAAGCATCTCTGCTACATGCAAATACAGTATAGAGACACGCAGCTCTGCTACATGCAAATACAGTATAGACACACACAGCTCTGCTACATGCAAATACAGTATAGACACACACAGCTCTGCTACATGCAAATACAGTATAGACACACACAGCTCTGCTACATGCAAATACAGTAACACAAGGAGCTCTGCTACATGCAAATACAGCATAAACACAAGCAGCTCTGCTACATGCAAATACAGTATAGACACACACAGCTCTGCTACATGCAAATACAGTATAAACACAAGCAGCTCTGCTACATGCAAATACAGTATAAACACAAGCAGCTCTGCTACATGCAAATACAGTATAGACACACGCAGCTCTGCTACATGCAAATACAGTATAGACACACACAGCTCTGCTACATGCAAATACAGTATAGACACACACAGCTCTGCTACATGCAAATACAGTATAAACACAAGCAGCTCTGCTACATGCAAATACAGTATAAACACAAGCAGCTCTGCTACATGCAAATACAGTATAGACACACACAGCTCTGCTACATGGAAATACAATATAGACACACACAGCTCTGCTACATGCAAATACAGTATAAACACAAGCAGCTCTGCTACATGCAAATACAGTATAGACACACGCAGCTCTGCTACATGCAAATACAGTATAAACACAAGCAGCTCTGCTACATGCAAATACAGTATAGACACACGCAGCTCTGCTACATGCAGATATAGACACACAGCTCTGCTACATGCAAATATAGTATAGACACACACAGCTCTGCTACATGCAAATATAGTATAGATACACACAGCTTTGCTACATGCAAATACAGTATAGACACAGCTCTGCTACATGCAGATATAGACACACACAGCTCTGCTACATGCAAATACAGTATAAACACAAGCAGCTCTTCTACATGCAAATACAGTATAAACACAAGCAGCTCTGCTACATGCAAGTACAGTATAAACACAAGCATCTCTGCTACATGCAAATACAGTATAGACACACGCAGCTCTGCTGCATGCAAATACAGTATAGACACACACAGCTCTGCTACATGCAAATACAGTATAGACACACACAGCTCTGCTACATGCAAATACAGTATAGACACACACACAGCTCTGCTACATGGAAATACAGTATAGACACACACAGCTCTGCTACATGCAAATACAGTATAAACACAAGCAGCTCTGCTACATGCAAATACAGCATAAACACAAGCAGCTCTGCTACATGCAAATACAGTATAGACACACACAGCTCTGCTACATGCAAATACAGTATAAACACAAGCAGCTCTGCTACATGCAAATACAGTATAAACACAAGCAGCTCTGCTACATGCAAATACAGTATAGACACACGCAGCTCTGCTACATGCAAATACAGTATAGACACACACAGCTCTGCTACATGCAAATACAGTATAGACACACACAGCTCTGCTACATGCAAATACAGTATAAACACAAGCAGCTCTGCTACATGCAAATACAGTATAAACACAAGCAGCTCTGCTACATGCAAATACAGTATAAACACAAGCAGCTCTGCTACATGCAAATACAGTATAGACACACGCAGCTCTGCTACATGGAAATACAGTATAGACACACACAGCTCTGCTACATGCAAATACTGTATAAACACAAGCAGCTCTGCTACATGAAAATACAGTATAGACACACGCAGCTCTGCTACATGCAGATATAGACACACAGCTCTGCTACATGCAAATATAGTATAGACACACACAGCTCTGCTACATGCAAATACAGTATAGATACACACAGCTCTGCTACATGCAAATACAGTATAGACACAGCTCTGCTACATGCAGATATAGACACACACAGCTCTGCTACATGGAAATACAGTATAGACACACACAGCTCTGCTACATGCAGATATAGACACACACAGCTCTGTTACATGGAAATACAGTATAGACACACACAGCTCTGCTACATGCAGATATAGACACACACAGCTCTGCTACATGCAAATACAGCATAAACACAAGCAGCTCTGCTACATGCAAATACAATATAGACACACACAGCTCTGCTACATGCAAATACAGTATAAACACAAGCAGCTCTGCTACATGCAAATACAGTATAAACACAAGCAGCTCTGCTACATGCAAATACAGTATAGACACACGCAGCTCTGCTACATGCAAATACAGTATAGACACACACAGCTCTGCTACATGCAAATACAGTATAGACACACACAGCTCTGCTACATGCAAATACAGTATAAACACAAGCAGCTCTGCTACATGCAAATACAGTATAGACACAAGCAGCTCTGCTACATGCAAATACAGTATAAACACAAGCAGCTCTGCTACATGCAAATACAGTATAGACACACACAGCTCTGCTACATGCAAATACAGTATAGACACACACAGCTCTGCTACATGCAAATACAGTATAAACACAAGCAGCTCTGCTACATGCAAATACAGTATAGACACACGCAGCTCTGCTACATGCAGATATAGACACACACAGCTCTGCTACATGCAAATATAGTTTAGACACACACAGCTCTGCTACATGCAAATACAGTATAGACACACACAGCTCTGCTACATGCAAATGCAGTATAGACACAGCTCTGCAACATGCAGATATAGACACACACAGCTCTGCTACATGCAGATATAGACACACACACAGCTCTGCTACATGGAAATACAGTATAGACACACACAGTTCTGCTACATGCAGATATAGACACACACAGCTCTGCTACATACAAATACAGAATAGACTAACAGCTCTGCTACATGCTCATATAAAAACACAGACACACAGCACTGCTACAAGCAAACTACATGCACATATAGACACTCAGCTCTGCTAAATGCAGATAAAGACACACATACAGCTCTCCTGCACAAACATATTTACACACATTTTACATTACCACATCTTGCAGTTACACTTACACATACATACAGTGCCTACAAGTAGTATTCAACCCCCTGCAGATTTAGCAGGTTTGATAAGATGCAAATAAGTTAGAGCCTGTAAACTTCAAACAAGAGCAGGATTTATTAACAGATGCATAAATCTTACAAACCAACAAGTTATGTTGCTCAGTTAAATTTTAATAAATTTTCAACATAAAAGTGTGGGTCAATTATTATTCAACCCCTAGGTTTAATATTTTGTGGAATAACCCTTGTTTGCAATTACAGCTAATAATCGTCTTTTATAAGACCTGATCAGGCCGGCACAGGTCTCTGGAGTTATCTTGGCCCACTCCTCCATGCAGATCTTCTCCAAGTTATCTAGGTTCTTTGGGTGTCTCATGTGGACTTTAATCTTGAGCTCCTTCCACAAGTTTTCAATTGGGTTAAGGTCAGGAGACCGACTAGGCCACTGCAACACCTTGATTTTTTCCCTCTTGAACCAGGCCTTGGTTTTCTTGGCTGTGTGCTTTGGGTCGTTGTCTTGTTGGAAGATGAAATGATGACCCATCTTAAGATCCTTGATGGAGGAGCGGAGGTTCTTGGCCAAAATCTCCAGGTAGGCCGTGCTATCCATCTTCCCATGGATGCAGACCAAATGGCCAGGCCCCTTGGCTGAGAAACAGCCCCACAGCATGATGCTGCCACCACCATGCTTGACTGTAGGGATGGTATTCTTGGGGTCGTATGCAGTGCCACCCAGTCTCCAAACGTCACGTGTGTGGTTGGCACCAAAGATCTCGATCTTGGTCTCATCAGACCAGAGAACCTTGAACCAGTCTGTCTCAGAGTCCTCCAAATGATCATGAGCAAACTGTAGACGAGCCTTGACATGATGCTTTGAAAGTAAAGGTACCTTACGGGCTCGTCTGGAACGGAGACCATTGCGGTGGAGTACGTTACTTATGGTATTGACTGAAACCAATGTCCCCACTGTCATGAGATCTTCCCGGAGCTCCTTCCTTGCTGTCCTTGGGTTAGCCTTGACTCTTCGGACAAGCTTGGCCTCGGCACGGGAGGAAACTTTCAAAGGCTGTCCAGGCCGTGGAAGGCTAACAGTTGTTCCATAAGCCTTCCACTTCCGGATGATGCTCCCAACAGTGGAGACAGGTAGGCCCAACTCCTTGGAAAGGGTTTTGTACCCCTTGCCAGCCTTGTGACCCTCCACGATCTTGTCTCTGATGGCCTTGGAATGCTCCTTTGTCTTTCCCATGTTGACCAAGTATGAGTGCTGTTCACAAGTTTGGGGAGGGTCTTAATTAGTCAGAAAAGGCTGGAAAAAGAGATAATTAATCCAAACATGTGAAGCTCATTGTTCTTTGTGCCTGAAATACTTCTTAATACTTTAGGGGAACCAAACAGAATTCTGGTGGTTTGAGGGGTTGAATAATAAATGACCCTCTGAATAAACTTTTCACAATTTAAAAAAAAAAGAAAAAAAGAAATAACATTCTTTTTTGCTGCATTTCACACTTCCAGGCTGATCTACAGTCCAAATGTCACAATGCCAAGTTATTCCGAATGTGTAAACCTGCTAAATCTGCAGGGGGTTGAATACTACTTGTAGGCAGTGTACACACACATACACATTACCACACCTTGCAGTCACACACACACTATACATTACCACATCTTGCAGTTCCTGATTGGGATCTGAAGCTGAAGGACCTTCTACATACAGTATTTAACTTTAGAACCTTTCAGGTTATGTGACTGATTACATGACCTGAAAGGGCCATGCTGTAGGCCCAGGGCTGAGAGGAGGGGATGTTGCGGCGGTGCAATGTGGATGCCATTGATCTTCGGGCAGTCGATGTGATGGGCTTCAGGAAAATGGTTGCAGGGGCAACGTATATGCAGCCTGACATCTCGGGGAGCTCAGATCTCAATCTGTGCATGCGCCCCTCACAGACGTCCATCATGTCAGAAGTGGCGCATGCGCAGATTGAGATCTCTGCTCTCCCAGATCTCAGTCTATGCTTGCAACCATTTTCTGAGGCTCAAGATGTCCTTTACCTGTGACCCTGCCTCTTTTGACTCCAGTAAACCGCCGTGTCCCCCCGGTGAGGTTTATCTGGATTATAAAACATACTCTTAAGACGGACCCACTTTTTAACATTAAATTTTTCTTTTTCCTATTTACTTCCTCTAAATTTGGGGTGCATCTTATAATTAATGTACAAATACGGAGGGGCATTTTGTTACCTCATTATTGGTATTAGGAACATTTTCTTTGCTCTTTTTCACAGATGATCTTTTTCTTTTCTTTATTTCAGATCCCGGGGTCCCTACATCACCCTTAGAAACAAAAAGATGACAACAAAACCAAATCATTTACAAGTCTTAAAGTACTGATAAACCCCTAAGTGTTAAAGAAATGTTCTACTTTGGGCAATTTCTACCATTCAGAGGGGTCACCGTAATCTGAGTACACGGTATCTGTCTATTAGGACCTTGTGGGCAGTGGAGAAACCTGGCAGTAAGTGTTCAATTTCTCTGCAGCACCCCCACAGGAGAAATGAGGTATTACACAGTGCGTATATAGGGGTCTGGAGAAATGACTGTCAGCCAGGGGCATAATGATCGATCTGCTAATAGTTACAGTGCTGGCCAAAAGTATTGGCACCCCTGCAATTCTGTCAGAGAATACTCAGTTTCTTCCTGAAAATGATTGTAATCACAAATTCTTTGGTATTATTATCTTCATTTAATTTGTCTTCAATGAAAAAAAAAAAATGTCATAAAGCCAAATTGGATATAATTCCACACCAAACATAAAAAGGGGGTGGACAAAAGTATTGGCACTGTTTGAAAAATCCTGTGATGATTCTCTAATTTGTGTAATTAGCAGCACCTGTAACTTACCTGTTGCACCTAACAGGTGTTGGCAATAACTAAATCACACTTGCAGCCAGACCCAGGTAGCTTATCAGACTCTGCAGTGTGAACAGAGACTGACGCATGACAATTACTATATTTTTTGGACTATAAAATGCCCCGTACCATAAGATCCACCCTAAGTTTCGACAGCAGAAAATAGGTAAAATATGTTGCCTATTAATTAAAACTTCCCTGGTGGTGTAGAGTAGAGGGGTCATTAGCAGTAATTTTAATGTACTGGGGTATGAAAGAAGGCGACTGGGGATATTATTAACGGGCTTTAAGTACAACCAAAGTGGTGTAAGCATGAAGCTCTGTTATGGTACTTGTAGTGCCACAGCTTTGTATTATGATGTTCACTGGGTCAGGCATGCAGGTGGCTGGAGAGATTGGTGGGTCTGGTCACCTACATACCCCACCCATGGGTGTGTCAGAGGAGAGGCCACATGCCATGTAATAGAGTCAGTGTTTGGCACATGGCAGAATGTGTCTACAGTAGCCTAAGTGAGAGGTGGCTTCTCAGACAGACTCCTCAGACTTCCAGGCTCTGGCAACCCCATGTTGCCATGTGCAACATTACAGGTAGAATAGGGAGTAATAAATCTAATGTTAGTGTCTCTTTGCAGTGTATTATACACACACAGCTCTGCTACATGCAGATATAGACACACACAGCTCTGCTACAAGCAAATACAGTATAGACACACGCAGCTCTGCTACATGCAGATATAGACACACAGCTCTGCTACATGCAAATACAGTATAGACACACACAGCTCTGCTACATGCAAATACAGTATAGACACACAGCTCTGCTACATGCAAATACAGTATAGACACACGCAGCTCTGCTACATGCAGATATAGACACACACAGCTCTGCTACATGCAAATACAGCTTAGACACACACAGCTCTGCTACATGCAAGTACAGTATAAACACAATCATCTCTGCTACATGCAAATACAGTATAGACACGCAGCTCTGCTACATGCAAATGCAGTATAAACACAAGCAGCTCTGCTACATGCAAATACAGTATAAACACAAGCAGCTCTGCTACATGCAAATACAGTATAAACACAAGCAGCTCTGCTACATGCAAATACAGTATAAACACAAGCAGCTCTGCTACATGAAAATACAGTATAGACACACACAGCTCTGCTACATGCAAATACAGTATAGACACACACAGCTCTGCTACATGCAAATACAGTATAGACACACACAGCTCTGCTACATGCAAATACAGTATAAACACAAGCAGCTCTGCTACATGCAAATACAGTATAAACACAAGAAGCTCTGCTACATGCAAATACAGTATAGACACACACAGCTCTGCTACATGCAAATACAGTATAGACACACACAGCTCTGCTACATGCAAATACAGTATAGACACACACAGCTCTGCTACATGCAAATACAGTATAAACACAAGCAGCTCTGCTACATGCAAATACAGTATAGACACACGCAGCTCTGCTACATGCAAATACAGTATAGACACAAGCAGCTCTGCTGCATGCAAATACAGTATAAACACAAGCAGCTCTGCTACATGCAAATACAGTATAAACACAAGCAGCTCTGCTACATGCAAATACAGTATAGACACACGCAGCTCTGCTACATGCAAATACAGTATAGACACACACAGCTCTGCTACATGCAAATACAGTATAGACACACACAGCTCTGCTACATGCAAATACAGTATAAACACAAGCAGCTCTGCTACATGCAAATACAGTATAGACACACGCAGCTCTTTCTACGTGCAAATACAGTATAAACACAAGCAGCTCTGCTACATGCAAATACAGTATAGACACACGCAGCTCTGCTACATGCAGATATAGACACATACAGCTCTGCTACATGCAAATATAGTGTAGACACACACAACTCTGCTACATGCAAATACAGTATATACACACACAGCTCTGCTACATGCAAATACAGTATAGATACAGCTCTGCTACATGCAGATATAGACACACACAGCTCTGCTACATGGAAATACAGTATAGACACACACAGCTCTGCTACATGCAGATATAGACACACACAGCTCTGCTACATGCAGATATAGACACACAGCTCTGCTACATACAAATACAGAATAGACTAACAGCTCTGCTACATGCTCATATAAAAACACAGACACACAGCACTGCTACAAGCAAACTACATGCACATATAGACACTCAGCTCTGCTAAATGCAGATAAAGACACACATACAGCTCTCCTGCACAAACATATTTACACACATTTTACATTACCACATCTTGCAGTTACACTTACACATACATACACACACATACACATTACCACACCTTGCAGTCACACACACACTATACATTACCACATCTTGCAGTTCCTGATTGGGATCTAAAGCTGAAGGACCTTCTACATACAGTATTTAACTTTAGAACCTTTCAGGTTATGTGACTGATCACATGACCTGAAAGGGCCATGCTGTAGGCCCAGGGCTGAGAGGAGGGGATGTTGCGGCGGTGCAATGTGGATACCATTGATCTTCGGGCAGTCGATGTGATGGGCTTCAGGAAAATGGTTGCAGGGGCAACGTATATGCAGCCTGACATCTCGGGGAGCTCAGATCTCAATCTGTGCTTGCGCCCCTCACAGACGTCCATCATGTCAGAAGTGGCGCATGCGCAGATTGACATCTCTGCTCTCCCAGATCTCAGTCTATGCTTGCAACCATTTTCTGAGGCTCAAGATGTCCTTTACCTGTGACCCTGCCTCTTTTGACTCCAGTAAACCGCCGTGTCCCCCCGGTGAGGTTTATCTGGATTATAAAACATACTCTTAAGACGGACCCACTTTTTAACATTACATTTTTCTTTTTCCTATTTACTTCCTCTAAATTTGGGGTGCATCTTATAATTAATGTACAAATACGGAGGGGCATTTTGTTACCTCATTATTGGTATTAGGAACATTTTCTTTGCTCTTTTTCACAGATGATCTTTTTCTTTTCTTTATTTCAGATCCCGGGGTCCCTACATCACCCTTAGAAACAAAAAGATGACAACAAAACCAAATCATTTACAAGTCTTAAAGTACTGATAAACCCCTAAGTGTTAAAGAAATGTTCTACTTTGGGCAATTTCTACCATTCAGAGGGGTCACCGTAATCTGAGTACACGGTATCTGTCTATTAGGACCTTGTGGGCAGTGGAGAAACCTGGCAGTAAGTGTTCAATTTCTCTGCAGCACCCCCACAGGAGAAATGAGGTATTACACAGTGCGTATATAGGGGTCTGGAGAAATGACTGTCAGCCAGGGGCATAATGATCGATCTGCTACCGTAACAGTTACAGTGCTGGCCAAAAGTATTGGCACCCCTGCAATTCTGTCAGAGAATACTCAGTTTCTTCTTGAAAATGATTGTAATCACAAATTCTTTGGTATTATTATCTTCATTTAATTTGTCTTCAATTAAAAAAAAAAAATGTCATAAAGCCAAATTGGATATAATTCCACACCAAACATAAAAAAGAGGTGGACAAAAGTATTAGCACTGTTTGAAAAATCATGTGATGCTTCTGTAATTTGTGTAATAACAGCCCCTGTAACTTACCTGTGGCACCTAACAGGTGTTGGCAATAACTAAATCACACTTGCAGCAGGTGACATGGATTAAAGTTGACGCAACCTCTGTCCTGTGTCCTTGTGTGTACCACATTGAGCATGGAGAAAAGAAAGAAGACCAAAGAACTGTCTGAGGACTTGAGAATCCAAATTGTGAGGAAGCATGAGCAATCTCAAGGCTACAAGTCCATCTCCAAAGACCTGAAAGTTCCTGTGTCTACAGTGCTCAGTGTCATCAAGAAGTGTAAAGCCCATGGCACTGTGGCTAACCTCCCTAGATGTGGAAGGAAAAGAAAAATTGACGAGAGATTTCAACGCAAGATTGTGCGGATGGTTGATAAAGACCCTCGACTAACATCCAAACAAGTTCAAGCTGCCCTGCAGTCCAAGGGTACAACAGTGTCAACCCGTACTATCCGTCAGCGTCTGAATGAAAAGGGACTGTATGGTAGGATACCCAGGAAGACCCCACTTCTTACCCCGAGACATAAAAAAGCCAGGCTGGAGTTTGCCAAAACTTACATGAGAAAGCCTAAAACGTTTTGGAAGAATGTTCTCTGGTCAGATGACACAAAAGTAGAGCTTTTTGGGAAAAGCCATCAACATAGAGTTTACAGGAAAAAAAAAAGAGGCATTCAAAGAAAAGAACACGGTCCCTACAGTCAAACATGGCGGAGGTTCCCTGATGTTTTGGGGTTGCTTTGCTGCCTCTGGCACTGGACTGCTTGACCGTGTGCATGGCATTATGAAGTCTGAAGACTACCAACAAATTTTGCAGCATAATGTAGGGCCCAGTGTGAGAAAGCCGGGTCTCCCTCAGAGGTCATGGGTCTTCCAGCAGGACAATGACCCAAAACACACTTCAAAAAGCACTAGAAAATGGTTTGAAAGAAAGCACTGGAGACTACTAAAGTGGCCAGCAATGAGTCCAGACCTGAACCCCATAGAACACCTGTGGAGAGATCTCACAATGGCAGTTTGGAGAAGGCACCCTTCAAATCTCAGGGACCTGGAGCAGTTTGCCAAAGAAGAATGGTCTAAAATTCCTGCAGAGCATTGTAAGAAACTCATTGATGGTTACCGGAAGCGGTTGTGCGCAGTTATTTTGGCTAAAGGTTGTGCAACCAAGTATTAGGCTAAGGGCGGCTTTGCACACTACGACATCGCAGGTGCGATGTCGGTGGGGTCAAATTGAAAGTGACGCACATCCGGCATCGCATGCGACATCGTAGTGTGTAAAGGCTCGATGATACGATTAACGAGCGCAAAATCGTCGTAATCGTATCATCGGTGCAGCGTCGGCGTAATCCATAATTACGCTGACACGACGGTCCGATGTTGTTCCTCGCTCCTGCGGCAGTATACGTCGCTGTGTGTGAAGTCGAAGGAGCGAGGAGCATCTCCTACCGACGTCACCGCGGCTTCCGTAGGATATGCGGAAGGAAGGAGGTGGGCGGGATGTTTACATCCTGCTCATCTCCGCCCCTCCGCCGCTATTGGCCGCCTGCCGTGTGACGTCGCTATGACGCCGCACGACCCGCCCCCTTAGGAAGTAGGCGGTTCGCCGGCCAAAGCGACAGTCGCAGGGCAGGTGAGTGCATGTGAAGCTAATATTATACGATAATTTTCGCTACGCCAGCTATCACACGATATCGTACCTGCGACGGGGGCGGGGACTATCGCGTGCGACATCGCAGCATCGGCTTGCGATGTTGCAACGTGCAAAGCCCGCCTAAGGGTGCCAATAATTTTGTCTGGCCCATTTTTGGAGTTTTGTGTGAAATGATCAATGATTTGATTTTTGTTTCATTCTCTTTTGTGTTTTTTCATTGCAAGCAAAATAAATGAAGATAATAATACCAAAGAATGTGTGATTGCAATCATTTTCAAGAAGAAACTGAGTATTATCTGACAGAATTGCAGGGGTGCCAATACTTTTGGCCAGCTCTGTATCTAATATGCATAGAGACACTTAAAGGGAATCTGTCAGCAGGATTTCTCCCATGTTTCAAAGACATATACAATATGCATATGAGGCTCAAAAATTATTCGTAGATCTAAAGCATCTGTCACTCCAGCTCTATTCCCCACCCAACACCGACTCCTCTTGCACTGACATGCACACACAGTCTGTATATGGCGTAAATGAGAATATATGAACCACCCACTGCCATGGCGGCGTCAGGATCTATGGAGACTACAGATTCTGGCTCTCTGCCTGCTAACTTCTCTGATGTGTGCCATGAGCGCAGGGAGACTCACAAACTTAAAGTTCATAGGCAGGCTAGCAAGAGTTAATATCTGCTGTTCTGCTTGTTAGTTTCCTTTGATCACATGCTGTGGGGGAGCCAGTCACATTTGCTCCCCTCCTATATACGCTGGCTGGTACGTCCTTTAATGCCAGCTATAGCTTCTCTATACTCGTCTGGTGAGGTGATCCAGACTTACTCGTGGTTGTAGTTCTTTATTGCTGTGAGTGGTTGTGGTGTTAACCCTTGTTGTCCTTTTGTTGCCGCCTTACATCTCTTGCTTTTCTCCTTAGTTTCTTTCTGTTTGTTCCTGTGACTTTGCAGTGTGTCTGAGTTTTGTTTTTCCCTGTCTGTCTTTATCTGTGTTGCCATCACACTCCTACCGTTTTTTTTCCCTGGTGTGGGGGGAACAGTTTAGTTCTGGTCAGTAGAATAGTAAGGCACGGGACTCCGGCATCTTCACTATTAGAAGTAATATGCAGGTTTGCGATAGCCAAGGGTCCCCTAGCGCGAGGGTCAGTATAGGAGACCACGGTCCCTCTGTTTTTTTTTGTAGTCTCTTGTACTCAGTACAAATATGGTGCAAATACAAATATCCTTTTGTTTGTGGTATATTTTCTTTGAAGTGAATACATAAGTGTCAATTGTTCATTTTGTCTAAATACTGGCTATATTTTTAATTTCCCTGCAGCGCCTCTACAGGTAAAATGAAGTATTGCACAGTGCCAATTCACGTCAATGTAGCGCTAGCCTGTGTAATGATGGTGAGGGCAGGTCCTCCAGGGCGACAGACGCTAATTGTAACCGCTCTCCGCCTTGGCAAAGTGATGAGGATCCTGAACAGACGGTCCCCATCCACTAACTCAGAATTCATTAACATGATTTATAAAAATGGGTTTTCTAAACTGATTAACCCCTTAAAGTTAAGGACTTCTCACTTTCTGGAGAACCATCTACAGTACATGAGTTGACATCCATAAAAAGAAAAGTTATCTACGTTTACACAGCAAATCAGGGTGGAGAAACTTACATTGAGTTTATGAGGTGTCATTTTCTGGAAAAAGAGTAAACAGAGCACAAATCAGTGAGTCGTATCTCAGTGTAATAATGATTACTACCAGACATGATCAAATCATGGCATCACATTATATACCCAGTAGTGATCGGCGGATTCACAGATATCTGGGATCAATGGGTCTAAATAAAAAAAAATTGGGTACAGCCAATTGAATTGATCCCAGGTATCTGGCTGGACGCCGATCCCAATATAAATCTATGGGGGCCCGAATCTGGCCCTTAAAAATGGTGGTAGATGGGATAGGAGGATTGGAGCAAGCGCGCTATACTTACCAAGTCTCCGGCACGGCTGTAACTGCTTCCGGGCAACTCGCTCTATTTCCGGGGCTGCTCATTATCACTCATCCATATTCACTGATTCCCCCACCCTCCGGCAGTCTTGGCGTCTGTGATTGGTTGCAGTCAGACAGCATACCTAGCCTGTATGACAGTGTATCGTATTGCTCGCAATCACAGACCCTGTCTGCTGGTTTATTGTGGTGTAAAAATAAATAAAAAAATTGACGTAGGGTTCCCCTGTATTATGATACCCAGCACAGATAAAGCCTATGGCTACAGGCTGCAGCCGACAGCCATGTGCTTATCTTGGCTGTGTATCAAAATAAAAGGAACCGCATGCAGCTTTTCAATAAAATGTTTAAATAAATAATTTAAAAAAATGACATGCAGTCTCTCCAATTTGATACCCTGCCATGATAAAGCACTACACTTAGGAGCTAGTATTCCCAGGCTGGTGAGACCCATGCTTATTTGGCCCCCCCAGTCTAAAAATACCAGCCTGCAGCCACCTAGGATTGTCATACCAATTAGATGCGACAATCCGGGAATTTAACCAGCTCATCCTGATTGCTGGTGCGGTGGCAATCGGGGTAATAAGGGGTTAATAACAGCTCACAGCTGCCACTAAGCCCTAGAAAAAAATGAGAGGCATCTATGAGACCCCCCATTACTAATCTGTAAGTGAAAAGAAATAAGCACAAAAACAAAAAAAATCATTTATTTGAAATACAATACAAAAAAATAACCACCCTCTTTCACCAATTTATTAACCCCCAAAACACCCAGGTACGACGTAATCCACACGAGGTTCCATAATGATTCCAGCTCTGCTACATCTGAAGGCACAGCGCGCTGCCATAAAACATGACCGTCAGCTTCATGCAGAGAATGAGTCATGTGATGAGCGGTGATGTCACTCAGGTGGTTATTTGTTGTCACAGCTGGAGGTTCCCACTGTCCTTCACCTGACCTCAGGTAACCTCATTAAACAAACCGGCATCTCCTGGTAGAAAACCACAGGGTTTTTTTGCCAAGAGATGCAGCTTTGGTACTGAAATTTTTACCATATTCTTGCACCCAATCTACACCTTCTGGCAAAAAAATCTCATTACTACCGCATCATACCGCATGCAGTAGTGATGCATTTTTTTTTTTGCCAGGAGGTGTAGACTGGGTGCAGGAATATGCTGTTGAAATTTCAGCACCAAATCTGTATCTCTTGAGAAAAAAACCTGTAATTGTCTGCCAGGAGATGCAGGTTTGTGAACTGTGAGTTTACTGTGAGTTTACTGTGGTCACTTGAGGTGAGGGTACCTGCGATTACAGGTGGATGACTGTGGTAACCTCCAGTGGTGACAGCAAATGACTATCTGAGTGATGTCCATCACTCCAGCTCATTCTCTGTCTGAAGGTTACAGCAGGCGGTCATGTTCTATGGCAGCATGTTGTCACTTCAGATGTAGCAGAGCTGGAATTGTCATGGGACCTCGCGTGGATTACGTGTTGACCTGGGTGTTTTGGGGGCTAATATATTGGTGAAAGATGGTGATTCTTTGTATTTTATTATAATGTATTTTTTTGGTGTCTGTGTTTATTTCTTTTCACTTACAGGTTAGCAATGGGGGGGTTTCAGACAACTCACATTACTAATCTAGTGCTTAGTGGCACCAGGGCAATCGGGAAGAGCAAGCTAAAGTTCCAGGATTGTCACATCTGTTGGATGCGGCTATCCTGAGCGGCTGCAGGCTGCTATTCTTAGCTGGGGGGGGGCCAATAAGCATGGGTTTCCTCAGCCTGAGAATACTAGCCCCCAGCTGTCGAACTTTATCTTGGTTGAGTTTCAAACTTGGGGGGGACCGCACCCCGGTTTTCGAATTATTTATTTATTTTTTATTTTTATTTTTTTTAAAAAAAGGCCACATGCCATATTCATAAACAGCCAAGATAAGCACACGGCTGGGAGCTGCAGCCTGTAGCCTTATGCTTTATCATAGCTGGGTATCATAATATTGGGGGACCCTACGCCAATTTATTTATTTATTTATATTTACTCCAATCTACAGTGACCAGCAGACAGGGTCTGTGATTGCAAGCAGCCAGCCACGCTGTCACAAAGGCTGAGGGTGCTGTCTAATTGCAACCAATCACAGATGCCAGGACTGACGGTTGGTGGGGGAAGCAGTGAATATGTATGAGGCTAATAAGTGGCCCTGGAAGAAGAGTGAGTGACCCGGAAGCAGTTACAGCCACGCCAGAGACTCGGTAAGTATAGCACGCTTGCTTTATTTTTATTTTTCCAATATTTTTTTTATTTCCCGAGTTGCTGCACCCAGATCATTACTCTGGACTCGGGTCGGCACTTGGATAGTTTTGAAACCACACGGATCCGGACTTTTACAGTCTGGGTCTGCCCATCGCTAATTCCCAACAGTTAGTGGTGAAGCCCGGATAGTCTGCTCATCTTCTCTATGATTTTCTTTAGATTAGGTCAGGATCTTACATAGGCTTAGACTCCATTCAGAGACCATTCTTATTCCCATAACCCTATTTTTCTAGATGGTAAGCCCTCGTCGGCAGGGTCTTCTTCCCGTCCGACTTGACTTGAGTGACAGTTCTTCTCAATATCTATACACACATGTAGAGAGATACGTAATTCAAGAGTGGATCATGGAAAAGTCACCGGGGACCTGCCATTTGGACTTATCACCTGAGCCCTCAGCCCTCACCGATACTGTATCATTACAGTAGATCTCTACCGGATGATGGCCGTCCCCCTCTGGTGTTACGCAGTCATGAAATAGGATGCCACTAACCTCATAGCTATTAGGAATATAAGAGGACTCATCGTTTTCCCACTGACTATTTTCTTTATTCTTCTTCATAGCTGATTCTTTTCTTTTCTTTGTGTTAGTTCCGGGTGTTCCTATAGTATTCTAAGAACCAATCATAAACATGATCTGCGTAAATCATCAGCAGTAAATATGGAGAAATTAAACTTGCACAAAGGGTGAAATAAGTATTGAACACGTCACCAATTTTCTAAGTAAATATATTATTAAAGGGGCTATTGACATGAATTTCTCTCCAGATGTCGGTAACAACCCATCCTATCCACACATGCAAAGAAATCAAACCGCAGATGTCCATAAATTATAGTAATAATGAGAAATAACACACGCCTACTGACATTTATTTAGTACTTGGTACAAAAGCTTTTGTTGGTGATGAAGTTTCCAGACTCCTCCTGTATGGAGACACTAGTCACCTGCATTGCCCAGGTGGGATTTTGGTCCATTCTTCACACACACACTCCTCACATCCTGCAGGTCCCGACTCCTTCCATGATCTCTGAGCTTTAGATCCTTCCATACATTTTCTATTGGATTCAGCTCCGGTGATTGGCTCGGATACTCTAGCAGATTTATTTTTTTCTCTTAAACCAGTTGATAGTTTCCTTGGCTGTGTGTTTGGGTTCATTGTCTCTCTGAAATGTCCTCCCTCGTTTCATCTTCATCATCCTGGTAGATGGCAGCAGATTTTTTTTATCAGGAATGTCTCTGTACATTTGTCCATTCATTCTTCCCTCAATTACTGTATATGAAGTGTGGCAGTGCCATATGTTGAAAATCAGCTGCACACCGTGATGTTCCCACCTTCACACTTCACTGGTGTTGATGTTTTTGGGGTAATTTGCCTTTTGGCCTCCAAACATGGTGTGTATTATGGCCTCCAAAGAGATCAATGTTGTTTTCATCGGACCAGACTATATTCTCCCCGTATGTCACAGACTTGTCTAAATGTTGTTGAGAAAACTTTAAATGCACTTGAACATGCTTTTTGTTCGGCAATGGAGTCTTGCGTAGTGAGCGTGCATACAGGAGCGTGCGTACAGGAGCGTGCATACAGGAGCGTGCATACAGGCCATGGAGAAGGAGTGCATTCCTTATTGTATTCTTTAAATCAATTGTACCTGCTGATTCCAGTCCTATCTGTAGTTCTCCACAGGTGGTCCTTGACTCTTGGACAACTCTTCTGTTAATTCTTTTCACTGCTTTGTGTGTGAGAAATCTTATGGGGAGCCCCTGGTTGCAGCTGGTTTATGGTGAAATTATGTTATTTCCACTTCTGTGTTCTGACCTTTAGGCTATGTGCGCACTAGAAATGTGAAGTTTCTCAAGAAAATTTCTTGAGAAACTTCTGGGAGTGAAAGATTTCCGGACCTCCGGAAAAAATCCGCACCAAATCCGCATGCGGATTTGCCGCGGATTAGCCGCGAAATTGCCGCGATTTTCCCGCGGGTGGTTCCCTGCGGATTTTTGCAGGCTGTACTCCCGAAATCCGCAGGGTACCTGCGGAAATAATGGACATGTTCATTTTCTCAAGAAATTTTCTCGAGAAATTCTTCTCAAGGAAATTTCTTGAGAAAAATCCGCACAAGTGCGCACAGCTATTTTTTTTTTCATAGAAATTGCTGGGAAATGTCTGCACAAAGATTGCAGACATTTCTCAAGAAATTCCCGCGGCAAATCCGCGGGTAAATCCGCGGGTAAAAAGGTCTAGTGCGCACAGAGCCTAACAGTGTTCACTGGAACCTTCAGGAGTTTAGAAATTCTTCTATAACCAATGATATCACCATGTTTTGCAATAATAATGTTGCAAAAGTCTTGAGACAGCTCACTGGTTTTACCCATCATGAGATGTTTCTTGTGTCTCTCCTTGGTAAGGAGACATCTTTTTACAGGCAATCAGTTGATATCATTTATCACTAAGTGGCAGGATTACTTCCTTATTACTGATTTCAGCTGGTGTCATGACTTTACATGGCTTATTTGCACCTTTCTTTCTTCATGTGTTGAATACTTTTTCCTCTGTGTTATTTCTCATTATTATACAGAATTTATGGACATCTATGGTTTAATTTCTTTGCCTGTGTCAGTTGAATGGGGTGTTATGAACATCTAGTGATTAATTTGTGTCAATAGTCCCTTTAGAAATATATCTACTTAGATAATTGGTAACGTGTTCAACACTTATTTCACCCTCTGTATATTTTATTGGGGAAAAGTGTCATTTTCTAATCTTCCAGAAGCCTTTAGTTCTCTGTTCCCTGCTTGCTAGCTCTCTGGAAATGCTTAAAAGATCTGTGTAATGTAAAAAAGGGAAGACTGGGAGGAGGGGGATGCAGCTGCAGCAGTAAGGCTGGAAGCTGTCACCAGGGCCCTGGGAGGAGCATTCACTCTGCCTCATCTGCGTGTAAAATTGCATAATGTGAAGAGGTGGTTACTGTAATTATAAAATTGTTGATTTTAATGATCTAAGAGGAAAGTTAATATGTACTAGTAGGGTCCTCACTCCTCCTGGTATCTTACTTTTGTTATTTTGTATTGTCTCATATTGTCTGTACATGTCCCCTCTTAATTGTAAAGCGCTGCGGAATATGTTGGCGCTATAGAAATAAAACTTATTATTATTACTAGTAGGAAAAGCCCTTTAACACATTTTTATCTTCAATCTTTGATCTGCTCTATCAAAGTTTTAGAACTCCAAAAATATCCACCCTTACAAGTTCTATATGTAACCCACATGTTAAAGCCTGTCCTATTTTTTAGAGCAGCTGTCCACTCTGAAGGAATATTCATGAACTGCAGCTGATCAGTGGCTGCTGATTGGTTGCAGTGGTCCAAGTAATACAACAATGTTAATTGACCTGCTGAAAATAGCAGCCCCATCAGAAGACAAGTATAGATGTTTTTTATTGTCTGTGGTCCTTGATGTAATTATGGAGGGTAGTGAACAGCCCCATTACGGTCCCCATACCCATTAGACTAACGTTTGGTGAACCCACTAATATTGTCCCTCAGTCTGAAGTGTATGTATGGGTCCACCCTACTCCACAATAATGACTGACCCTTTTGTTTCTGGCAGAGGAAAAACGCTGCCAGAGAAATCCTGCAAAATTGAGCATTCTTGATAATGGGGAGAGTTGGGACATTGCTGTTGGTCAAATGATCATTTTTGCAACAGCTATCAAATTTGGGGGTTTTAGTGTACAAGATAATCTGCATGGAAAACATCTTCAAAGAGTTTTGTAGGTTCTCCCTGTGTTTCAGTGGGTTTCCTCCAGGTATTCCAGTTTCCTCACACATTCCAAAGACATACAAGTGCACCTCAATAAATTAGATCCTCAAAAAGTGAATTTATTTCAGTAATTCAATACAAAAAGGGAAACACATTTATATTATATAGAGTCATTACACACAGAGGGATCTATTTCTATACATTATATAGTCATTACACACAGAGGGATCTATTTCTATATATTATATAGAGTCCTTACACACAGAGGGATCTATTCCTATATATTATATAGTCATTACACACAGAGGGATCTATTCCTATATATTATATAGAGTCATTACACACAGAGGGATCTATTCCTATATATTATATAGAGTCATTACACACAGAGGGATCTATTTCTATACATTATATAGTCATTACACACAGAGGGATCTATTTCTATACATTATATAGTCATTACACACAGAGGGATCTATTTCTATATATTATATAGAGTCCTTACACACAGAGGGATCTATTCCTATATATTATATAGTCATTACACACAGAGGGATCTATTCCTATATATTATATAGAGTCATTACACACAGAGGGATCTATTTCTATACATTATATAGTCATTACACACAGAGGGATCTATTTCTATACATTATATAGTCATTACACACAGAGGGATCTATTTCTATATATTATATAGAGTCCTTACACACAGAGGGATCTATTCCTATATATTATATAGAGTCATTACACACAGAGGGATCTATTCCTATATATTATATAGAGTCATTACACACAGAGGGATCTATTTCTATACATTATATAGTCATTACACACAGAGGGATCTATTTCTATACATTATATAGTCATTACACACAGAGGGATCTATTTCTATATATTATATAGAGTCATTACACACAGAGGGATCTATTCCTATATATTATATAGAGTCATTACACACAGAGGGATCTATTCCTATATATTATATAGAGTCATTACACACAGAGGGATCTATTCCTATATATTATATAGAGTCATTACACACAGAGGGATCTATTACTATATATTATATACCGTCATTACACACAAAGGGATCTAGTCCTATATATTATATAGAGTCATTACACACAGAGGGATCTATTACTATATATTATATAGTCATTACACACAGAGAGATCTATTCCTATATATTATATAGAGTCATTACACACAGAGGGATCTATTCCTATAGATTATATAGAGTCATTACACACAGAGGGATCTATTTCATGTGTTAATTTCTGTTAATGTTGATGATTATGGCTTACAGCCAATATAATCCTAAAAGTCATTATCTCAGAAAATTAGAATATTATATAAGACCAACTGAAAAAATGATGTTACTCTCAGAAATGTTGGTGTCTACTGAAAAGTCTGTACAGTAAATGCCTCAATACTTGGTTGGGCTCCTTTTGCATGAATTCTTGCATCAATGCGGCCTGTGGAACTGCTGAGGTGTTATGGAAGCCCAGGTTGCTTTGATAGCCGCGTTCAGCTCATCTGCATTGTTGGCTCTGGTGTCTCTCATAGATTCTCTATGGGGTTTAGGTCAGGAGAGTTTTCTGGCCAATCAAGTACAGTGATACTGTGGTTAGTAAACCAGGTATTGGTACGTTTGGCAGTGTGGACAGGGGCCAAGTCCTGCTGGAAAATGAAATTTCCATCTCGAAAAAGCTTGTCAGCAGAGGGAAGCATGAAGGGCTGTAAAATCTCCCGGTAGACGGCTGCGCTGACTTTGGTCTTCATAAAACACCATGGAGCTACACCAGCAGATGACATGGCCCCGAAACCATCACTGATTGTGAAGACTTCACACTAGACCTCAGCAGCTTGGATCGTGGCCTCTCTGCTCTTCCTCCAGACTCTGCAACCTGGGCTTCCATAACACCTCAGCAGTGCCACAGGCTGATCACCTCCATGCCACATTGCCGCATTGATGCAGGAATTCATGCAAAAGGAGCCGCGGCCAAGTACTGAGGCATTTACTGTGCAGACTTCTCAGTAGACACCAACATTTCTGAGTTTTATTATTATTATTAATAATTATTATAGCGCCATTTATTTCATGGCGCTTTACATGTGAAAGGGGTATACATAATAGTGACATGTACAATAATCATAATAAACAATACAAGGCACAGACAGGTACAGAAGTAGAGAGGACCCTGCCCGCGAGGGCTCACAGTCTACAAATTTAACATCATTTTTTCAGTTGGTCTTTTATAATATTCTAATTTTCCGAGATAATGACTTTTGGGTTTTCATTGGCTGTAACCATAATCATCAACATTAACAGAAATAAACACATGAAATAGATCCCTCTGTGTGTAATGACTCTATAAAATATATGGGAATAGATCCCTCTGTGTGTAATGACTATATAATCTATAGGAATAGATCCCTCTGTGTGTAATGACTCTATATAATCTATAGGAATAGATCCCTCTGTGTGTAATGACTCTATATAATATATAGGAATAGATCCCTTTGTGTGTAATGACTCTATATAATATATAGGAATAGATCCCGCTGTGTGTAATGACTATATAATATATAGGAATAGATCTTTTTTTGTGTAATGACTCTATATAATACAGTTAGGTCCAGAAATATTTGGACAGTGACACAATTTTGGCGAGTTGGGCTCTGCATGCCACCACATTGGATTTGAAATGAAACCTCTACAACAGGATTCAAGTGCAGATTGTAACGTTTAATTTGAAGGTTTGAACAAAAATATCTGATAGAAATTGTAGGAATTGTCACATTTCTTTACAAACACTCCACATTTTAGGAGGTCAAAAGTAATTGGACAAATAAACCAAACCCAAACAAAATATTTTTATTTTCAATATTTTGTTGCGAATCCTTTGGAGGCAATCACTGCCTTAAGTCTGGAACCCATGGACATCACCAAACGCTGGGTTTCCTCCTTCTTAATGCTTTGCCAGGCCTTTACAGCCGCAGCCTTCAGGTCTTGCTTGTTTGTGGGTCTTTCCGTCTTAAGTCTGGATTTGAGCAAGTGAAATGCATGCTCAATTGGGTTAAGATCTGGTGATTGACTTGGCCATTGCAGAATGTTCCACTTTTTTGCACTCATGAACTCCTGGGTAGCTTTGGCTGTATGCTTGGGGTCATGAAGTGCCGTCCGATCAACTTTGCGGCATTTGGCTGAATCTGGGCTGAAAGTATATCCCGGTACACTTCAGAATTCATCCGGCTACTCTTGTCTGCTGTTATGTCATCAATAAACACAAGTGACCCAGTGCCATTGAAAGCCATGCATGCCCATGCCATTACGTTGCCTCCACCATGTTTTACAGAGGATGTGGTGTGCCTTGGATCATGTGCCGTTCCCTTTCTTCTCCAAACTTTTTTCTTCCCATCATTCTGGTACAGGTTGATCTTTGTCTCATCTGTCCATAGAATACTTTTCCAGAACTGAGCTGGCTTCATGAGGTGTTTTTCAGCAAATTTAACTCTGGCCTGTCTATTTTTGGAATTGATGAATGGTTTGCATCTAGATGTGAACCCTTTGTATTTACTTTCATGGAGTCTTCTCTTTACTGTTGACTTAGAGACAGATACACCTACTTCACTGAGAGTGTTCTGGACTTCAGTTGATGTTGTGAACGGGTTCTTCTTCACCAAAGAAAGTATGCGGCGATCATCCACCACTGTTGTCATCCGTGGACGCCCAGGCCTTTTTGAGTTCTCAAGCTCACCAGTCAATTCCTTTTTTCTCAGAATGTACCCGACTGTTGATTTTGCTACTCCAAGCATGTCTGCTATCTCTCTGATGGATTTTTTCTTTTTTTTCAGCCTCAGGATGTTCTGCTTCACCTCAATTGAGAGTTCCTTAGACCGCATGTTGTCTGGTCACAGCAACAGCTTCCAAATGCAAAACCACACACCTGTAATCAACCCCAGACCTTTTAACTACTTCATTGATTACAGGTTAATGAGGGCGACGCCTTCAGAGTTAATTGCAGCCCTTAGAGTCCCTTGTCCAATTACTTTTGGTCCCTTTAAAAAGAGGAGGCTATGCATTACAGAGCTATGATTCCTAAACCCTTTCTCCGATTTGGATGTGAAAACTCTCATATTGCAGCTGGGAGTGTGCACTTTCAGCCCATATTATATATATAATTGTATTTCTGAACATGTTTTTGTAAACAGCTAAAATAACAAAACTTGTGTCACTGTCCAAATATTTCTGGACCTAACTGTATATAGGAATAGATCCCTCTGTGTGTAATGACTCTATATAATACATAGGAACAGATCCCTCTGTGTGTAATGACTCTATATAATATATAGGAATAGATGCCTCTGTGTGTAACGACTCTATATAATATATAGGAATAGCTCCCTCTGTGTGTAATAACTCTATATAATATATAGGAATAGATCCCTCTGTGTGTAATGACTCTATATAATATATAAGAATAGATCCTTCTGTGTGTAATGACTCTATATAATATATAGGAATAGATGCCTCTGTGTGTAATGACTCTATATAATATATGCGTTTCCCTTTTTTGTATTCAATTACTAAAATAAATTAACTTTTTGGTGATATTCTAATTTATTGAGATGCACCTGTACATTTGCCTTCCTCCTCTTGCTTTTTGAGCAATGTAAATCATCGTGGGAAGGAGAAACTGCCTCTCAGCGAGACACAAGTCGCACTCTTTGGCCAAACCTTTTCATGTAAGTTCTTTAAATATAAGGAAAGAAGTGGGAAGTGGAAGCCTACTGGGATTCATAGGGAATGGATTGGAACTAAAACAGAAGAATATCATGGTACATGTAGTTGTTATTTTGTTTTTTAATCTTTTTTTCTCCTTAACCCTTTAGTGACGGAGCTAATTTTCACCTTAATGACCAGACCAAATTTTGCAATTCTGACCAGTGTCACTTCATGAGGTTATAACTCTGGAACGCTTCAACGGATCCCGGTGATTCTGAGATTGTTTTTTCGTCACATATTGGACTTCATGTTAGTACCAAATTTAGGACAATATTTTTTGTGTTTATTTATGAAAAAAATTGAATATTGGCAAAAATTTTGAAAATTTAGCAATTTTCAACTTTTGAATTTTTATACCGTTAAACCAGAGATTTCTGTGACACAAAATAGTTAATAAATAACATTTCCCACTTGTCTACTTTACATCAGCACAATTTTGGAAACAAAATTTTTTTTTGTTAGGAAGTTAGAGGGGTTCAAAGTTTATCAGCAATTTCTCATTTTTACATCAAAATTTACAAAACCAGTTTTTTAGGGACCACATCACATTTGAAGTGACTTCAATAGGCCTAGATGACAGAAAATACCCAAAAGTGACACCATTCTAAAAACTGCACCCCCCAAAGTACTCAAAACCACATTCAAGAAGTTTATTAACCCTTCAGGTGCTTCACATGAACAAAAGCAATGTGGAATGAAAAAAAGCAAAAATTAAATTTTACCTAAAAATGTTGCTCTAACCCAAATTTATTCACTTTTAGAAGAAATAACACAACAAAATGGACCTCAAAACTTGTTCCCCACTTTCTTATGAGCGCGCCGATACCCCACATGTGGTCAGAAACCTCTGTTTGGACAAATGGGAGGGCTCGGAACAGAAGGAGCAATATTTGAATTTTGGAAAGCAAATTTGGCTGAAATAGATTGCGGGCACCATGTTGCAGGCTTCTATCTAGGGGTATAGTGAGCATTTTAGATCCACAGGTACTTCACAGATTTTGTTAACGTTACGTTGTCATATTGAAAATTTTAATAATTTTCTCAAAAATGTTGCTTTAGCATCAATTTTCTCACTTTTTCAAGAGGTAATTCCAAAAATTTGACCTCAAGGTTTGTTAACCACTTTTTTATGAGCGCGGTGATACCTCACATGTGGTCTGAAACCTTTGTTTGGACAAATGGGAGGGCTTGGAACGAAAGGAGCAATATTTGAATTTTAGAAAGGAAATTTGGCTGAAAAAGATTGCGGGCACCATGTCACATTTGGAGGACCCCTAAGGTACCTAAACAGCAGAAACCCCGCACAAGTGGCCCCATTTTGGAAACTAGGCCCCTCAAGGAATTTATCTAGATGTTTGGTGAGTACCCTGAACCCTCAGGTGCTTCACAGAATTTTATAACGTTGAGCCATGAAAAAAAAAAATAAAATTTTACCACAAAATTGTTATTTCAACCAGGTAGCTTTTTTTTTTACAAGAGTAAAAGGAAAAAATTCAGCATAACATTTATTGTGCAATTTCTCCTGAGTTTGGCGATACCTTATATGTGGTGGAAATCAACTGTTTGGGCGCATGGCAGGGCTCGGAAGGGAAGGAGTGCCATTTGACTGCAAAATTGGCTGGAATCAATAGCGGACGCCAGGTTGCATTTGGAGAGCCCCTGAGGTGCCTAAACAGTGGCGGTCCCCCACAAGTGACTTCATTCTGGAAACAAGACACCTCAAGGCTTTTATCAAGGTGTATAGTGAGCAGTATGAATCCACGAATACTTCACAGAATTTGATAAGTTTAGGTTGCCATATTGAAAATTTTCATTTTTTTCACAAAACTGTTGCTTTAGCATCAAATTTCTCACTTTTTCAAGAGACAACAACAAACCGTGGACCCCACAGGTTGTTATCCAATGTCTTATGAGCACAGGGATACCCCACATGTGGCCAAAAACCTCTGTTTGGATAAATGGGAGGGCTTGGAATGGAGGGAGTACCATTTGAATTCTGGAAAAGTTGAAATAAATTGCGCGCACCATGTCACATTAGCAGGGCCCCTTGGGTACCTATACATCAGAAAACCCCCACAAGTGACCCCATTTTGGAAACTGGATTTTATTCAGGAGTATAGTAAGCATTTTGAATCCACAGGTACTTCACAAAAATGTTGCTGTAGCAACAAATGTCTCACTGTTAGGCTCTGTGGCCATGATCCAGCGACACGGCATCTAGTACACAGTGTCAGCCTCCTGCAGAGATGTGAGTGTTGTCCACGGGAGAACGCAGCTGCCCAAGCCCACGATTTGGGTTCAGGCCGCTGTGGAGCTCTATGCTACCTGCAGAGAACACTTATCTCCGCAGCATAAATTGACATGCTGAGGCTCGGGAAGCTGCGCCACAGGTCGGTTTATGCTGCGGAGAAAAGAAGCACATTGGGCATGGGATTTCTAAAAATCCTTCCACTGTGCTTCTACTGCACAACGCAGCATTATGGACACAGGGAAAACACTCTGCGCCCAAAACGCTGCAAATCCTGATTGTGGGCACACAGCGTAAAATGCTACAATGGATGAATGGATAGATGTCAAACAAATATAACGTCCCATTCCCCTGCATATTCTAAGCTGGCGCCCTTTAGTGCCTTTCATGTGGCACTAAAGGGTGCCTAGCCTTGTATTTAGCCCCCCAAAAAATTAATAATTAAAATAAACGACGTGGGGTCCCCCCTATTTTTGATAGCCAGCTAGGGTAAAGCAGACAGCTGTAGCCTGCAAACCACAGCTGACAGCTTCACCTTGGCTGGTGATCAATTTGGAGGGCTCCCCAGGCGTTTTTTAAAAAAAAAAAAAAACGTGGGGTCCCCCCCAAATTAGATCACCAGCCAAGGTGAAGCGGACAGCTGGGGTCTGGTATTCTCAGGGTGGGAAGAGCCATGGTTATTGGACTCTTCCCAGCCTAAAAATAGCAGGCCGCAGCCGCCCCAGAAGTGGCGCATCCATTAGATGCGCCAAACCTGGCGCTTCGCCCCAGCTCATCCCGCGCCCTGGTGCGGTGGCAGACGGGGTAATATATGGGGTTGATACCAGCTGTAATGTCACCTGGCATCAAGCCCTGGGGTTAGTGATGTCACGGCATCTGAACAGATACCCGACATCACTAACCCAGTCAGTAATAGAAAAAAAAAAGACAAAAAAAAAATTTATTTGAAAAAACACTCCCCGAAACATTCCTCTTTTACCAATTTATTGAAAATAAAGAAATTCCGGTCGCTGTAATCCATTTTGGAGGTCCCGCGCCGACTCTGGATCTTCTAGAATATGGGGGGCACGTTCAGGGAACGTATCCCCCATTTTCTGGAAGAGCAAGCTCTCCATGAGCAGTGTGGGTGCAGTAATCTGAGAATACTGCACTCACACTGCCCCGGTCCAACCTAGGGCAGAGTGACCTGCAGTAACCTCATTCCAGAATATGAGGGGCACGCTCACAGAACGTACCCCCCATTTTCTGGAACAGCAGCCTCTCCATGTGAGGAGTGTGGCTGCAGATCACTGCACTCACCCTCCCCCGGTCCACAGTGGAGCCTGTGCATCAGCGACGTCAGCAGGATCCCTGCTTGCAGGGATCCAGCTGACAGCCGCTGTCTGCGCATGCGCCGCCAGCATTGAAGAAGGAGGCGGCGATCGCGGGCCCGGAGCGGCAGACAGGTAACGTATAACCGGGGGCTTGGGGGGGGGGGGGGGTGACGGGGGGTGACCTAGTGGGACCTGGGGACACCTTTCTGCCGCATGTGACGTGTCACATGCGGCAGAAAGAGCAGAATGAAGGCGGCCGCGCGCTGTGCGCCGCCATCTTCCACGCTCCGGAGGGGGGAGGGGGGTGGTGGCTCTGGAGAACCGGAGGGGGCTCCGGTGACCAGAGGGCTCCGGTGGACCGGAGGAGGGGTCAGGGGGAGGACATTTCCCTCCGATCTGAAATGTTTGATCATTTCAGATCGGAGGGAAATGACTGCAGAGCCGGCGCCGGCGGCAGTTTTCTGTGCGCTTCGGCGCCATTTTGGATGTCCGGTGGGGGTAGGGGTGGGGGTGGGGGGACTCTCCGGTACCGGGGGCTTTGGGGGCACTAGGGGTTTAGATTTCTTTCTCATCTGACATGTTTGATCATGTCAGATGAAAAAGAAATCAGTTTTACCGGCCATTTCTTTTTTTTTCATGTGTTCGTCGGTATACAGTGTATACCGGCGATCACATGGTCGGGGTCCAAAAAAAACACCTCGATTCATAATCTGGGGGGTCTCAGCTACCCCTGGTAGCTGAAACCCCCGAGATTTTCGGTCGCTGGGGGGCGCTACAGGGTTTTTTCGGGCCGCCGCTTTAAAGCGGCGGAACAGAATAAGTACCCTGTTTTGCCGCCGCTTTAAGTCGTACGGCCGTCGTTATGAGGTTAAACCTAATTTAGCAGAAAAAAATAATTGTCTTTAAAACTTACATGTGGACTTTTAGTCAGCGGGGTTAAAGCTCCTTTTTCAATGTTGTCAATTTTGTTTGCGGACTTTGACTGTCTCCTGCAAAAAAAAAAAAAAAAAAAAGAATAGTGATGAGCGAGCATTAAAGTGCCTGAGCATATGTTACTCAAATGAGCAGGTCCAACAGGACTCAAAAGGAATAGGAACAGCCTGGATACATGTATGGCTGTCAGGTCGCTGCTGGGAAGTTAAAAATCAAATGATTAAAAAAAAAAAACATGGGTTCCCCCCATTTTTGATTATCAGCAAAGGTGAAGCAGACAGTTGCCGACTGATATTGTCAGACTGGGAAGGCCCATGGTTATTTGGCCCTTCCACGCCTAAAAATAGCAGCCTGTAGTCACCCCAGAAGTGGATCATTCACTAGATGCTCCAATTATGGTGCTTTTCCGAACTCTTCCCGATTGCCCTGGTGCTTTGGCAATCAAGGTCTCGCTTACCAGAGCCGGCAGCTCTGATGAGAGTTGTCACTACCCGGCACTTATGAATAGCTATACTTTGGAGTTGGAGTTCTGGATTGTGGATTATGTTGTAGCTTCGTGGGAACATTGTTTTTTTGAAAAATTTTCAATAAGGGAAAGTGTGGGGGAAGTCTTTATTCAAATAAACTATTTTTTTCCTCTGTGTGTTTTTTTTTACATTTACACTTGCTGGGTTAGTAACGAGGGTGTCTGAGAGATGTGTGTCATGGGTATGACACGGTATCCAGGAAAGGACCCCCAGACTGGCCCTCTGACTAAGGGCCCTAAATTGACCCTTATTCCAGAGGTAGGCTTGATGGTAGCCAGGTCTCGACCGCCAGCGTGGCCCTAACTCCTGAGCAGCCCTGGTCTAACATCCCATCTCCTCCAATCGGACATGAGTAAAGAATCCCACAAATACTGACAGACAGGGAAAACCAAAACTCAAACTCACTGCAAGCACACACAGGGGAAGAGACAATACGTGCTCACGGAGAAATAAGGTACAGGGAGGAAATAAACAAACAACAAGGATATTTCAACAGCACACAGAATTACATACAACCATACACCAACAACTGGGTCACTACGCACAAAGACCGACAACGCTAGAGCAGACCTAGAGCTATCTTTGGCATTTGAGGCTAGGTTACACCATCTTTTAAATAGTGGAGGCAGCTGTGACAGGACATCAGAAACCTGTGACCTCAGCAGTCATTCCCCAGCCAGTAGGAATTAATTCCTGCTAAACCGAAGAGCAGAGAGCACAAAACAGTCAACGCCTGACTCTGGCTGAGCAACTAAGACACACCAGGTTGCCTGCCAGAACCTGCAATGTGAATAGAGTCTGTAGCTGCCAGGATAACACCTCTCCATTTCAAACCCCTGGGCTTGATATCAGCGGTCAACTTACAGCTGACATCAATCCCAAAAGTATTACCTCGACTGCCACTGCACCAGGGCAATCGGGAAGAGCAAGGCCTAGCAATGGAATTGTAACATCTAATGGATGAGCAAATTCTGGGGCAGCAGCAGGCTTCTATTTTTAGGCTGAGAAGGGCCAAATAACCATGGACCTTCCCAGCCTGATAATACTAGCCCCCAGCTTTCTACTTTACCTTGGCTGGTTATCAAAAATAGGGGGGGACCCCATGCCGTTTTTTTAAAATAATTTGTTTTATTAAATTAAACAAGGATTAAAAGACTCTTTAGTGCCACATGAAAGGCACTAAAGGGTGCAAGTGTAAAACCCTGCCTATATGCCTGCTCCAATCTCTACATCAACTCTCTCTGAACTTCCTCTAGAGGACAATGTGCCGAGTATCGCGCCCCCAGGTCTCATATAAGACTTGAGGATGTGATGCATTCAGTTAATCACAGTAATGCCAGTAGCTAACATGGCTATGGCATTACCGTAATTGGCAGGCAATTCCTGCACGTTTAGGGACAGGCTCAGGGCTAGCTTTACTTTATCTGAGACCATGCACATTTAACCGTTGTTTTTATCCTTTGGGCACATGAGGGGTTACACTCCTTCTCTGGTGTTGCAGCAGACTTGCTGAGCTGACAGCAGTTAATCACTTTTGGCCTGGAATTAAGCCCTCTGTTTCCTGAAGACCTTGCTGGTTATTCAATTCATTTTGCAGCTAGCCTGAAGCAGAGAAGACGTGCTGTTGCTATCTGCTGTGGATTGTTGATTGCAGTCTGTTTTTGTTTTTTCCTCTTTTCCCTTGTTACCCCAACCCGTACACATTTGGTTGTTCCCTTGTGTGGTTTTAGGTGTGCATGAGTTTTTATTTACCTATGTCTGTTCTTTTTTTGTGGGGTTTTTGGGATCTCCGTCCTGGTCAGTGTCCTAGGGACCTAGTCATCAGGGTCAGGACAGGAGCCAAGGCCAGATCGGGGGCCCGGACCTCCTTACCTTCATGGCAACTGTGGCGCCCCTGACCTGGTCAGGCACCACTGAGTACTGCACCCATGCTGGGACAGTGCTTCCAGGTAATTCCAAAGGCCAGAATGAGGTGTGTACGCACAGACACATAGCAACCAGGTCTCCGACACCATCAGATGGGACCCTTGGGCAGTCCCCCAAAAAGGGGGCTGGCTTGCAATTCTTATCAAGTGGTGGAGTGGAGAGGCTGGGAACTAGGCTGCAGAGGCAGTCACAGGAAGGAGGAGGAGTGAGCCAGTCTGGGAGGTGAAGTGTGTAGTTGCAGAAAGAGCTCAGAGAGACACAGACACCCCAGCCAGACCCTGCACGTGTAGTAACTGTTGGCGGGGGAGAACGGCTACCTGTGAGTCAGCCTGAAAGACACCTGCAGAGAGGTGGCCGAGTACGGGGACTGCTGGTAGCTAGGCACGCACGGGAAAACAGGTCCCTAGAGTAGCCTCAAGTGTAACTAGCTGCTAAATCTGCCGGTGACGGTACTGGAGGTACCTCACCAAACACACAGAGTCCGAGCCTCAGCAGCAACAAGGGGACCCATAAGGAGACAGTGCCAGAAGCCATCTCACCAAGGTTCACGCTGCCGGCAAACGGGCCAGAAAAGGGAGAAAAGGCAGTTGCGACTTCCCCGGATAGACCCCACGGTACTTCAGGTCAGGGGTAATCCGAAACAAAGAGTGCTAGGAAGGCGAGTTGACAGTTACCCTCAGAGCGGCCTGAAGGAGTTCCTGGTTTCAGCTCAGCATCGCCCGGGTTACCTCACAAAGCACCAAAAAGTGAGTAAACAAGTTAAAAGACTTTCCGGACTGAGACTGAGTTATTCTGGGACCTGTTGTTCCACTGCACCCGAGTCCCTGGGGCCTGCCTCACTCACGGGAGGCCACAACATCCATCTGCTGATCCCATCAGCCCCAGACGCTCGCTAAACCAGCAGCGGTGGTCGTCCATAAGCCTGACCACAAACCGTGAGTGGCGTCACGTTACACATAGAATCACATACCTGTTGCCAGAAGATCCCACAAGTGAAGACCCGGTGGCGTCCCTGCGGGTGGAGGGAAGTCCCTGGGGCGACCGCTACTGGTGGGCTCCACACAAGCTCCGTGTGTGAGGGTGAGTTCAGGGACCCCAGCATTATGGTCTGCTTAGGTTACCCTGTGTTCCCTGGCATCCGTCTCACACCCCCTTGACAATGCTTCTGCATGAAATGATCTACTACACTACTCCGTGCTCCAAATCTGATCTATCTGTATATAAAATCATTTTAACTACAAGATAAACACCGTAAAGTAAAAAAAAAAAGCTTAAATTGCATTTTTTTTAAAACCAGGCAAGCAAAACATGCATCGTACCGTACCCGGAATGGATGTGTGAATCTGGCTCAAGAAGAAAATGATGAAAGTGCTAGAACGTTTTATGGGTGTCTGTCCACCTCCTGGTTGTGCGCCCATCTCCTAGTCAAAGAAATGCCCGTAGTTCTATGGGTGTGTATTCATTGTGCATTGCCTCGCTGCCTGATTCTGGACCACACGGCACACAAGCTTCATGTTCGGCCTCATTAACACTTGTGTCAAAATGTCAGAAAATCTTTGCATAATTTCAAATTGCGCAAAACTTTTGCAACTTTTTAAAGTGATTTAGTAATTTATTATTTTATAATTGTTTTGTTCAATTCCCCTGTATCACCACCACAGAGGAAAATAAAGTCCTATACTATGTCCACTCCCATAAACTGGGTCGATTTTTGAAGAGAAGAGCTGAGAAGGCAAAAACCCATCACGTTATGTGCTATATGGTGTCACTTACCTGTATATTAAGAAATACGCAATACAGAAAAGAACCACAACAATGAAGGCCAACGATGGAAGGATGAGTCTGACAAAAGAAAGGTTCTCATTTTGGAGATCTAGGAAATAAAGACAAATAATAGCAAATTCAATGGTGACAGCTACAGGACCCCCATAACAGTAACAGCTACAGGATCCCCATAACAGTAACAGCTACAGGAGCCCCATAACAGTAACAGCTACAGGAGCCCCATAACAGTAACAGCTACAGGATCCCCATAACAGTAACAGTTACTGGACCCCATAACAGTAACAGCTACAGGACCCCATAACAGTAACAGCTACAGGACCCCATAACAGTAACAGCTACAGGATCCCCATAACAGTAACAGTTACTGGACCCCATAACAGTAACAGCTACAGGACCCCATAACAGTAACAGCTACAGGACCCCATAACAGTAACAGCTACAGGATCCCCATAACAGTAACAGCTACAGGAGCCCCATAACAGTAACAGTTACTGGACCCCATAACAGTAACAGCTACAGGACCCCATAACAGTAACAGCTACAGGACCCCATAACAGTAACAGCTACAGGATCCCCATAACAGTAACAGCTACAGGACCCCATAACAGTAACAGCTACAGGATCCCCATAACAGTAACAGCTACAGGAGCCCATAACAGTAACAGTTACTGGACCCCATAACAGTAACAGCTACATGACCCCCATAATAGTAACAGCTACAGGAGCCCCATAACAGTAACAGTTACTGGACCCCATAACAGTAACAGCTACAAGATCCCCATAACAGTAACAGCTACAGGACCCCCATAATAGGAACAGTTACAGGACCCCATAACAGTAACAGCTACAGGACCCCATAACAGTAACAGCTACAGGATCCCCATAATAGTAACAGCTACAGGACCCCCATAACAGTAATAGCTACAGGATCCCCATAACAGTAACAGCTACAGGAGCCCCATAACAGTAACAGCTACAGGATCCCCATAACAGTAACAGCTACAGGAGCCCCATAACAGTAACAGTTACTGGACCCCATAACAGTAACAGCTACAGGACCCCATAACAGTAACAGCTACAGGATCCCCATAACAGTAACAGCTACAGGATCCCCATAACAGTAACAGCTACAGGACCCCATAACAGTAACAGCTACAGGATCCCCATAACAGTAACAGCTACAGGATCCCCATAACAGTAACAGCTACAGGATCCCCATAACAGTAACAGCTACAGGATCCCCATAACAGTAACAGCTACAGGATCCCCATAACAGTAACAGCTACAGGACCCCATAACAGTAACAGCTACAGGATCCCCATAACAGTAACAGCTACAGGATCCCCATAACAGTAACAGCTACAGGATCCCCATAACAGTAACAGCTACAGGATCCCCATAACAGTAACAGCTACAGGATCCCCATAACAGTAACAGCTACAGGACCCCATAACAGTAACAGCTACAGGATCCCCATAACAGTAACAGCTACAGGACCCCATAACAGTAACAGCTACAGGACCCCATAACAGTAACAGCTACAGGATCCCCATAACAGTAACAGCTACAGGAGCCCATAACAGTAACAGTTACTGGACCCCATAACAGTAACAGCTACATGACCCCCATAATAGTAACAGCTACAGGAGCCCCATAACAGTAACAGTTACTGGACCCCATAACAGTAACAGCTACAAGATCCCCATAACAGTAACAGCTACAGGACCCCCATAATAGGAACAGCTACAGGACCCCATAACAGTAACAGCTACAGGACCCCATAACAGTAACAGCTACAGGATCCCCATAATAGTAACAGCTACAGGACCCCCATAACAGTAATAGCTACAGGATCCCCATAACAGTAACAGCTACAGGAGCCCCATAACAGTAACAGCTACAGGATCCCCATAACAGTAACAGCTACAGGAGCCCCATAACAGTAACAGTTACTGGACCCCATAACAGTAACAGCTACAGGACCCCATAACAGTAACAGCTACAGGATCCCCATAACAGTAACAGCTACAGGATCCCCATAACAGTAACAGCTACAGGACCCCATAACAGTAACAGCTACAGGATCCCCATAACAGTAACAGCTACAGGACCCCATAACAGTAACAGCTACAGGATCCCCATAACAGTAACAGCTACAGGATCCCCATAACAGTAACAGCTACAGGATCCCCATAACAGTAACAGCTACAGGATCCCATAACAGTAACAGCTACAGGATCCCCATAACAGTAACAGCTACAGGATCCCCATAACAGTAACAGCTACAGGATCCCCATAACAGTAACAGCTACAGGATCCCCATAACAGTAACAGCTACAGGATCCCCATAACAGTAACAGCTACAGGACCCCATAACAGTAACAGCTACAGGATCCCCATAACAGTAACAGCTACAGGACCCCATAACAGTAACAGCTACAGGACCCCATAACAGTAACAGCTACAGGATCCCCATAACAGTAACAGCTACAGGACCCCATAACAGTAACAGCTACAGGATCCCCATAACAGTAACAGCTACAGGAGCCCATAACAGTAACAGTTACTGGACCCCATAACAGTAACAGCTACAGGACCCCATAACAGTAACAGCTACATGACCCCCATAATAGTAACAGCTACAGGAGCCCCATAACAGTAACAGTTACTGGACCCCATAACAGTAACAGCTACAAGATCCCCATAACAGTAACAGCTACAGGACCCCCATAATAGTAACAGCTACAGGACCCCATAACAGTAACAGCTACAGGACCCCATAACAGTAACAGCTACAGGATCCCCATAATAGTAGCAGCTACAGCACCCCCATAACAGTAACAGCTACAGGATCCCCATAACAGTAACAGCTACAGGACCCCCATAACAGTAATAGCTACAGGATCCCCATAACAGTAACAGCTACAGGAGCCCCATAACAGTAACAGCTACAGGAGCCCCATAACAGTAACAGTTACTGGACCCCATAACAGTAACAGCTACAGGACCCCATAACAGTAACAGCTACAGGATCCCCATAACAGTAACAGCTACAGGATCCCCATAACAGTAACAGCTACAGGACCCCATAACAGTAACAGCTACAGGATCCCCATAACAGTAACAGCTACAGGACCCCATAACAGTAACAGCTACAGGATCCCCATAACAGTAACAGCTACAGGATCCCCATAACAGTAACAGCTACAGGATCCCCATAACAGTAACAGCTACAGGACCCCATAACAGTAACAGCTACAGGATCCCCATAACAGTAACAGCTACAGGATCCCCATAACAGTAACAGCTACAGGATCCCCATAACAGTAACAGCTACAGGAGCCCCATAACAGTAACAGTTACTGGACCCCATAACAGTAACAGCTACAGGACCCCATAACAGTAACAGCTACAGGATCCCCATAACAGTAACAGCTACAGGATCCCCATAACAGTAACAGCTACAGGACCCCATAACAGTAACAGCTACAGGATCCCCATAACAGTAACAGCTACAGGACCCCATAACAGTAACAGCTACGGGATCCCCATAACAGTAACAGCTACAGGATCCCCATAACAGTAACAGCTACAGGATCCCCATAACAGTAACAGCTACAGGACCCCATAACAGTAACAGCTACAGGACCCCCATAACAGTAACAGCTACAGGACCCCCATAACAGTAACAGCTACAGGATCCCCATAACAGTAACAGCTACAGGATCCCCATAACAGTAACAGCTACAGGATCCCCATAACAGTAACAGCTACAGGATCCCCATAACAGTAACAGCTACAGGATCCCCATAACAGTAACAGCTACAGGACCCCATAACAGTAACAGCTACGGGATCCCCATAACAGTGACAGCTACAGGATCCCCATAACAGTAACAGCTACAGGATCCCCATAACAGTAACAGCTACAGGACCCCATAACAGTAACAGCTACAGGACCCCCATAACAGTAACAGCTACAGGACCCCCATAACAGTAACAGCTACAGGATCCCCATAACAGTAACAGTTACAGGATCCCCATAACAGTAACAGCTACAGGATCCCCATAACAGTAACAGCTACAGGATCCCCATAACAGTAACAGCTACAGGATCCCCATAACAGTGACAGCTACAGGATCCCCATAACAGTAACAGCTACAGGATCCCCATAACAGTAACAGCTACAGGACCCTCAAATAGTAGCGACAGTGTCTCCACAACAGATAGACAGATACAATGTTTTCATAAAAGTGACAGCCACCGGATCCCATTTACTGTATAGTGATGGTCATCGGACCTCATTAACAGCGACAGCCAGAGGAGCCAGTTATAGTGAAAGCCTCAGGACCCCATTCACAGTGACAGCCACAGGACCCCATTTATAATGACAGCCACAGGACCTGAGACAGGCACAAGACCAAAATACCAGAGACCTCTGAATCAATGACACTCAAAGAACCACATAATAATGAGAGGATGAAGACCTCAATACTAGTGACCGCCACCAGAGCTCCATATCCATGAAAAGCAGAAGACCCAAACACCAGTGACAGGTGCCCCATAAGCGCCTCTATGTGATGATTACATGAGGGTGAAGATGTGGCCTCTTCCTCTGACCTAACATCATTCATGCCCAAAACATCCTGGAGTCTGTAGTTACCCAGGAGGTGGTGATGTGACGCCCCTGGCCTATCAGGTCGTCACAGGGTATTGTGCAATCTGCCCTTCTGCGCAGTATCCACCTCCTCCTTGGTTACGGATCCCTGGCCTTTGGTGTTGCCAAGAACAGCTAATTAATATCCTAGGAACACTCTGCACCACACCCACCAGACACACCAGTGGACAGCCTGAGTGGAATGGGGTCCACCATGTGGGGTGTTGGTTAAGGGAGGGTCAGAAGTGTCAGGAGACAGTGAGTTGGAGAGTGACTCTCGATAGGAGAGGTCAGGAGCTGGGCTCCTTGAGACTACTAGGTGGCAGACGTTGGTCTGGACCTGGTAGGAGCTGGACCCCGGTCGCAGGGGATCATGACAAGGGGCACGGACTGTCGAGGAGGACAGCCGGCGGCCTTGTGCCATCACTGGGCAGGGGCCAGGGCACAACGGATTACATGGACCCTAGGTCAGGAAGATTCAGGCATCTTGACAATTTACCCGACGAGGACGGAGCCTTCAAGATCCGCTCTCCACCCGCTCCAAAATCGGGGTACTAGTGCAGGATCGGACTTTCCACTCACACGGTCCAGAAAATCCTAGGCGTGAACCCTGAGAGCAAGCTCACTCCATTAGCCACACTGGGGATCGAGACCCAACTAGTTTCATATTATAGGGACCAACTAGAGGACAAGGTGCCAAGGAAAAGGTCACAGACTAACAGGCAACACGGGATCCAGGCGTGCTCCCTCCAAGTGGCAGCGGTGTCCAGAACTTTGGTTGACCACAGTTGTCGGTGTCAGTGTTATTGGACTGAGTGAGTACACAAGTGACCCTTACCGTCCCAACGGCACACCCCCGTCACCTACACCAAGTCCCGGTGCATTCCCCCTACACGTGGAGGGGTTAAACATCTGGCTGCCCACACCATCGCCACCGGGTACTCCCCATTGCAGCGGTGGTACTCCATCTTACCACGCACCACGGGTGGCGTCACAAACTGTCCATACAATACCCTGTAAATAACCCCCCTTTAATTCTGAGTGGCCGCGCGACCCCGACCCCCGGGTCTGGAGACCCCCTCGAGCCACCGCGGATCCAGATCCGAGCAGCGGTGGCAGGCTGCTGATGCGGGGGCGGCACAGTAACATCATTAGAGGATGGGGTTGTTGATACCCAACCTTCCCGCTTACCTTTTTCTTCAACTCTGTAGGACGCATCATTTTCTACAATGAAAAAATGTGAGATATTACTATAAGCCGAGCCCATTATCAGTGACAATCGCAAGACCCCATTTACAGTGACAGCCACAGGACCCCATTAATAGTGACAGCCACAGGACCCCATTTATAGTGACAGCCACAGGACCCCATTTATAGTGACAGCCACAGGACCCCATTTATAGTGACAGCCACAGGACCCCATTAATAGTGACAGCCACAGGACCCCATTTATAGTGACAGCCACAGGACCCCATTTATAGTGACAGCCACAGGACCCCATTTATAGTGACAGCCACAGGACCCCATTTATAGTGACAGCCACAGGACCCCATTTATAGTGACAACCACAGAACCTCATTAATAGTGACAGCCTCAGGACCCCATTTACAGTGACAGCCACAGGACCCCATTTATAGTGACAGCCACAGGACCCCATTTACAGTGACAGCCACAGGATCCCATTTACAGTGACAGCCACAGGACCCCATTTATAGTGACAGCCACAGGACCCCATTTATAGTGACAGCCACAGGACCCCATTTATAGTGACAGCCACAGGACCCCATTAATAGTGACAGCCACAGGACCCCATTTATAGTGACAGCCACAGGATCCCCATTTATAGTGACAGCCACTGGACCCCATTTACAGTGACAGCCACAGGTCCCCATTTACAGTGACAGCCACAGGATCCCATTTATAGTGACAGCCACTGGACCCCATTTACAGTGACAGCCACAGGTCCCCATTTACAGTGACAGCCACAGGATCCCATTTACAGTGACAGCCACAGGACCCCATTTATAGTGACAGCCACAGGACCCCATTTATAGTGACAGCCACAGGACCCCATTAATAGTGACAGCCACAGGACCCCATTAATAGTGACAGCCACAGGACCCCATTTATAGTGACAGCCACAGGACCCCATTTATAGTGACAGCCAAAGGATCCCCATTTATAGTGACAGCCACAGGACCCCATTTATAGTCACTTTCACAGAACCCCATTAATAGTGACAGACACAGGACCCCATTTATAGTGACAGCCACAGGATCCCATTTATAGTGACAGCCACAGGATCCCCATTAATAGTGACAGCCACAGGATCCCCATTTATAGTGACAGCCACAGGATCCCCATTTATAGTGACAGCCACAGGATCCCCATTTATAGTGACAGCCACAGGATCCCCATTTATTGTGACAGCCACAGGATCCCATTTATAGTGACAGCCACAGGACCCCATTTATAGTGACAGCCACAGGACCCCATTTATAGTGACAGCCACAGGACCCCATTTATAGTCACTTTCACAGAACCCCATTAATAGTGACAGACACAGGACCCCATTTATAGTGACAGCCACAGGACCCCATTTACAGTGACAGCCACAGGACCCCATTTATAGTGACAGCCACAGGACCCCATTTATAGTGACAGCCACAGGACCCCATTAATAGTGACAGCCACAGGACCCCATTAATAGTGACAGCCACGGGATCCCATTTATAGTGACAGCCACAGGACCCCATTTATAGTGACAGCCACAGGATCCCATTTATAGTGACAGCCACAGGACCCCATTTATAGTGACAGCCACGGGATCCCATTTATAGTGACAGCCACAGGATCCCCATTTATAGTGACAGCCACAGGATCCCCATTTATAGTGACAGCCACAGGACCCCATTTATAGTGACAGCCACAGGACCCCATTTATAGTGACAGCCAAAGGATCCCCATTTATAGTGACAGCCACAGGATCCCATTTATAGTGACAGCCACAGGACCCCATTTATAGTGACAGCCACAGGATCCCATTTATAGTGACAGCCACAGGACCCCATTTATAGTGACAGCCACGGGATCCCCATTTATAGTGACAGCCAAAGGATCCCCATTTATAGTGACAGACACAGGAACCCATTTATAGTGACAGCCACAGGATCCCATTTATAGTGACAGCCACAGGATCCCCATTTATAGTGACAGCCACAGGATCCCCATTTATAGTGACAGCCACAGGATCCCCATTTATAGTGACAGCCACAGGATCCCCATTTATAGTGACAGCCACAGGATCCCCATTTATTGTGACAGCCACAGGATCCCATTTATAGTGACAGCCACAGGACCCCATTTATAGTGACAGCCACAGGACCCCATTTATAGTGACAGCCACAGGACCCCATTTATAGTCACTTTCACAGAACCCCATTAATAGTGACAGACACAGGACCCCATTTATAGTGACAGCCACAGGACCCCATTTACAGTGACAGCCACAGGACCCCATTTATAGTGACAGCCACAGGACCCCATTTATAGTGACAGCCACAGGACCCCATTAATAGTGACAGCCACAGGACCCCATTAATAGTGACAGCCACGGGATCCCATTTATAGTGACAGCCACAGGACCCCATTTATAGTGACAGCCACAGGATCCCATTTATAGTGACAGCCACAGGACCCCATTTATAGTGACAGCCACGGGATCCCATTTATAGTGACAGCCACAGGATCCCCATTTATAGTGACAGCCACAGGATCCCCATTTATAGTGACAGCCACAGGACCCCATTTATAGTGACAGCCACAGGACCCCATTTATAGTGACAGCCAAAGGATCCCCATTTATAGTGACAGCCACAGGATCCCATTTATAGTGACAGCCACAGGACCCCATTTATAGTGACAGCCACAGGATCCCATTTATAGTGACAGCCACAGGACCCCATTTATAGTGACAGCCACGGGATCCCATTTATAGTGACAGCCACAGGATCCCCATTTATAGTGACAGCCACAGGATCCCCATTTATTGTGACAGCCACAGGACCCCATTTATAGTGACAGCCACAGGACCCCATTTACAGTGACAGCCACAGGACCCCATTTATAGTGACAGCCACAGGATCCCCATTTATAGTGACAGCCACAGGACCCCATTAATAGTGACAGCCACAGGACCCCATTAATAGTGACAGCCACGGGATCCCATTTATAGTGACAGCCACAGGACCCCATTTATAGTGACAGCCACAGGATCCCATTTATAGTGACAGCCACAGGACCCCATTTATAGTGACAGCCACGGGATCCCATTTATAGTGACAGCCACAGGATCCCCATTTATAGTGACAGCCACAGGATCCCCATTTATAGTGACAGCCACAGGACCCCATTTATAGTGACAGCCACAGGACCCCATTTATAGTGACAGCCACAGGACCCCATTTATAGTGACAGCCACAGGACCCCATTTATAGTGACAGCCACAGGACCCCATTTATAGTGACAGCCGCAGGACCCCATTTATAGTGACAGCCACAGGATCCCATTTATAGTGACAGCCACAGGACCCCATTTATAGTGACAGCCACAGGATCCCATTTATAGTGACAGCCACAGGACCCCATTTATAGTGACAGCCACGGGATCCCATTTATAGTGACAGCCACAGGATCCCATTTATAATGACAGCCACAGGACTCTATTTACAGTGACAGCCACAGGACTCTATTTATAATGACAGCCACAGGACCCCATTAATAGTGACAGCCACAGGACTCTATTTATGGTGACAGCCACAGGACCCCATTAACAGTGACAGCGACAGGACCCCATTAACAGTGACAGCGACAGGACCCCATTAACAGTGACAGCGACAGGACCCCATTAACAGTGACAGCCATATGCCCCGAGACAGCACAAGACCGCAATACCAGGGACCTCTGAATCAATGACAGTCAAAGCACCACATACTAATGGAGGATGAAGATCTCAATACTAGAGACCTCCACCCGTGCTCCATAACCATGACAGGCAGAAGACCCCAACACCAGTGACAGGCACAAGAGCACCATAAGCGCCAGCTACGTCACCATGTGATGACTACATGAGGGTCAAGATGTGGACTCTATTTTTCGTGGCCTCTTCCTCTAATCTGACGTCATTCATGCCCAACACATCCTGGAGTCTGCAGTTATCCGGGAGGTGGTGACACCATTAGAGGACGGGGCTGCTGATACCCAACCTTCCCGCTTACCTTTTTCTTCAACTCTGATGGACGCATGATTTTCTACAATGAAAAATTGTGAGATATTACTATAAGCCGAGCCCGCGTCATTCCCTGCACGTCGGCAGATCTGATCAGCCGTCATTTGCCTCTAACATCACTGAGCCCCATATCCTGAAAAAATAAAACCGCTACGAGTCTCGGAAAATGGAGCCAAAAACAAAATGTTTTGTTTTACTAACATTTTTCACTGCTTAAATTGAAAGGGAACTATACAGTGAAGGAAATAAGTATTGGATCCCTCGCTGATTTTGTATATTTGCCCACTGACAAAGACATGAACAATCTATAATTATAAGGACAGGTTCATTTTAACAGTGAGAAAATATCCAAAATAAAATCCAGAAAATCACATTGTATAAATTATAATTTTATAAAATGTATACATTTATTTGCATTTTGCAGAGAGGAATAAGTATTTGATCCCTCTAGCAACCAATAATAGTTCTGGCTCCTACAGACAGTTAACCGCTCCTAATCCCCTTGTTACCTGCATTACAGACGGCTCTCACATTGTCCCCTGTATAAAGCCTCCTGTCCACAGACTCTATTAATCAGTCAGACTCTATCCTCTACAACATGGACGACCAAAGAGCTTTCTAAGGATGTCAGGGACAAGATCATAGACCTGCACAAGGCTGGAATGGAGAAGACCACAGACCTGCACAAGGCTGGAATGGAGAAGACCACAGACCTGCACAAGGCTGGAATGGAGAAGACCACAGACCTGCACAAGGCTGGAATGGAGAAGACCACAGACCTGCACAAGGCTGGAATGGAGAAGACCATAGACTTGCACAAGGCTGGAATGGAGAAGACCACAGACCTGCACAAGGCTGGAATGGAGAAGACCATAGACCTGCACAAGGTTGGAATGGAGAAGACCACAGACCTGCACAAGGCTGGAATGGAGAAGACCATAGACTTGCACAAGGCTGGAATGGAGAAGACCACAGACCTGCACAAGGCTGGAATGGAGAAGACCATAGACCTGCACAAGGCTGGAATGGAGAAGACCACAGACCTGCACAAGGCTGGAATGGAGAAGACCATAGACCTGCACAAGGCTGGAATGGAGAAGACCACAGACCTGCACAAGGCTGGAATGGAGAAGACCATAGACCTGCACAAGCCTGGAATGGAGAAGACCATAGACCTGCACAAGGCTGGAATGGGCTACAAAACCATAAGTAAGACGCTGGGGAAGAAGGAGACAACTGCTGGTGCAATAGGAAGAAAATGGAAGAAATACAAAATGAGGGTCATTCGACATTGATCTGGGGTTCCATGCAAAATCTCACCTCGTGGGGTCTCCAGGATCATGAGGAAGGTGAGAGATCAGCCTAAAACTACACGGAGGCAACTTGTTACTGATCTCAATGCACCGGGGACCACTGTCACCAAGAAAACTATTGGTAACACATTACGCCATAATGGCTTAAAATCCTGCAGTGCCTGGAAAGTACCACTATTGAAGAAAGCCCACGTGCAGCCGGCCAGTCTGAAGAAGGCCAATGTGCAGCCGGCCAGTCTGAAGAAAGCCCATGTGCAGCCAGTCCATCTGAAGAAGGCCCATGTGCAGCCGGTTTGTCTGAAGAAGGCCCATGTGCAGCCAGTCCGTCTGAAGAAGGCCCATGTGCAGCCGGTTTGTCTGAAGAAGGCCCATGTGCAGCCAGTCCGTCTGAAGAAGGCCCATGTGCAACCGGCCCGTCTGAAGAAGGCCCGTGTGTACCCGGCCCGTCTGAAGAAGGCCCATGTGCAACCGGTCCGTCTGAAGAAGGCCTATGTGCAGCCGGCCCGTTTGAAGAAGGCCCATGTGCAGCCGGCCCATCTAAAGAAGGCCCATGTGCAGCCGGCCTGTCTGAAGAAAGCCCATGTGCAGCCGGCCCGTCTGAAGAAAGCCCATGTGCAGCCAGTCCGTCTGAAGAAGGCCCATGTGCAACCGGCCCGTCTGAAGAAAGCCCATGCGCAGCCAGTCCGTCTGAAGAAGGCCCATGTGCAACCGGCCCGTCTGAAGAAAGTCCATGTGCAGCCGGCCCATCTGAAGAAAGTCCATGTGCAGCCGGCCCGTCTGAAGAAGGCCCATGTGCAGGCGGCCCGTCTGAAGAAGGCCCATGTGCAGCCGGCCCGACTGAAAATGGCCCATGTGCAGCCAGCCAGTCTGAAGAAGGCCCATGTGCAGCCGGCCCGTACGAAGTTTGCCAATCAACACCTGGATGATTCTGATAGTGATTGGCAGAAGGTGCTGTGGTCAGAGGAGACAAAAATGTAGCTCTTTGGCCTTAACTCAAGTCGCCGTGTTTGGAGGAAGAGAAATGCTGCCTATGTCCCAAAGAACACTGTCCCCACTGTCAAGCATGGAGGAGGAAACATTATGTTTTGGGGGCGTTTCTCTGCTAAGAGCACAGGACTACTTCACCGCATCAATGTGAGAATGGATGGAGCCATGTACCGTAAAATCCTGAGTAACAACAAAGGAGTGGCTCAAAAAGAAGCACATTAAGGTCATGGAGTGGCCTAGCCAGTCTCTAGACCTTAATCCCATAGGAAACTTATGGAGGAGCTCAAGCTCCGAGTTGCCAAGTGACAACCTCAAAATCTTAATGATTTACAGATGATCTGCAAAGAGGAGAGGAGCAAAATCCTCCTGAAATCAAACCTCATCATCAACTACAAAAAACACCTGACTGCTGCCAACAAGGGGACGGCCACCAAGTATTAAGTCTTGTTTGCCAGAGGGATCAAATACTTATTTCTCTCTGCAAAATGCAAACAAATTTGTATAATTTATTCAAAGAGATTTTCTGCATTTTATATTCTATCTTTCACTGTTAAAATTAACCGACCCTTAAAATTATAGACTGTTCATGTCTTTGTCAGTGGCAAACATACAAAATCAGCAAGGGGTCAAATACTTATTTCCCTCACTGTACATGTTTGATATCTATAAACTCGTACTGACCTGAGGAATGATAATACCAGGTCAATTTTAACATATAGTGAACATAGTAAATAAAAAAACCCAAAAAAACAATTGTGCAAAAGTACAACTCCCTCAAAAAATAAGCCCTCATATGGCTATATTGATGTAAAAATAAAAAAAAGTTGTGGCTCTTGTAAGAAGGGGAGGAAAAAAAACTACAACACAAAAATGGAAAAACACTCGGGGGTAAATAAGGCAAATAAGTAAAGTTCTGAACTAACCATTACATGGATGAGGCTCATGAGCGTTTGTGATGGCTCACTTGTTTTGGTAAAGATGGCGCCTCACACTTTTGCACAAAGTTGTCCGTTTTCACGGGAAGGTTTGGATCGGTTAAGTTTCCGCTCTACATTGAATAGACCCTTGGCCCCATTTTCTCACCTTTGTTGTAAACGATATCGCAGCTTATTTCCGATCCTTCCGGTAGTGTTGCCAAAGAGTGGTGCAGTGTGCTGGTGACCAGGATAAGATCGCCAGTCGTGTTCACCTTCTCTTCTATACTTATGGGTCGCCCTTCATTATTCCAGGTTATTGTAGGTTTCCGTGGTCCTAATGAGTTGCACTCTATGCTAAATATTTCATCCCTGTCTTTATTTGGGAAAAAAAAAAAGTTATAAAAAGTTCATGTCAATGCTCCAAATTAATTACGTAAGGCCTACCATTAGTTTCATAGTTAAAAAAAAAAAATTAAAGTCAACCTGTCAGGTGCAATATGCACTCAGTACCATGAGCAGTTCTGGGTGTATATTGCTAATCACTGCCTAACCGTCCCTGTATACACTCACCCATGAATAAGCGACCATAATTCCTTGCGAAACGGGCGTCGGGTCCTCCACGCGGAGCTCCTCTTTCATCGGCAAGCTGTGTGCACTGGTGCCGTAGGTATATACTGTTGCTTTCAACCCTCTCCCGATGTCTAAATGCTGGTAATCCTTTAACCCAGGAACTATTTGGTACAGGTTGTGCCAGGATAGGGTGTATACCCAGACACTAATGTTTGTCTATCCACTGTACTTCCATATTTGTATAATTAATTCTTTATATACTTACCAAATGTCGTGTCATGTGTAATTTGCACCTTTTAAAAATCATGTCATAATAAAATTGTGTTTTAATTTTTAGACCTTAAAACTCCGTTGTTTCTCCTTGTTCATATGTCTTTTGGAGTAGGTATGGGTCCAACGTTTTTTACATCATTGTGGTTGGCCCTACATTTTGAGTGAAAGTGTGCCGCAGGTTTCTTTGTTCAGTACTAGCATAGATCAAGAGATTTATAGAAAAAGTATTTCTAAAGATCTTTTATCATATGCTAATGAGGCCGGGGACTAGTCCCCTGGGCATTGCTTCCTTTGCTAGTCGGCCCCATTAGCATGTTAGTACTCCCCTGTGGGCGGCGCTGGATTTCGGCTCAGTTCGCATGACCCCGGAGTTTGGGTCATGTGCACTATGAAGCCAGGTGTACGCGTCCTGGCTTCAAACGGAAGTAGTGCGCATGACCCAAACTCCAGGATCATGCGCACTGAGCTGAAATCCAGCGTCGGGCAGTGATGGCTGTGCTGTTCCTACCTGTTTTCTTTAAAACCCTTAATGACATATCTACTGTTATTTAATTAATGTTATTCAATGTATATACGTTCATGCTTGTCCTCTGCTGCCATCTACTGGTCAGGCCCTTCTGTTCCCCTGGTTCTTTTTAGTCCAGCCGGTGGGAGTGTTTTCAGCCCTACATGTGACCTCACATCCTGACTCGATCTTACTTTCACTTTTAGTCAGTGCATCGTGAGGAGCAGATTTATCTGTCCTTTGGGCTTCAGAAAAGCAACGCTTTTGACCAGTAGCAGCTCTAGGACAATGGTCACAAGACTACAAACGTTACAGCCACTTGATCACTGTACTGCTGCATGTTTTAGTTCATGGAGGAAAAATAAACCACCGTTGCTTCACCTCAGTGTGTGTACATTTCAATCCATCCAACCTGGAGCGCTCTGGTCATGTGTGCCTCGCATAGTGGAAACGAAGGGCTCCTCACACCTCTACCCAACTACCTGCCTTCAATCGCCTCTAAGTGAGGACAGAACAATGGCAGCGGAGAGGTGAGTGAGTACATTCTTGACGCTGCATATTCATTAGCATGATAGCACGCCCACAGGGGTGTACTAACATGCCAATGGAGCTGACTAGCAAGAGTAGAAACGCCCAGGGGACTAGTCCCCTCGCTCATTAACATATCATAAAAGATCTTTAGAAATACTTTTTCTATACATCTCTTTATCTATGCTGTGTATACAGGGACAGTTAGGCAGGGATTAGCATATTAGAATATACACCCAGGACTGCTCGTGGCTCTGGGTGCATATTACACCCGACAGGTTCCCTTTAAGTACATGTTTACTCTAGGGAATTCATGGTGGTGCGTTTCTGGAGTGAAAATTGCATGAAAACTGCAGGTTTTTGAGGAGGATTTGGGGAGCTTCCACTCACTTTTTGCTCGAAAAACGCAAATAAAAAGTTAGTGTAAATAAACCCCCAGAGTTTTATTTTCCTGAATGATTATTTTCAGTCTTTTGATTGGAAAGTGAAAGTTTAGAGGGGATTGTATCAGGAGTCTCTTTTAGGCCCCCTTCACACGCCCATGAAAATCATGCACGTGTTTCACGAACGTGTCAAAGGTGCGTTTTCCCCTCCGTGTGCCGTGTTTATGGCAGTACGTGTGTTCTCCTTGTGCTATACATAATAACACACGGAGAACGGAAAGCCCCGCCTTACCTTTTTCTTCCGGAGCTGTCTGTGGTGCTGACTGACAGTGTCCGGCACAGGCCACGCCCCGCTGACGCTGCTTCCGGCCCCCAGTGAAGAAGATGCGTTGTTCAAATTCACTGGGTATCGGATGCAGGTGACAGACGCGACAGAGAGACTGCCGGTATGGTGGAGGTATGTGTTTTTTTTTTTTAAAAATGACATGTGTGTTTCTCCGGAGCGTGTCACGTGGGCCCGCATCCACACTACATCCGTGTAGTACGTGTGCGGGCCGCGTGTCACCCGTGCTGCCGGAGAAACACGGACATGCATCTGTGTGGAGCACACAGGCTCATGTGGTCAATGGCTAAACACGTGCATGCACATAAACCCATTGATTTTAATGGGTTTACATGTGCCCGTGTCTCCGGTACATGCGGGCATGGACCTAGCACGTACCGGAGACACTTGGGTGTCAAGGGGGCCTAAAGAAGTGAAATGTGATTACTTCCCTCTTACCGGGTGTTTTTAAAAATCTTAAGAGGAAAAAGAATTAACAAATGAACAGGAAGGTGGTTTTACAATAGAAATAAGTAGGAAGACTCTTTTAAGCATTTTTAAAGTAATTTGTGTGTGGTGTCTTTTCACAAAACTTTGTATGTGCACTTCACTTCTTTTCAACTACAGGGCACCTGTGTTTTTCCTAAGGCGTCATTTTGGCATCTGCTGTGACACTTTTAGGAGGCAGCGTTTTTCTTTTTATGTATACAATTGTGAGTGATCTGAACAATCGTCAGGACTAGTGATGAGTGGGCACTACCATGCTCGGGTGCTCTGTACTCGTAACTAGAGATGAGTGGGCACTACCATGCTCGGGTGCTCAGTACTGGTAACTAGTGATGAGTGGGCACTACCATGCTCGGGTGCTCTGTACTCGTAACTAGAGATGAGTGGGCACTACCATGCTCTGGTGCTCTGTACTCGTAACTAGTGATGAGTGGGCACTACCATGCTCAGGTGCTCTGTACTCGTAACTAGTGATGAGTGAGCACTACCATGCTCAGGTGCTCAGTACTGGTAACTAGTGATGAGCGGGCAATACCATGCTCGGGTGCTCAGTACTGGTAACTAGTGATGAGCGGGCACTACCATGCTCAGGTGCTCAGTACTGGTAACTAGTGATGAGTGAGCACTACCATGCTCAGGTGCTCAGTACTCGTAACTAGTGATGAGTGAGCAATACCATGCTCGGGTGCTCAGTACTGGTAACTAGTGATGAGCGGGCACTACCATGCTCAGGTGCTCAGTACTCGTAACTAGTGATGAGTGAGCAATACCATGCTCGGGTGCTCAGTACTAGTAACTAGTGATGAGCGGGCACTACCATGCTCGGGTGCTCAGTACTGGTAACTAGTGATGAGCGGGCACTACCATACTCGGGTGCTCAGTACTGGTAACTAGTGATGAGTGAGCAATACCATGCTCGGATGCTCTGTACTCGTAACTAGTGATGAGCGGGCACTACCATGCTCGGGTGCTCAGTACTGGTAACTAGTGATGAGCGGGCACTACCATGCTCAGGTGCTCAGTACTGGTAACTAGTGATGAGCGGGCACTACCATGCTCTGGTGCTCTGTACTCGTAACTAGTGATGAGTGAGCACTACCATGCTCGGGTGCTCGGTACTTGTAACTAGTGATGAGCGGACACTACCATGCTCAGGTGCTCTGTACTCGTAACTAGTGATGAGCGGGCACTACCATGCTCGGGTGCTCAGTACTGGTAACTAGTGATGAGTGGGCACTACCATGCTCGGGTGCTCAGTACTGGTAACTAGTGATGAGCGGTCACTACCATGCTCTGGTGCTCTGTACTCGTAACTAGTGATGAGCGGGCACTACCATGCTCTGGTGCTCTGTACTCGTAACTAGTGATGAGTGAGCAATACCATGCTCGGGTGCTCAGTACTGGTAACTAGTGATGAGTGGGCACTACCATGCTCTGGTGCTCTGTACTCGTAACTAGTGATGAGCGGGCACTACCATGCTCTGGTGCTCTGTACTCGTAACTAGTGATGAACGGGCACTACCATGCTCAGGTGCTCAGTACTGGTAACTAGTGATGAGCGGGCACTACCATGCTCTGGTGCTCTGTACTCGTAACTAGTGATGAGCGAGCACTACCATGCTCGGGTGCTCAGTACTCGTAACTAGTGATGAGCGGGCACTACAATGCTCAGGTGCTCTGTACTCGTAACTAGTGATGAGCGGGCACTACCATGCTCGGGTGCTCAGTACTGGTAACTAGTGATGAGCGGGCACTACCATGCTCTGGTGCTCTGTACTCGTAACTAGTGATGAGCGGGCACTGTCATGCTCAGGTGCTCAGTACTGGTAACTAGTGATGAGCGGGCACTACCATGCTCTGGTGCTCTGTACTCGTAACTAGTGATGAGCGGGCACTACCATGCTCTGGTGCTCAGTACTCGTAACTAGTGATGAGTGAGCAATACCATGCTCGGGTGCTCAGTACTGGTAACTAGTGATGAGCGGGCACTACCATGCTCTGGTGCTCTATACTCGTAACTAGTGATGAGCGGGCACTACCATGCTCTGGTGCTCTGTACTCGTAACTAGTGATGAACGGGCACTACCATGCTCGGGTGCTCGGTACTTATAACTAGTGATGAGTGAGCAATACCATGCTCAGGTGCTCAGTACTGGTAACTAGTGATGAGCGGGCACTACCATGCTCTGGTGCTCTATACTCGTAACTAGTGATGAGCAGGCACTACCATGCTCGGGTGCTCAGTACTCGTAACTAGTGATGAACGGGCACTACCATGCTCGGGTGCTCTGTACTGGTAACTAGTGATGAGCGGGCACTACCATGCTCGGGTGCTCAGTACTGGTAACTAGTGATGAGCGGGCACTACCATGCTCTGGTGCTCTATACTCGTAACTAGTGATGAGCGGGCACTACCATGCTCTGGTGCTCTGTACTCGTAACTAGTGATGAACGGGCACTACCATGCTCGGGTGCTCGGTACTTATAACTAGTGATGAGTGAGCAATACCATGCTCAGGTGCTCAGTACTGGTAACTAGTGATGAGCGGGCACTACCATGCTCTGGTGCTCTATACTCGTAACTAGTGATGAGCAGGCACTACCATGCTCGGGTGCTCAGTACTCGTAACTAGTGATGAACGGGCACTACCATGCTCGGGTGCTCAGTACTGGTAACTAGTGATGAGCAGGCAATACCATGCTCAGGTGCTCAGTACTGGTAACTAGTGATGAGCAGGCACTACCATGCTCGGATGCTCAGTACTGGTAACTAGTGATGAGCGGGCACTACCATGCTCGGGGGCTCAGTACTTGTAACTAGTGATGAGTGGGCACTACCATGCTCGGGTGCTCAGTACTCGTAACTAGTGATGAGCGGGCACTACCATGCTCAGGTACTCAGTACTGGTAACTAGTGATGAGTGGGCACTACCATGCTCGGCTGCTCAGTACTCGTAACTAGTGATGAGCGGGCACTACCATGCTCGGGTGCTCAGTACTCGTAACTAGTGATGAGTGGGCACTACCATGCTCGGGTGCTCAGTACTCGTAACTAGTGATGAGTGGGCACTACCATGCTCGGGTGCTCAGTACTCGTAACTAGTGATGAGTGGGCACTACCATGCTCGGGTGCTCAGTACTCGTAACTAGTGATGAGCGAGCACTACCATGCTTTTTAACACTGACTTAGAAAATCTTGATTCTCACCTTGAACATTTCGTTTCGCTCTTTCTGTTCTTCGTAGCTGGAAGTTACACACTGGAAATATATTTTTATTATTAACCCATCTACCGATCTGGATGACGCTGCCATCTGGTTCTGAGTGTTGGGTTTTTATCTCTGGAGGCTTTAAGGTTACACTGAAGTCCGCCGAACTCTTACAGACTACTTCATTGACTCCATCTAAGGGACATTGAGAAAAATGTTTAATACATGGACCACACAATTACTCCATTTTGGTATCCCTGAATTGTAAGTACGCTGCATAAGAACACCGCTACTGTTAAAGATCTTTACTAATGGATTAATGGAACCAGGGTGGTGAAAAAAAGAGTCAGTCACCTATCAGACTGGTGAAGGTCCTTCCCTTTTTACTGAGAAAGAGAGAGAAGAGAAATGGAGATGGAGAGAGAGAGAGAGAGAAGAGAGGGAGACGGAGAGGGAAAAGAGAGAGAAGAGAGAGGGAGACAGAGAGGGAAAAGAGAGGGAAACGGAGAGGGAAAAGAGAGAGAAGAGAGGGAGACGGAGAGGGAAAAGAGAGAGAGAAGAGAGGGAGACAGAGAGGGAAAAGAGAGGGAGACGGAGAGGGAAAAGAGAGAGAGAAGAGAGGGAGACGGAGAGGGAAAAGAGAGAGAGAAGAGAGGGAGACAGAGAGGGAAAAGAGAGGGAGACGGAGAGGGAAAAGAGAGAGAGAAGAGAGGGAGACAGAGAGGGAAAAGAGAGGGAGACGGAGAGGGAAAAGAGAGAGAAGAGAGGGAGACGGAGAGGGAAAAGAGAGAGAGAAGAGAGGGAGACAGAGAGGGAAAAGAGAGGGAGACGGAGAGGGAAAAGAGAGAGAGAAGAGAGGGAGACGGAGAGGGAAAAGAGAGGGAGACGGAGAGGGAAAAGAGAGAGAAGAGAGGGAGACGGAGAGGGAAAAGAGAGAGAGAAGAGAGGGAGACAGAGAGGGAAAAGAGAGGGAGACGGAGAGGGAAAAGAGAGAGAAAAGAGAGGGAGACGGAGAGGGAAAAGAGAGAGAGAAGAGAGGGAGACGGAGAGGGAAAAGAGAGAGAGAAGAGAGGGAGACAGAGAGGGAAAAGAGAGGGAGACGGAGAGGGAAAAGAGAGAGAGAAGAGAGGGAGACAGAGAGGGAAAAGAGAGGGAGACGGAGAGGGAAAAGAGAGAGAAGAGAGGGAGACGGAGAGGGAAAAGAGAGAGAGAAGAGAGGGAGACAGAGAGGGAAAAGAGAGGGAGACGGAGAGGGAAAAGAGAGAGAAGAGAGGGAGACGGAGAGGGAAAAGAGAAAGAGAGAGGGAGATGGAGAGGGAAAAGAGAAAGAGGAGAGGGAAAAGAGAAAGAAGAGAGGGAAAAGAGAGAGAGAAGAGAAAGGGAGACTGAGATAGAGAGTGGAGGCAAAAAGACGGATGGAGATAGAGAGTGAGAAGGAAAGAAAGAAGGCGATTAAGAGACAGAGAGGGAGATGAAGAGGGAGACCGAGAGATAAAGAGGGAGGGAAAGAGAGAGGGAGAAAGACTGAGAGGTAGACGGAGAGTGATATGGAAAGAAAGAAGAAAGGAGATTGGGAGACAGAGAAGGAGACAGAGAGGGAGACATAGAGATAAAGAAGGATAGAGAGAGGGGGAGAGAGAAAGACAGAGTGGGAGATGGAGAGTGAGACAGAGAGGGAGAGAGAGAAGTGAGGAGAGTGAGAGGGAGACGGAGAGGGAAAAGAGAGAGAGAAGAGAGAGAGAGACGGAGAGGGAAAAGAGAGAGAGAAGAGAGAGCGAGACGGAGAGGGAAAAGAAAGAGGGAGACGGAGAGAGAAAAGAGAAAGACAAGAGAGAGTGAGAAGGAGAGGGAAAAGAGAGAGAGAAGAGAGAGGGAAAAGAGAGAGGGAGACGGAGAGGGAAAAGAGAGAGAGAAGAGAGAGGGAAAAGAGAGAGGGAGACGGAGAGGGAAAAGAGAGAGAAAGAGGAGAGAGGGAGACAGAGAGGGAAAAGAGAAAGAGAGAAGAGAGGGAAAAGAGAGAGAAGAGAGAGGGAGGCGGAGAGGGAAAAAAGAGAGAGAAGAGAGAGGGAGACAGAGAGGGAAGAGAGAGAGAGAAGAGAGAGGGAGACAGAGGGAAAAGAGAGAGAGAAGAGAGGGAAAAGAGAGAGAAGAGAGAGGGGAGACAAAGAGGGAAAAGAGAGGGGGAGACGGAGAGGGAAGAGAGAGAGAAGAGAGGAGAGGGAAAAAGAGAGAAGAGAAAGGGAGACGGAGATAGAGAGTGGAGGGAAAAAGACGGATGGAGATGGAGAGTGAGATGGAAAGAAAGAAGGAGATTTAGAGACAGAGAGGGAGATGAAGAGGGAGACGGAGAGATAAAGAGGGAGGGAAAGAGAGAGGGAGAAAGACTGAGAGGGAGACGGAGAGTGATATGGAAAGAAAGGAGATTGGGAGACAGAGAAGGAGACAGAGAGGGAGACATAGAGATAAAGAAGGAGAGAGAGAGGGGGAGAGAGAAAGACAAAGTGGGAGATGGAGAGTGAGACAGAGAGGGAGAGAGAGAAGTGAGGAGAGTGAGAGGGAGACTGAGAGGGAGAGGGAGAAAGAGAAGGAAATGGAGACCAAGAGGGAGATGGAGAAGAAGACAAAAATGGAGAGGGAGATGGAGAGGGAGACAGAGAGAGAATAGAGGAGAGACAGAGGGAAACGGAGAGGGAGACGAGGAGAGAGGGAGACAGAAAGGGAGACGGAGAGGGAGATGGACACGGAGAGGGAGATGGTGAGAGAGATCGAGAGGGAGACTCAGAGGCAGACGGAGAAGGAGACAGAGACACAGAGGGAGGGAATTACTATGACTATTTTACAGCACAGGTGTTTGGGTCCCTATTGACTTGTATGTGGTTCGGAGTCCAGGGTCAAGTCTGTTTCTTGAACCAATTTTTTTTTTTTAAAGTCTGGTGGAACTCGGCGAAACCAAACATCCATGGGTCTTCTCATCTCTAGAGATGAGCAAAGTGATTAATGAGAGCCATAGATGGATCTATTGCAAATTGGACACTATTAGAGACATCAATCTAGTAGCACTTTGGGCTTTCTTTGGTCTTCAGTATTGCCGCAATTCAATGTGACATAGATTCTACTAGATATTGAAATTGTTCTGTAGGGATATTGCCCCATGTGGACAGGACAGTTTCCTGCCGTTGTGGCAAATTAGATGGAAATACCAATCTGCCCTGATCAGCTCATTCCACTAAGTCCCAGAAATGCTCTGAAGGATTAACATCTGTGTACACAATAATAAGAAGCGCTGATGCCGCTACAATCCTTCAAACACAGCGGTCATGTGACCTGCACAGCTTCGATATACAGCCAGGTGGCTGCATTTCCCATGTAACTAGGGGAATACACACACCCAAGTTACATGGGAAAAAAAGATGAAAATACAAATATTACAATATTTTAATGCCCCCTCAAAGTTCTTTTATGACCTTCTAGGGGTCATAATGTGTAGTATTAAAGAAAATAAGAATACAAATGAAGACCCATATATTATAAAAAAAAAAGTGGCACATATGGCTTATACAGTATATCTAAATGCAACTTTTTTTTATAGTTCTTTAAGCTGCATAAACAAAAAAAAAAACAAAACCTAAAATGTGCCTGGTCAGGAATTGGAGTAAAAGGGCCTCGTCTTGAACGGATTAGCATTATCCATCATGGCTAACCAGGAGTGAAAGATTGGACATGCTGAATTTCAACATGCCCAATATTTCGTTCTCAAGGGAGATTACTCATAGCGTGCGGGGTCTTTAGGAGGACATAAGTGTAGGACTGCAATTTCTTTCCCCCTCATTATTGAGAAGACATACATGTATAGAGTGGCGGTCTAGCTGTCGACAGCCATCTATGATCTTTGTCCACCTTTGGGGTCACTGTTTGGATTGCTGTTAGAAGACTGTCTACACATTAGGAGACAACAGGCAATAGATGCTTTATAATCTTTCCAAAAATAAACATTTGAGTAATATTGAACTTTCCCTTTCATTTTTTCCAGATTTTTATCTCCATTTATAACTTTTTTGTGTGTTGTACTTACGGAGTTTCGGCAGACAGACTTCTTCCTTGAGGGCTCCATCAGGATATATGTTGAAAATGGCCATAAAACAGACGCCGTCCTCCTTTTCCAGTTCTGAGAGAGTGATAGTCGAGGTCCCTGGGTGTTCGGTTTTGAGAACTGAGAGTCGGTTTTCATACGGTTTGGAGATCTTAGCCCCGAACCTTTTACTATTTGTTACTAAAGTGTCATAAGAATTTCCTCTTCTCTTTTGCCAGGTGACTTGTACGATATCCATGGAAGATGGGATCTCACACGTCAGATACGCGGTGTCATTCTTGCTACTTTGATGACACTTTATCTGGCGCTCAGTTCCTAAAATAATAAGTTATCGTCATCAGGGTCATGTATATGAGTTTTACCAGGATCACATCAAACATATGTCCACGAATATGAGGCCCACTTAACCCCTTTACGACCTAGGACCAAATTTCTGATTTTTTTTACCACTTAGATAAAAGTAAAACTATACATGTTTGGTGTCTACAAAGTCGTACCGACTTTGAGAATCATAATTACATGTTAGTGTTACGATATAGTGAACATGGTCAATAAAAATAACCCAAATTTTTTTTCTGGAATTGCACTTTTTTTTTGCAATTTCACCGCACTTGGACTTATTTTTCCCACATTTTCATTATGGGGTAGAGTGAATGGTGTTATTAAAAAATACAACTTGTCCGGCAAAAAACAAGACCTCATATGTCTATATTGACGGAAAAAAAAATAATTATGGCACTGAGAAGCAAGGTAGGAAAAAACTAAAGCGAAAAACGGAAAATCATCAGTGGGTGAAGGGGTTAGCAACACATGTCAAAACAATGACGTTAATACGGAGTTGGGTAATTCTTCAGCTATACAGCCCCTAGTTTTATAAAGAGCTAGCTGTAGTTCCTGACATTGCCCAGGATAGTAACTAAGTCTCTCTCTTTCCTACTCTCCCCCTCTCTCTTTCCTTCCCTCTCTCTTCCTTTTTCCCAATCCCCCTCTCTCCCAATATTCCTCTCTCCCACTCGCCCTCTTTCTCGCTCTCTCCACTCTCCCTCTCTCTTATTCTCCCACTCTTCCTCCCTGCCACTTTCCCTCTCTCCCACTCTTCCTCCCTGCCACTTTCCCTCTCTCCCACTCTTCCTCCCTGCCACTTTCCCTCTCTCCCACTGTTCCTCCCTGCCACTCTCCCTCTCTTCCTCCCTGCCACTCTCCCTCTCTTCCTCCCTGCCACTCTCCCTCTCTCCCACTCTTCCTCCATGCCACGTTTCCTCTCTCCCACTCTTCCTCCCTGCCACTCTCCCTCTCTCCATCTCTTCCTCCCTGCCACTCTCCCTCTCTCCCACTCTTCCTCCATGCCACGTTTCCTCTCTCCCACTCTTCCTCCCTGCCACTCTCCCTCTCTCCATCTCTTCCTCCCTGCCACTCTCCCTCTCTCCCACTCTTCCTCCATGCCACGTTTCCTCTCTCCCACTCTTCCTCCCTGCCACTCTCCCTCTCTCCCTCTCTTCCTCCCTGCCACTCTCCCTCTCTCCCACTCTTCCTCCATGCCACTTTCCCTCTCTCCCACTCTTCCTCCCTGCCACTCTCCCCCTCTTCCTCCCTGCCACTCTCCCCCTCTTCCTCCCTGCCACTCTCCCCCTCTTCCTCCTTGCCACTCTCCCTCTCTTCCTCCCTGCCACTCTCCCTCTCTTCCTCCCTGCCACTCTCCCTCTCTTCCTCCCTGCCACTCCCCCCTCTTCCTCCCTGCCACTCTCCCCCTCTTCCTCCCTGCCACTCTCCCTCTCTTCCTCCCTGCCACTCTCCCTCTCTTCCTCCCTGCCACTCTCCCCCTCTTCCTCCCTGCCACTCTCCCACTCTTCCTCCCTGCCACTCTCCCTCTCTTCCTCCCTGCCACTCTCCCTTTCTTCCTCCCTGCCACTCCCCCCTCTTCCTCCCTGCCACTCTCCCACTCTTCCTCCCTGCCACTCTCCCTCTCTTCCTCCCTGCCACTCTCCCTCTCTTCCTCCCTGCCACTCTCCCTTTCTTCCTCCCTGCCACTCCCCCCTCTTCCTCCCTGCCACTCTCCCACTCTTCCTCCCTGCCACTCTCCCACTCTTCCTCCCTGCCACTCTCCCTCTCTTCCTCCCTGCCACTCTCCCTTTCTTCCTCCCTGCCACTCCCCCCTCTTCCTCCCTGCCACTCTCCCACTCTTCCTCCCTGCCACTCCCCCCTCTTCCTCCCTGCCACTCTCCCTCTCTTCCTCCCTGCCACTCTCCCTCTCTTCCTCCCTGCCACTCTCCCTTTCTTCCTCCCTGCCACTCCCCCCTCTTCCTCCCTGCCACTCTCCCACTCTTCCTCCCTGCCACTCTCCCTCTCTTCCTCCCTGCCACTCTCCCTCTCTTCCTCCCTGCCACTCTCCCTTTCTTCCTCCCTGCCACTCCCCCCTCTTCCTCCCTGCCACTCTCCCACTCTTCCTCCCTGCCACTCTCCCTCTCTTCCTCCCTGCCACTCTCCCTCTCTTCCTCCCTGCCACTCTCCCTTTCTTCCTCCCTGCCACTCCCCCCTCTTCCTCCCTGCCACTCTCCCACTCTTCCTCCCTGCCACTCTCCCACTCTTCCTCCCTGCCACTCTCCCTCTCTTCCTCCCTGCCACTCTCCCTTTCTTCCTCCCTGCCACTCCCCCCTCTTCCTCCCTGCCACTCTCCCACTCTTCCTCCCTGCCACTCCCCCCTCTTCCTCCCTGCCACTCTCCCTCTCTTCCTCCCTGCCACTCTCCCACTCTTCCTCCCTGCCACTCTCCCTCTCTTCCTCCCTGCCACTCTCCCTTTCTTCCTCCCTGCCACTCCCCCCTCTTCCTCCCTGCCACTCTCCCACTCTTCCTCCCTGCCACTCCCCCCTCTTCCTCCCTGCCACTCTCCCTCTCTTCCTCCCTGCCACTCCCCCCTCTTCCTCCCTGCCACTCCCCCCTCTTCCTCCCTGCCACTCCCCCCTCTTCCTCCCTGCCACTCTCCCACTCTTCCTCCCTGCCACTCTCCCTCTCTTCCTCCCTGCCACTCTCCCTCTCTTCCTCCCTGCCACTCACCCTCTCTCCCTCTCTTCCTCCCTGCCACTCTCCCTTTCTTCCTCCCTGCCACTCCCCCCTCTTCCTCCCTGCCACTCTCCCACTCTTCCTCCCTGCCACTCTCCCACTCTTCCTCCCTGCCACTCTCCCTCTCTTCCTCCCTGCCACTCTCCCTTTCTTCCTCCCTGCCACTCCCCCCTCTTCCTCCCTGCCACTCTCCCACTCTTCCTCCCTGCCACTCCCCCCTCTTCCTCCCTGCCACTCTCCCTCTCTTCCTCCCTGCCACTCTCCCACTCTTCCTCCCTGCCACTCTCCCTCTCTTCCTCCCTGCCACTCTCCCTTTCTTCCTCCCTGCCACTCCCCCCTCTTCCTCCCTGCCACTCTCCCACTCTTCCTCCCTGCCACTCCCCCCTCTTCCTCCCTGCCACTCTCCCTCTCTTCCTCCCTGCCACTCCCCCCTCTTCCTCCCTGCCACTCTCCCACTCTTCCTCCCTGCCACTCTCCCTCTCTTCCTCCCTGCCACTCCCCCCTCTTCCTCCCTGCCACTCTCCCACTCTTCCTCCCTGCCACTCTCCCTCTCTTCCTCCCTGCCACTCTCCCTCTCTTCCTCCCTGCCACTCACCCTCTCTCCCTCTCTTCCTCCCTACCACTCTCCCTCTCTCCCACTCTTCCTCCCTGCCACTTTCCCTCTCTCCCACTCTTCCTCCCTGCCACTCTCCCCCTCTTCCTCCCTGCCACTCTCCCTCTCTTCCTCCCTGCCACTCTCCCTTTTTCTCACGCTCCCCCACTCTCCCTCTCTTTTATTCTCTCACTCTTCCTCTCTGCCATTCTCCATCTCTCCCACTCTTCCTCTCTCCCTCTCTCCTCCTCTCTCCTCCACTCTCCCACTTTCCCTCTCACCACCAAAATCATATTATCTCACACAGAAGCTTCTTATACCAAGAATGTCCTTTGTTGCCTATAGCAACCAATCACAGCTCCTATTAATGACCCATAGCAAAATAGAGCAGAGCTGTGATTGGTTGCTGTAAGCTACCTGATAAATATCCAGCCTAAAGGCCCCGTCACACACAGAAATAAATCTTTGGCAGATCTGTGGTTGCAGTGAAATCATGGACATATTATTCCATTTGTACACAGCCACAAACCTGCCACTGATTGTCCACAATTTCACTGCAACCACAGATCTACCACAGATCTACCACAGATCTACCACAGATCTACCACAGATCTACCACAGATCTACCACAGATCTGCCACAGATCTGCCACAGATCTGCCACAGATCTGCCACAGATCTACCACAGATCTACCACAGATTTATCTCTGTGTGTGACAGGGCCTTAACTGTCAAAACAGCCAATATATTACCTCACACATTCGAACAGTAAGTAAGCGTTGTTGGTTTTTTTTGGCGAATATGTGGGGTTAAAATTTCCCTTCAAAACGTAGTCTATGATGTTCCCTGAGTCACATGAGGCATCTGTGCAAAATTTCATGATTGTAGAGGCTGTAGTTGAAGTCTTCTTTCATCTAGTGGCTTTTCCCTTCCTCCATTAAACAGTACGGATGTGAACTAGACATCATAGAATGAGGCGGCCATTATTTATGTGTTTTTAGGATTATTCAGTATAAAATAAGTGAGTCCAGTGGCATACTGGCCATGGCAGCAGACCAGGCGCCACTATGGGGCCCTTGAGTCAGGGGGGCTCGGTGTCAGCACCGACACCGGGCCCACCTCGCCAGTCATTGCACAAAGCAATGATGAGATAGGGAGTGGAGCGCTCCGCTCCATCCTTCATCATTTTCCCCCTGTGCTTAACATCTCAGCGCAGCGGAATGTGGTGCCGACACTCGAGCCGCTGTGCTGAGACATGCAGAGTGCAGGATGCTCTGACCGGGGGAACAAGGAGAGGTGAAGACTTGTTTATTTTTTAATCAGTGATTACACGGTGGCCAGAGGACTATAGGGGTGCATTATAATATATGGATGACTATGAGGGCTGCTTAATATAATATGAAAGCACTATGGGGCTGCATTATAATACATGAATGGCTATGGGGGCTGCATTATACAGTACATGGTGTACATGTATACTATTGTGTGTGCATTATAATCCATCCAGGACTATGGGGGCTACCATATACATGGAGAGCTATGGGGGCTGCATTATAATACATAGAGTACTACCAGGACTGCATTGTAATACATGGAGGACTACGGGGGCTGCATTATAATATATGGAGAATTATAGGGGCTGCATTATAATATATGGAGGACTATGGGGGCTGCATTATAATATATGGAGAACTATGGGGCTGCATTATAATATATGGAGAACTACGGGGGCTGCATTATAATATATGGAGGACTATGGGGGCTGCATTATAATATATGGAGGACTATGGGGGCTGCATTATAATATATGGAGAACTATGGGGCTGCATTATAATATATGGAGAACTACGGGGCTGCATTATAATATATGGAGGACTATGGGGGCTGCATTATAATATATGGAGGACTATGGAGGCTGCATTATAATATATGGAGAACTATAGGGCTGCATTATAATATATGGATGACTAACGGGGCTGCATTATAATATATGGAGAACTATGGGGGCTGCATTATAATATATGGAGGACTATGGGGGCTGCATTATAATATATGAAGGACTATGGGGGCTGCATTATAATATATGGAGAGCTATGAGGGAGCCTTTATGCTTTATGTAGGGCTATTATACGGTATGTAAGCAATTATGCAGTATGAAGGTTTGTGTGGAGTCCATCATACTGTGTGAGGGCCATTATACTATGTGAAGGGACAGAAGGGGACATTATACTGTATGTAGGCCCATTATACTGCATAGAGGGCTGTGTGGGGATCATACTGTGTTGGGGTCACCATTCATTGCCAGGGTAGTTGAAAGGGGGGGGTACAGCAGTGGGTACCCTGTGGAAGAATTCACTTTGGGGTATCAAACTACACCTGATGAAGGCTTTTGTTAGCTGAAACGCGTTGTCCGTAATTGTCCGTTTTTTATTGAACCCTTAATAAACTCTTGTTCTTGAAGTTGTTGCAAACTTGCACTGATAATCCATTTATCCTCCGGAAGCGCCGAAAGGGATTTTGTCTTTACTCCATACAGTATTTTTGGGGCACTTTTGTTGGCATTATAATTTATGGCTGCAATGAAGGGGGAATCTGGGGGCTTCAATAGGAGGAAAAGCTGTAAGATATGTTCTTATGTGACCCAGCTGAAAATTATTATTAATATTATTATTAGCAGTTTTTTTTCAGGGGGGGCCCAATTAGAAATTCTACTCTGGGGCCCCATGATTTCTATGTATGCCCCTGAGTGAGTCTATATGATCAAACTGAATTCATTACATATTTTCCGCTATAATGTGTTAATACTGCCCTTTACTGACCCCTGCTGGCTGTGATGGAACATTGCTTGTGTGATTTGTACTTTTGCTTATTATAACGTTTTTTTTAGTAGAATTTATGCCTTGATCATAATCACTCTTCTTGTTTTTCTATGGTCTTTAATCATGTCCTATTGTGATAGTTTTGTCATCACTATAGATACATTTTTATATCTTGTTTGCTCACATTTTCTGGTTATGTCCAATGCTGATTTTTTTTTTTTGGGGGGGAGGGTAGGCGCTTTCTTTTGTATAGGTAAATATATTTCAGTTTTTAGGATTGTGCGCCATTTATAATTATACTTGGGGTTATCTGTTTATATTGGGTTAAGGAACGCATCTCCGATGGTCTAGGACAGTGGAAGCATTAATATTACTATCTCTTGTGTCTTAAAGGGGTTGTCCAGGTTTGGCAAGAAAGTCACATAGTGACTGCATAGTTGTGAATCCTCATATTGGTTGGGCACAGTGTGCGCCGTCAGGATTCTGCGGTGCCAAGAGCGGGCGGTCATTAGTGATGGGCAGTCCGGCTCTTTTTAGTGATCCGGTTCCCATGGCTCCGCTCACCAAAAAGAGCCAGATCTTTCAGATCGTTCTCGGCTCCTTATTAAATATGTGTTCACCCCAGGTGAACACATATTTAAGATTATAGTGACGCCGCTGAAACCCCGCCCACCCGTGGCAAAACCCTGCCCACTCACAAGTGACTAATTAGATTGTTGAGTAGGCGGAGTTTATCCACGAGTGGGCGGGGTTTCAGCGGTGAAAATAGCCGTTTAGAGATTTTATTGGCTCACACTAGTGATCCGGCTCCTGTCAGTCACAGCAGGGAGCCGGATCTTTGTGTCGGATCGTTCGCGACCGACACATCACTAGCGGTCATGTGACCATAAGTTTGCGATATGCAAGCTCCCGTCCACATTCCGACTTGCCGTGCAGCTCACTAGCAGTGATGGCGAACCTGTGGCACTGCAGCTGTTGCAAAACCACAATTCCCATCATGTCTTCACAGCCAAAGCTTTTGCTTTGAATGGCCAGGCATGATGGGAATTGTAGTTTTGCAACAGCTGGAGTGCCACAGGTTCGCCATCACTGCTCGGACTAGTGTATTGATCGAGGCCACACACGTCTAGTTGGACTGTGTCCAGAAGTATGTATGCTCAGATGATCGCCCGCTCCCGGCATCAGAGGATTCTGACAGAGCGCGCTGTGACGAATCACAATTCCGCATTTACATACAGTGACTGCGCATTTTTGTGCCAGACCTGGACAACCCCTTTAAGGGAAGCAGAGGGGTTCATATGTGCATCGTCGGTGGTCTCTTGCAGTGAAGGGGATAATTTCTGCATATCTGTCGAAGAGAGTGAAAGGGGTTAATGCTTCACAGAGTGAGAAAGCGACAGACAGAGAAAGCGGTAAATATCAGACAGGACTGGCGGATTATGGAGGCTCTTCTTCAGGACAGAAGTCCGGCTGCACTTACCTAGGATGACATGGCAGAAGACGAGCCCAAAAATAATGATAGCTGTGAGCGCAGACACGAGGGACACACAAGGCTGCATGTCTGCTTCTGAATATTGGCGGGAAATTCTCTGTAGTATAATTTTACTTTCACTTTCACAATAAGACACACAGTGCCTGCGAGATGTCACTGCCCTCCCCTCCGTGCAGAGAGCTCGATCGCACTCAGCTGCCTGTTTAGTATTGCATTTTTTCTTTTTGCTTAAATTTTTATTTTTAACATTTTTATATTTTTATACAGATTCCTTCGCATCCACTTTTCAGTGAAATTATTTTTTTTCAATCGTACTAGAACTAGAAGCGTGCGGGATTTATCTTTTTCTATGATAGTTGTAGCTTTAAGCGGAATATATTCGAGATTAGTAATTAACTTTTTTTGGAGGAGGGGATAGTAAAAAAAAAAAGAAAAAACATTGTTTTGAACATTTTTTTTTACGCTATTGTATTGCCTTGCAATGTATTGACACGATGGTCATGAGACAATTTCTATCTGAGGATTAGGCCCCTCTCACACATCAGTTTTTTGCCATCAGTCACAATCCGTTGAATTTTGAAAAAAATAACGGATCCGGCGATTGATGCCGCTGGATCAGGTTTTTTTTTAATTGACTTGTATTAGCAACGGATTGCGACGGATGGCCTCACATTTCATCTGTCGTTCGATGGATCCGTTGAAAATTGTTAGTCCATCGGACGGAGACAACAGACAAAGTAACGTGTCTTGTCTATGTAAAAAAAAACAGACAGCGACAGATCCATCGCAGTCTATCGTTTGGTAGAATGGAACCCTATGGGCGCAGGATCCGTTGCCATCCGTCGTTTGGTAGAATGGAAGCCTATGGGCGCAGGATCCGTTGCCGTCTGTCGTTTGGTAGAATGGAAGCCTATGGGCGCAGGATCCGTTGCCGTCTGTCGTTTGGTAGATTGGAAGCCTATGGGCGCAGGATCTATCGCCATCCATCGTTTGGTAGAATGGAACCCTATGGACGTAGGATCTGTCGCCATCTGTTGTTTGGTAGAATGGAACCCTATGGGCGCAGGATCCGTCGCCATCCATCGTTTGGTAGAATGGAACCCTGTGGACGTAGGATCCGTTGCCATCTGTCGTTTGGTAGATTGGAAGCCTATGGGCGCAGGATCTATCGCCATCCATCGTTTGGTAGAATGGAACCCTATGGACGTAGGATCCGTCACCATCTGTTGTTTGGTAGAATGGAACCCTATGGGCGCAGGATCCGTTGCTGTCCGTCATTTTGTAGATTGGAAGCTTATGGGCGCAGGATCCGTCACTGTCCGTTGTTTGGTAGATTGGAAGCCTATGGACGCAGGATCCATCGCTGTCCGTCGTTTGGTAGAATGGAAGCCTATAGGCGCAAGATGCGTAGAAAATTGTTTATCCATCGGAAGTAGACAACGGACAAAGTAACGTTTTTTTGTCTACGTAAAAAAAACAGACAGTGACTGATCCATCGTCATCCATTGTTTGGTAGAATGGAAGCCTATGGGCGCAGGATCTGTCACCGTCCGTTGTTTGGAAGAATGGAAGCCTATGGGCGCAGGATCCGTCGCCGTCCGTTGTTTGGTAGAATGGAAGCCTATGGGCGCAGGATCCGTCGCCGTCCATTGTTTCGTAGAATGGAAGCCTATGGGCACAAGATGCGTCGAAAATTGTTTATCCGTCGGACAGAGAGAACGGACAAAGTAACGTTTCTTGTCTACGTCAAAAAAACGGACAGTGACAGACCCGTCACCATCGATCGTTTGGTAGAATGGAAGCCTATGGGCGCAGGATCCGTCATCATCCGTCAAATGACGGAATCCGGCAACGGATTCCGTTTTCTTTAACTGAGCATGCTCAGATGGGGTATAAAAGCACTGTTGGGCTGAAAAGACTGATGCGACGGATCATTTTTTTCGACGGACCCGTCTCATCAGTTTTTCCACAATCTGCGACAGATCCGTCGAGCCAACGGATTGTGACTGATGGCAAAAAACTGATGTGTGAAGGGGCCTTACTGGTATAAATAAATGCCACAAGAAAACCAATCCACAAGAAATAGCCACAAACATAAATAAATAGTTACATTATAATCTTTATTGAAACAAAAAAGTTAAAATAAAGAAACAGCAAAGGAAAAATGACAATACAAAGAGAAATGGGTCCGACACAGCAATATCAATCTACATAATAATAAAATGAAACGTCAGCCAGTATTAAAAAAGATATGCATATATTATTTATATAATATAAATAATGCTCTGAAAGTGCAGGAGGTGTATAGGCTATTAGAAGGTAATATCAAAATATATACTGTAGCTATGGATAATCTATATATATAATTGCCTTATTCTGTCTGTCTGTCTGTCTTGCTCCAAAATGACGTCATTACAGTGACAACCATCACATTGGCCGCTCGGCTCGGCCTGGCCCCGCCCCCCGCACAGATTGGCCGCTCGGCCAGGCCCCACACGCATTGGACGCTCAGCCTGGCCCCGCACGCATTCCCCGAACCCACACGGAGCCCCGACTCCCAGGTGACTGTTGCACCCCTGGGAGCCCAAACCGGCAACGCAGCCGAGACATACCCTTGTGTTGCTGGGATCGTGCCGGAGCACACATCGGGTAACCATGGAAACCACTTTGCTTAATTACCCGATTGTGTACCATGGTTACCAGCGTATGCTGGCTCCCTGCCCATTCAGATCGTTGGTCTCCCGCTGTCAAACACGCCGATGCGTGCTGCACAGCAGGAGACCAACAAACAAAAAATGAACCAGCACTGTCGCTTTGAATAGTTACCTGATGTGTACCATGGTTACTAGCTTACCCCGGCTCCCGGCACATGTGTGTTTTGGCTTGCTAGAAGCCTAACTAAGGCTTAGGTGAACCCATCAGAGCCTATACTGGCCCTAAAGCTGGGGCCACTGTGCTCACCCTATCCCTGGAGGTACCCTCGATGGTAGAGAGGTCCAAGTCACCACCCTAGGCCCTATCTCCTGTCCTTGTCCCTTATGTTAGAGCCGCCCTCCGCAACCCACCACCCAGGGGAAACGGGCAAGAACAGGAGTCTACATCCTTCCAATGACCAAGGACAGACAGGGGTAACAACAATAGAAAAACCCTACTCATGCACACGGCAAGCACACACAAAAGAGCTACAAAAAGTGCATATGGGGAGACAACATAAAAGGGGCAATAAACAGACTACTGGGGAACTTACAAACCACCGCAAACACACCTGAGATTGCTGCTGCAGACACCATGGCAGCAGTCAAAGCACTTCAGAGAGCACTTAAGAGAGCTCTCCAACACAGCTCCTTCCACCTCCTGGCTCAGCTTCCAAATGAAAGGAAATAAAAGACGCCCTGTAGTCAATGTTGAGGGTATTTATAGGACCAAGGCGTGGTCCCAAAACTGATTAGGAGTCAGGATCTGCTGGAAGGAAACTTGGCATTAACCTCTCCTCCCCAAAGAAAAGGGAATGCATTTAATCTGCAGAGTCCCACACAACAAAGTGAGATTCTGACCTGGAAGATGTCACCAGAATTTGCAACAGAAGAAAGCCTGTGACAGATCGATACAATACTCAAACATATGTTAAAAATCTATCAAATGCCGATATGCACCATAGAGCTCGCAGAGCCCGAAGTAGACGCTCTTCTGATATTTAATATATGTGTGAGTATTTTACCAATCATACCTGAAGAAGGCTTCTAGTAAGCCGAAATGCGTGGTGTGTTTTCATTTTTATATCTGGTAGCATTTTTTTATACCAATAAATCCTCATACGGAAACTGTGTCACCTGCATTGGATTGACTGAGAGCGCCGACTGTGACTCTCCATTTCTTATCTATTGCTCCTGTGAGAACTTCGACGGTGGGGATCTCAACAGCGGATCTATCGGGCAGCCCACCAGCTACATCGGCAGATCATCAAAAAATCCTTTACAAGCTCATAATCCTGTGTCACGCACAGAGTAGAATATGTCTGTATATAACGCGTAACATACGAGATCAGACCAACGAGCGTATGACACACTACTAACACATATCACAAAAAAGGGGAAACACTGGAGTCACGATACAACGGAGGTCCCTGCCACTAGGGAGAGTGATGAAGAGGGCACCTCTTGCATTTACCTCAAGCTGACTTCTGAGCTCCCTAGCTTCCCTATACAGGTTCTTTCAACCTGTCGGCGAGCAGGATACCTGGGTCCCTCAGCTGGCCCTAAACGAACCCTGTCTACTGAGTAGGCCGATGAGTACACTAGACTCGCCACTCAACTAATAAATACAGGAGAAGAAAGACAGATGGGGGAATAAACAGAAGGATGCAAAACACCAAACTTCACAGTAGTAGACAGCCTCTATAGTAGCAGGTGGATGGGTACAGGAGAAAACCTCAGCAGCTCCTTCCACTAGGCAGGCCAGAGTAGAAATGAATTCTAACAGCAGCAGGGTCTGCTGGGAAGGCTCCAGTTTTTAACCTAAATGGGCGTGAACCCAAAGCAACAACAGCTCACCTGCCCTGCTCAGAGCTGCTGGCAAAAAAACTGAAATTAACTTGAGACGCCAAAGGAAAAAAAATCTCGTTTAAATGAGAGGTCAAGATGGAGATGGAAGGCTTCAGTCCTTAGGCTGTCACTAGTCTCAAAACAGCAGGGAGACGACCGTGACATCCTGGAATCAAGGTGAGTGCATAGACCATTATGTAGTGCATTTTAGTTATCATTTAATTACTACGCTCATATCAGCGCCGCAGTAATTCTCATTATTCCCCTTTTTTGTTCTCATTGATGTATTGACATTATAACTTTATTTTATTTCTATGTGTAGGAGGTGGCCAGATTACCCCACTCCTACGGAGTTTATATATATTGTCTGATGGGTTTTATATTGCGTGCATCATAATACCTGTGTTTTAGAAAACCAAAGTCTGTGTTGCTGTGTCGGCGCCATCTTGCGGCCAAAAGTTCAAAGTGTTTTTGCTGAAGATTGAGTTTTATTATAATGTGTATTTTACAGTAATGTAAAGTATAACCTGTAATGTGTGATTAATGTATTAACAGTGTAATGTAAAGTATAAGAGTCTTAGCTAGATAGGTATTAGCGCAAGAGAAAGTTTTGGTATGTTCAGTGTGGTAGGTGTGTGCCACCCTGGCAAAACCAGGGTGTCACAGAGGTCTGCATACATCTTTATGGTCCAGAGCTCACTCTCCCTTGGGGAGTTTCCAACACCAATACACACCAGCCAATCAGGCCCCACTCGCCCCCTCCTCAGGAAAAGGGGAGGGGGGGAGAGAGGAGCTTGGGGAGGGCAGAGTGTAGTTTCAGTCAGTCTGCAGGAGGAGAGAGGGCTGGAAGCAGCTCCTGTGTGGGGCTAGGAGAAGTGGCAGTGAGGGCCTTAGGAATAGGCCAGCCGCTTCCTGTGTACGGAGCAGACACAGACACCAGGCAGGAGAAAAACACCCGAATTACACACACGGCTGTGGGACCCGTCCTCACAGTAGCCGTGGGCACCAGTTACCAGCAACTTGGTTAATTCTTGGACTCGTGTCAGTTATTGCCTTATACTGTGAGTACTCCTGCACCACACGGTCCAAGCCGTGGACTGCACCCGTTACTCCCCAATCCATCACACCGGGGTCCCGGGACATCAACACCCTACTCGTGGAGGGAAAATCACCACCTTGCTGCCCATTACCATCCCCGGGATCGTGTGATCAGCAGCGGTGGTGCTCCATTACCTCACCGCACACCAGGGGTGGCATCACGGAACATAGACTACCAAATCTCCCCTGTATATAATGCCCCTTTTGTAGTGGTGCCTGGGATCACAGACCGGGTCACGCCACCGTGATACCTTCAGAAGCAACCCCTTGGTCTGGATCTGAGTACCCCCTATCCCTGGGTGACACAAATTGGCGTCACAAACAGGATTGAACCCATCCACTTGCCGGTGGAAGTGCGCCTTGTCCCGTCCGTCAGCGGCGTCCCGCTGAGGAAAAGTCCCGAAGTCCACCATTTTAGCCGCCATTTTAGGCGCCAAAAGCAACAGCTTGGCGCCTTCTTCCCCGAGCGGTGGGCGCGAAAAAGAGGCTCCGCCCCCTGAGAACGCGGGCGGAAGTGAAGCTCCGGAGGACCGGAAGCGAAAGAGAGACTTTAAAAGTTGCTAGAAGGACTGCTCCCGAGTACCAAGGGGGAGCAGCTGGAAGGGACTGCAGTTCATGTAACCAGTACTGTAAAGGCAGGGGCACCAGGACTTTTCCTAATTCCGTTCCTGGACAAGCGAGCTGCAACCCCGATGACATCTCACCCGGCTCCGGCAGTCCACCCGGCTGCAACGTTGATGACGTCGGCTCCGGCAGTCCACCCGGCCGCAACAGAGGCGACACCCGACCGGAAGTCTGCGCCAGATGCGGCGCCAGCCGCTCCCAGGTACACCGCCCTGGCTGCAGCTGGAGTGCACCTGCAGAGAGGAGGAGCAGGCCACTGAGCGATGGGGCCCTCGGCAGTTAGCGAGGTCGGTTTTAGCCGGCACCGAGGGCATCCGAGTGGGCCTGGCTCCTGAGCAGGAGGCGGAGCACGGAACCCGTGCCCCGTACTGGGAGCGGCAGCAGCAGCAGCAGTAGCGGAACATGGACGGCTACCCGCAAGTTGACAGTTAAAAGTTAAATGTTTTAAAGTTTTAAAGGACCCGCTGCTACGAGATCCCGTGTTCCTTTATTGAACGTCCCCATATTCCCGGGAGACGCCATCCGGTACGCCGGGTGGAAGGAGCCGGATCCTGCCTGACTTGTTGAACGTCGCCGGGGTCGGAGCCTCGGTGGATGCTGAAGTGGCCGCGGGTAAGACCGCTGCTGAGTTCCCATAATCTGCGCCAACAAAATCCCCACGCTCAGATTTTATGCAAGGGTACATTTCTTTACTGGTAAACATCTCAATGACACACGCAGCTGGCTTAGCAGCACACATAACTAGAGTTTGCTATCCGGGTCTCTAACTTCGGACACACGGTGCAGAACACAAAAAAACAGCAATGATAAACAAGTATTCTGTCCCTGACATGCCCTATAGGTTATATTACCAGTCCAAAACACAAGGAGGGAGGGCTCTCACGTAGCAGGCCTGGTCTCTGGGTAAACAGCGGCGACTCCAAGGGAGAGAGATGGAAGATCTTAAGCCCTCTCAACAGAGGACTAGCTTACAGTCTCTTGGTATGCAGGAAGGAGACGGTCCGGAGGTCCCTTGAGTCCAGTATCACGTCTGCAGCAGTTCTGGCAATCCCTCACACATCAGCGATGAGGGGAGTCCGAGGCAGGTCTGCTCAGGTCCAACTCCAGAAAACTCAGTCACCTTTTTTCCCGCACTTTTTCTGTACAACAAGTGCCTATGGGAGTGGATCAGATTTTACAGCGTCCGCCTCTCGAGCAATTTCAGCACTTGTCCACAAGGTGACAGCACCATCCTGTGTAATGTCAGTCTCCATGTCCTTTTCAATCACAAAACAGAAAGAGCTGCTCGCCTCATTACATATACCCCCACTGAAAGGTTGGCAGTCCCTGTCAACATTCACAGGTTCCAAGGCAGCGACATATTCTGGTGCAAGGTGCGAGAGTTGCGCTATCTTCGCCCCGGACCCTGTACACATGACCATCGGGGTAGGGGCGCTCAACTACCCAATAGACTTCAGCTTCCCACTTAGCTTGGAGTTTTCCTTGAGGCTTCTTAATACGAACCAGGATTAGCTGTCCTACTTCTAAGGGTTCTTCCTGTACGGGGAGCAGGTCAGCATGTCTCTGGCCCCGGATTTGTTGTCCTACCAGTCGGTATACAGTTTCCATCTTCTGACGATGAGTGTGTAGCCAGGATGGATAGGTACCGCCGGTATCTTTTTCAGGACTGGTCAGGTTTAGGTCATGGACCCCTTTTCCCGGGCGGCCAAAGAGAACGGCGTGTGGGGTAGAGCCCGTCACGGAGTGGACTTGATTGTTGTAGGCCCACACTAGATCCGGGAGGAATTGGGGCCATTGGTCTTTCTTGTCATCGGCTAAGGTGCGGATCAACTGGAGTAGAGTCCGGTTAAAGCGCTCACACGCACCATTCCCCTGTGGGTGGTAGGGGGTGGTTCTGGACTTCTGGATCCTATACATCCGATGCAGCTCTTCGATAATTTGACCTTCAAAACAAGCCCCCTGATCAGAGTACAACCTCTCCGGACACCCATAGACCTGGATGAACTGTCGACAGATGGCCCGCGCAGCTGACTCGGCAGTCTGATCTTTGGTAGCAACAGCAACTGCGAATTTTGTGAAATGGTCTACCATAACCAGACAGTATTGGTAGCCACCACTCGCCATCCCAATCGACAGGTAGTCCACCATCAACAGCTCAAGGGGCCGGGATGTCTCAACTGTTTGGATAGGTGCACGCTGCTCAGCGGACTTGTAAAGCTCACAGGTGCGACAGGCTTGGCAGACATCTTCAACCAGCTTGCGGAGTCCCGGACAGTAGATGGACTGTTGGATCCACCGGAAGGTCTTGTCTATTCCAAAGTAGCCGTTCCTCTTGTGTGCTTCTCCCACCATCTCACGGGCCATTTGAGCCGGCACTACAACCTGTAGGCACTCCTCCAGCATGTGGGATAGGAAGATCCTCCGGTATAGCACTCCTTCTCTCAGAATCAGATGATCCCATTGGCTGAGCAGGGTCAAGGTACTGGTGGACAGTCGTGACCGCGTGTCAGAGGATGGCTTCTGCTGCTGCTTCACCCATTGTTTGAGTAGGGCACATTCAGCATTCCGGTCCTGGATTCTGCACCATTCCTGTGGGGACAGTGGGGACCCTACTGGAGTGCCAGCCTCATCCACAGCATACTGGCGGCAATCCATCATCTGCCGGGCTAGTATTGCGAAGTCAGGCATCTCGTCTCCTTCCAGCTCTTCGTCCCGGTCCTTAGTGGGCGAGGGGGATGTCCTCCTGGACAGGCTGTCCGCATTCTGATTTTCAGCCCCAGCTCTATATTTAATCTTGTAGTTAAACTTGGAGAGCCGAGCCATCCATCGCTGCTCCATAGCCCCAAGTTTCGCATTTTCTAAGTGGGCCAATGGGTTGTTATCCGTGAGGACTAGTACTTCTGTCCCCGTCAGATATCCGGCAAATTTCTCAGTCATTGCCCACATCAAGGCCAACAGCTCCATGAACTGTAATTGGTGGGATTCTTTTCACCTTCATGTAGGGACTAGAGATGAGCGAACCGGTCGTGGTTCGGCTCGAGTTCAGTTCGCCGAACGGGGGTCTCGTTCGAGTTCGGTTCGGCGAACCGATTCGGCGAACCACTCGAACCGCATAAGAAACAATGGGAGGCAATCACAAACACATAAAAACACCTAGAAAACACCCTCAAAGGTGTCCAAAAGGTGACAAACAACTCACAACACAACACAAACACATGGGAAAGTGACAAGGACATATACTCATGCGAAAAGAAAAGAGCTGGACAAGGAAAAAGAGGAGGAGACACAGATATAGGCATGGCATGCCCTTCTAAAATCATGTAAAACACCGCAAGGTTACTCCAAGCGGAGTCTCTCTTTTTTCCAAAAATTGGGCCACACACACACACCCACCCCTTCAGTGGCAGCACTTGTGCCCCAGTTGTACACTTCACAGCTAGATTTGCATCAAGCACATTCAAAAATACGCCATACTTAACCGTCCCCAGGATGACCCCGGGATAGGTAGCAAAGTCTTTGCTGAACCATGACTTGTTCATCTTGGCTCCTTTTAAAAAACACAGCAAGCAAGGGTTACTCCAAGCGGAGTCTCCCTTTTTTCCAAAAATTGGGCCACACACACACCCACCCCTTCAGTGGCAGCACTTGTGCCCTAGTTGTACACTTCACAGCTAGATTTGCATCAAGCACATTCAAAAATAAGCCATCCTTAACCGTCCCCAGGATGACACCGGGGTAGGTAGCTAAGTCTTTCCTGATCCCAGCTCTGTTCATCTTCGATCATTTTTAAAAACAATGTAAGCAAGGGTTACTCCAAGCAGAGTCTCCCTTTTTTCCAAAAATTGGGCCACACAGACACCCCATCAGTGGCAGCACTTGTGCCCTAGTTGTACACTTCACAGGTAGATTTGCATCAAGCACATTCCAAATCCACAAGCATTTACTCTCCCCAGAATGACACAGGGGTAGTAAATTCCTTCTGGATCCATGATTTGTTCATTTTGATGAACGTCAGTCTGTCCACATTGTCACTGGACAGACGCGTGCGCTTATCTGTCAGCACACACCCAGCAGCACTGAAGACACGTTCAGAGACAACGCTGGCAGCTGGACACGACAAAATCTCCAAGGCGTAAGTGGAGAGCTCTGGCCATTTTTCAAGATTTGAAGCCCAAAATGAGCAAGGCTCCATTTGCAAAGTCATTGCATCGATGTTCATTTGGAGATACTCCTGTATCATCCTCTCCAGCCGTTGACTATGTGTCAGACTTGTTGTCTCTGGTGGCCCTGCAAAGGATGGTCTAAAAAAATTATGAAAAGATTCAATAAAATTGCTGTTACCAGCACCAGAAACGGTGCTACTGGTACGGGTAGACTGTTGAAGATGACGAGACAGCCCCATGTTTGTCAAGTTACAACTGGGAGATTCACTCCGTGCACCACGGTTGTTTGGTGGAAAAGCCGAGCTAAGATCGAGTAACAGCTTCTGCTGATACTCCTGCATATGTGCGTCCCTTTCTATGGCTGGAATTATGTCACAAAATTTGGACTTGTACCAGGGATCTAATAGTGTGGCAATCCAGTAGTCATCATCACTTCTAATTTTGACAATACGAGGGTCATGTTGGAGGTAGTGCAACAAAAAGGCACTCATGTGTCTTCCGCAGCCATGCGGACCAAGTCCACACTGTGTTTGTGGCATAGAGGTGCTACCCGTTCTTTCTTCCTCTGACATCTCCCCCCAACCTCTTTCAACAGAAATTTGACCAAGGTCTCCCTCATCCGCTGAGTCTTCCATGTCCATGGACAGTTCGTCCTCCATTTCTTCATGTTCTCCTGCACCTTCCTCAACATTTCGCCTGCTACCATGCGCCCTTGTTGATCCCTGTCCCCCATGGTCCCATGCCTGCCGCGTTGGTGATGATGAACGTCTGGACCTTGGTGATGTTGTTGTGTCTTGCGCATATGAATCCTCCTGTAGTTCCTCCCCTTCCTGTTGTCCCACCCCCTGACTCCGAATACTGTTTAGCGTGTGCTCCAGCATGTAAATGACTGGAATTGTCATGCTGATAATGGCATTGTCAGCGCTAAACATATTCGTCGCCATGTCGAAACTGTGCAGAAGGGTGCATAGGTCCTTGATTTGAGACCACTCCATCAGGGTGATCTGCCCCACCTCTGCATCTCGATGGCCCAGGCTATACGTCATGACGTATTGCACCAGGGCTCGAAGGTGCTGCCACAGTCGCTGTAACATAGAGAGAGGGGAGCCAGCATGATCTGAAATTGGCATGCATAATATAAAAAGTGAAAATTCACAGATTTATTCCAACTGTACTACAATAAAAAAAAAAAAAATGAGATTTTTAGCAAATAATTGATCAATTTTTTGAGCCACCCCTGCCAACGTCACGGCAAATCTCAATAGGGGGGTCCTACTCTACATTCTGTATTTCATGTGCCATGCGGCCTCCTAGATAAAGTTAAAAGCAGAACCATAATAGAGCACACATACCTGTAACCTGTATATAACCGCTTCTATGTTTGACCGTAGTTATGCTACAAATCTGGTGTCTGACCAACACCATACCATGCACGCCTGATTTTGGCTTGCAATATATTCCTCCTGTTGGTAGCTGTTCAGACTCAGTTACCTCACCCCTTTCCACAGGCAATGCTAATTAAGCACCATTCTTGGATCTGGTCCGCCTTTATCAATGGTTGCTTTTTGACACTGGGAGGATCAGTTCTGATATAGTCCTGGTATGTGTAGGGCTTGCTCCACATGCTGGGACCTGGGCTGGTCTCTATCCACAAGTGCCTTTTTTGCAACATGGAAGCGGCTATATACAGGTTACAGGTATGTGTGCTCCATTATGGTTCTGCTTTTAACTTTATCTAGGAGGCCGCATGGCACATGAAATACAGAATGTAGAGTAGGACCCCCCTATTGAGATTTGCCGTGACGTTGGCAGGGGTGGCTCAAAAAATTGATCAATTATTTGCTAAAAATCTCATTTTTTTATTATAGTACAGTTGGAATAAATTTGTGAATTTTCACTTTTTATATGATGCATGCCAATTTCAGATCGTGCTGGTTCCCTTTTTTTCTTAGTCGCTGTAACATGTGGAGAATCGAATTCCAGTGTGTCGGCACATCGCATTTCAGGCGATGAACCGGCAGGCCGAAAGACTTCTGGAGCGATGCAAGTCGCTCAGCAGCGGTGGTTGAACGGCGGAAGTGAGCAGACAGTTATCGTGCCCAGATCAGAAGTTGATCTAGGCTGGGATAGTGAGTGAAAAATTGCTGGACTACAAGGTTAAACATGTGAGCCATACAAGGCACGTGTGTCACCTTGCCCAGGCGAAGGGCCGCACCCAGGTTTGCAGCATTGTCGCACACGGCCTTACCAGGCTGCAGGGTGAGTGGAGACAACCATTTATTAAACTCAGTCTCCAGAGCTGCCCACAACTCAGCCGCTGTGTGACTCTTATTTCCAAGACATTTCAAGCTAAAGACCGCCTGATGCTGTTGCGCTCTGCTGCCAGCATAGTAATGAGGGGTGCGTGATTCCTTCTGCGCAGTTAGAACGCTGGTGGCCTGAAAAAAGACAGAAGATTGACACACAAGTCGTGGGGACGGCAAGACTTGTGCAGCAGATCCTTCACCATCTATCACCATAGTTACCCAGTGCCCAGTCAGCGACATGTAACGTCCCTGTCCATGCTTACTGGTCCAAGTATCGGTGGTGAAATGCACTCGTTCACACACAGAGTTTCTCAAGGAAGTGGTGATGTTGTGTGCGACATGCTGGTGTAGCGCAGGCACACCTTTCTTAGAGAAGTAGTGGCGACTGGGCATCTGGTACTGGGGCACAGCGACAGACATAAGGTCTCTAAAATCCTGTGTGTCCACCAGGCGGAAAGGCAGCATTTCGGTAGCCAAGAGCTTACAGAGGGATAAAGTCAACCTCTTAGCTTTGTCATGGGTCGCAGGAAATGGCCTTTTATTTGTCCACATCTGAGGGACAGAGTTCTGGCTGCTGTGTGTAGACGGTGGTGAGTAGGGTGTCCCTGAAAAAATGCAGGTTTGTGAGGAAAGTGCAGGCATAGACATGATGTTGCCTTCATCCAACGTTGATGCTATCGATGTCTGAGAGAGCTGTACACACGTACTTGTTTCCCCTTCCAAACCAACTGATGACCTACCAAGCAAACTGCCTGTTGCGGTTACAGTGGTGGAAGTTGTGCGTGGAAAACCAGGTGTGACAGCTGTCCCCACAGTCCTAGAAGATGAAGAGCGCGCGGATGCACTGGAAGGGGCAGACGGTGGATGGTTCGCTCAGCTAGACCGCATTGCAGCACAGTGAGCTTCCCACTGGGACATATGATCAGGGCCAGATTAAGGTTGGTGGGGGCCCCTGGGCAGAAAATCTGGTGGGGGCCCAATAACGTTAACAATTTTAGCCGTAACAGTAGAGCACGCACTGTAGCATTTAGATATAAATACTGCACCTCAGTCTCACATTCCCCCTTCTCAGCATACTGTGCCCTCCTCCATACTGTGCCCTCACACTGGCCACCTTGCTGCCCCTTATCTATACTGCTTATCTCCTTCACTATCCAGTCACTATACTGCACCTCAGTCTCACATTCCCCCTCCTCAGCATACTGTACCCTAACACTGGCCACCTTGGTGCCCCTTCTCTATACTGCACCTCAGTCTCACATTCCCCTTCCTCAGCATACTGTGCCCTCCATACTGTGCCTTCACACTGGCCACCTTGCTGCCCCTTATCTATACTGCCTATGTCCTTCACTATCCAGTCACTATACTGTACCTCAGTCTCACATTCCCCCTCCTCAGCATACTGTACCCTAACACTGGCCACTATGCTGCCCCTTCTCTATACTGTCTATCTCCTTCACTATACAGTCACTATACTGTACCTCTGTCTCACATTCCCTCTCCTCAGCATACTGTGCCCTCCATACTGTGCCCTCACACTGGCCACCATGCTGCCCCTTATCTATACTGCCTATGTCCTTCATTATCCAGTCACTATACTGTACCTCTGTCTCACATTCCCCCTCCTCAGCATACTGTGCCCTCACACTGGCCACTATGCTGCCCCTTCTCTATACTGTCTATCTCCTTCACTATACAGTCACTATACTGTACCTCTGTCTCACATTCCCTCTCCTCAGCATACTGTGCCCTCCATACTGTGCCCTCACACTGGCCACCTTGCTGCCCCTTATCTATACTGCTTATCCCCCACTACTACCCAGTCTCCATTCTATGCCCCTCACACTTTTCTTTCCCAATACTGTCTACTTACAATTTTCTCCCACCATACTGCTGCCTCACACTTTCCAATGGTGCCCCCCTGATTGCTGTGCAGGGGCAAATATGCCGCATGCCCCCCAAAGGTACGCCCCTCTACAGTGTACAGGAGAATACATGACTGGTATGCGCAGGGCCGGCTCCAGGTTTTTGTAGGCCCTGGGCGAAAGAGTCTCAGTGGGCCCCATCCACACATAGACATGCACAGATACATTCAAATACAGGCATACATACACATATATATTTAAAGAGAAATTCACAAAAACACATATAAATAGACATAAAGACACATCATACATGAACATACAGACACATTTTTATATTTTTATATATATTGTTAATATTGGGAAGCCAGCAACAGTCTCATTCACCTCCCCGCTTGTCTCCATCCAACTCCTCCTGGGCATGTGTCTGTGCCACGCTGATTGGTGGCAGTCACTAACAGACATGGCCGCACATAGAGCACACTAACACCGATGTATATACACATCACAAGAGGGGCTGGGGACATACACATTACTTGGGGGGCATAAATATTACTAAGGAAAGGGGTATGGAGCAATGGGGGGCATACAGCTCTAGAGGGGGGCAGTGGCTCTGAGGTGGAGGGACAAACAGCTCTGAGGTGGGGGGGTGACATGCAGCTCTTGGGGTATACAGCTCTGGGGTGGAAGGGGCATACAACTCTGGGGGTATAGTATTATGCAGCCTCAATATTCCTCCATATAGTATTATGCAGCCCCGATATGGCATTATACAGCCCCGATATGGCATTATGCAGCCCCGATATGGCATTATGCAGCCCCGATATGGCATTATGCAGCCCCCATATGGCACTATGCAGCCCCCATATGGCACTATGCAGCCCCCATATGGCACTATGCAGCCCCCATATGGCACTATGCAGCCCCCATATTACAATAAGCAGTCCTCATATAGTACAATGCAGACCCATATAGCAGTAGGCACCCTCATGTAGTATACAGCCCCCATATAGCACAATGCAGACCCATATAGCATTAGGCACCCTCATGTAGTACACAGCCCCTATATAGCACAGTGCAGACCCAGATAGCATTAGGCATCCTCACGTAGTACACAGCCCCTATATAGCACAGTGCAGAGCCAATAGCATTAGGCATCCTCACATAGTACACAGCCCCTATATAGCACAGAGCAGACCAGATAATATTAAGCACCTTCACATAGTACACAGCCCCTATATAGCACAGTGCAGACCCTGATAGCATTAGGCATCCTCATGTAGTATACAGCCCCTATATAGCACAGTGCAGAGCCAGATAGCATTAGGCATCCTCATGTAGTATACAGCCCCTATATAGCACAGTGCAGAGCCAGTTAGCATTAGGCAAACTCATGTAGCACACAGCCAGTATATAGCACAGTGCAGAGAACCAGATAGCAATAGGCATCCTCATGTAGTGTACAGCCGCCATATCATTTAACCCCTTCAGCCCCCAGCCTGTTTTCACCTTAAAGACCCGGCCATTTTTTGCAATTTTGACCAGTGTCACTTTGACAGGTTATAACTCTGGAACACTTCAACGGATCCTGGCGATTCTGACATTGTTTTTTCGTGACATATTGTACTTCATGTCAGTGGTAAATTTAGGCCGATATGTTTTGCGTTTATTTGTGAAAATTTCGGAAATTTAGCGAAAATTTTGAAAATTTTGCAATTTTCAAAATTTGAAATTTTATGCCCATAAATCTGAGAAATATGTCACACAAAAAAGTTACTAAATAACATTTCCCACATGTCTACTTTACACCAGCGCAATTTTTGAAAAAAAAAAAAATTCCGTTAGGAAGTTAGAAGGGTTCAAAGTTCATCACCAATTTCTCATTTTTCCAACAAAATTTACAAAAAAAAATTGTTTAGGTACCACATCACATTTGGAGTGATTTGAGAAACCTAGGCGACAGAAAATACCCAAAAGTGACCCAATTCTAAAATCTGCACCCCTCACTCTGCTCAAAACCACATCCAAGAAGTTTATTAACCCTTTAGGAGCTTCACAGCAACCAAAGCAATGTAGACGAAAAAATGAAAATTTTACTTTTTTAACACAAAAATGTTACTTTAGCCATAAAAATTAGTATTTTCACAAGGGTATCAGGAAAAATGCATCATAAAATGTATCGTGCATTTTCTCCTGAGTACGCAGATACCCCATATGTGGTGGTAATCAAATGTTTGGGCGCACGGCAGGACTCGGAAGGCAAGGAGCGCAATTTGAATTTTTGAGTGCAAAATTAGCTGCACTCATTAGCGGACGCCATGTCGGGTTTGAAGACCCCCTGAGGTGCCTAAACAATGGAGCTCCCCCACAAATGACCCCATTTTGGAAACTAGAGCCCTCAAATATTTTTTCTAGATGTTTGATGTGCACTTTGAACCCCTGGGGGCTTCACAGAAGTTTATAACGTTGAGCCGTGAAAAGAAAAAAAAATTTTTTTACCACAAAACTGTTGCTTCAACCAGGTAGCTTTTTTTATCACAAGGGTATCAGGAAAAAATGCACCATAAAATTTATGGTGCATTTTCTCCTGAGTACGCAGATACCCCATATGTGGTGGAAATCAAATGTTTGGGCGCACGGCAGGACTCGGAAGGCAAGGAGCGCCATTTCACAGCAAAATTGGTTGGAATTATTAGCGGACGCCATGTTTCATTTGGAGACCCCCCTGAAGTGCCTAAACAATGGAGCTCCCCCACAATTGACCCCATTTTGGAAACTAGACCCCTCATGGAATTTATCTAGCTGTTTAGTGAGCACTTTGAACCCCTGGAGGCTTCACAAGCGTTTGTAATGTTCAGCCGTGAAAATATTTTATTCTTTTTTTTACCACAAAATTGTTTTTTCAAACAGGTAGCTTTTTTTTCCACAAGGGTATCAGAAAAAAATGCACCATAAAATGTATTGTGCAATTTCTCCTGAGTACGACGATACCTCATATGTGGTGGAAATCAATTGTTTGGGCGTACGGCGGGGCTCAGAAGAGAAGGAGCGCCATTTCACAGTAAAATTGATTGGAATTATTAGCAGACGCCATGTTTCATTTGGAGACCCCCCTGAGGTGCCTAAACAATGGAGCTCCCCCACATGTGATCCCATTTTGGAAACTAGCCCCCCCCCCCCATACAAAAAAAATTAGTTTGGCGAAATAAAAAATACAGACATCAGTAAAAAAAAAAAAAAAAAAAGAGCGCCTGCCACTAAGACCAGTGCCAAACGTGAGAGCAATGCACGAGTCTCGTATCGCATCATCCACTGCAGTCTGGAAGCGAGCAACTGCGCTGGATAATGCGATGCGAGAGGGCGGGGCGGCAGATGAGAAAGGGCGCAGCGGATGGAAGATGGGAAAGGGCGCAGCGGGTGGAGGAGCGGCAGAGGATGAGAAAGGGCGCAGCGGATGGATGATGGGAAAGGGCGCAGCGGGTGGAAGATGGGAAAGGGCGCAGCGGATGGAAGATGGGAAAGGGCGCAGCGGGTGGAGGAGCGGCAGAGGATGGGAAAGGGCGCAGCGGATGGATGATGGGAAATGGCGCAGCGGATGGAGGAGCGGCAGAGGATGGGGGGGTGAGATGGGGATACCTACCTTACAGGATGGATCTAGGCAGCAGAATCACAGCAGACAGAAGAGGCAGCAGATGAAGGAGGGTGAAAAGGATGGGAGAGAGCAGGCAGCAGATCAGGGAGGGGGGCAGAGTCTGATGGGAGGGGGGAGGCAGCACATGGGGGGGAGGCAGCACATGGAGGGAGGGGGGAGGCAGCACATGGGGGGGGAGGCAGCACATGGGGGGGGAGGCAGCACATGGGGGGGGAGGCAGCACATGGGGGGGGAGGCAGCACATGGGGGGGAGGCAGCACATGGGGGGGAGGCAGCACATGGGGGGGGAGGCAGCACATGGGGGGGGAGGCAGCACATGGGGGGGAGGCAGCACATGGGGGGGGGAGGCAGCACATGGGGGGGGGAGGCAGCACATGGGGGGGGGAGGCAGCACATGGGGGGGAGGCAGCACATGGGGGGGGAGGCAGCACATGGGGGGGGAGGCAGCACATGGGGGGGGGGAGGCAGCACATGGGGGGGGAGAGGCAGCACATGGGGGGGGGGGGAGGCAGCACATGGGGGGGAGGCAGCACATGGGGGGGAGGCAGCACATGGGGGGGGAGGCAGCACATGGGGGGGGAGGCAGCACATGGGGGGGGAGGCAGCACATGGGGGGGGAGGCAGCACATGGGGGGGGAGGCAGCACATGGGGGGGGAAGGCAGCACATGGGGGGGAAGGCAGCACATGGGGGGGAAGGCAGCACATGGGGGGAAGGCAGCACATGGAGGGAGGGGGGAGGCAGCACATGGGGGGGGAGGCAGCACATGGGGGGGGAGGCAGCACATGGGGGGGGAGGCAGCACATGGGGGGGAGGCAGCACATGGGGGGGAGGCAGCACATGGGGGGGAGGCAGCACATGGAGGGGGGAAGGCAGCACATGGGGGGAAGGCAGCACATGGAGGGGGGGAGGCAGCACATGGAGGGGGGGAGGCAGCACATGGAGGGGGGGGAGGGGAGGGGGGAGGCAGCACATGGAGGGGGGGAGGGGAGGCAGCACATGGAGGGGGGAAGGGGAGGCAGCACATGGAGGGGGGAGGGGAGGCAGCACATGGAGGGGGGAGGCAGCACATGGAGGGGGGGAGGCAGCACATGGAGGGGGGGAGGGGAGGCAGCACATGGAGGGGGGGAGGCAGCACATGGAGGGGGGGAGGGGAGGCAGCACATGGAGGGGGGGAGCCGATTAGGTGCAGTGGCAGCCGATGGAGGCGGCGGCCGATCGGGTGCAGCGGCGGCTGAAAAAGGTGGGTGCGACTGAAAGGGGACGGTGGCGACCAGGGACAGCGGCGTGGCGGGCAGCAGAGGTGGATCGGCGGGCAGGGACAGCGGCGGGAACAGCGGCGTGGCGGGCAGGGACAGCGGCGTGGCGACCAGCGGTGGATCGGCGGGGAGCGGCGGTGGATCTCGGCGGGGAGCGGCGGTGGATCTCGGCGGGGAGCGGCGGTGGATCTCGGCGGGGAGCGGCGGTGGATCTCGGCGGGGAGCGGCGGTGGATCTCGGCGGGGAGCGGCGGTGGATCTCGGCGGGGAGCGGCGGTGGATCTCGGCGGGGAGCGGCGGGGGATCTCGGCGGGGAGCGGCGGGGGATCTCGGCGGGGAGCGGCGGGGGATCTCGGCGGGGAGCGGCGGGGGATCTCGGCGGGGAGCGGCGGTGGATCGCGGCGGGGGATCTCGGCGGGGAGCGGCGGGGGATCTCGGCGGGGGATCTCGGCGGGGGATCTCGGCGGGGGATCTCGGCGGGGGATCTCGGCGGGGGATCTCGGCGGGGGATGGGGGTGCTATAACTTACCGATGGGCACCTGCAGCGACCGCTCTCATCAGCTTTCACGGACGGAGTGAAGCTGAGGGTAGCGGTGACGGCACAAGATCCACAGTGATTGGGAGAGATCGGTCACAAGGCCGGTCTCTCCAATCAGAGCTGGGGGCGGGTGAAACAAAGTTCACCCAGCTCCAGCCAGTCATCAGTGCTACAGCAGCACTGATTATGGCTGGATTGCAATGTGTTAGCCATTTTCAATGGCTGACACATTACAGTGACTGTAATTGGCTGAGCGGCGTTCGTCAGCCAATCACAGCCTCTGTAGGTTCGGGGAGGAGGCACCACCCCTCCTGAGGTCAGGCAGAGGTCCCCTCCTTCCCGAATCCACCGTTTAGGTAAACAAATTTCACTCCCAGGGGCTCCGGGACCGCGATTTCGCCAGGACGTACTGAGTACGTCATGGGTCGTTTAGCACCATGTGACCATGACGTACTCAGTACGTCCAAGGTCGTTAAGGGGTTAATGTACCCCCATGGTCGTCTGCCCACAGTGATTGTACATACTCACTTCTCCTCGTTCCCCCGCTGCTCCGGTCTCCTCGGCGCGTCCATTGCTGTCGTTCGACCTATCAGCAGGCGCACAGTGATGATGTCACCGAGCTCCGCTGCAGAGCTGTCAGAGTGCCAACAGAGACAGTGAGGAGAATCATGAGAGAGAGCCGCCCAATCTCATCATTGCTCTCAATTGTATCGGCAACTGCGATGCCGATACAATTGAAAGTGCGATCCTCGGCGGGGGGGGGGGGGGGGAGGCTGGTGACAGCGCTGGCACCGGGCCCCCTGACTAGCGGTACACCACTCCTGCCACCGCGATTGGGCCCCCCGGCAGCTCAGGGCCCCGGCATTTGACCGGGTTTACTGTGATACAGACACCAGATGTTATACAATATACACATTATATGCCATCTGATGTGTGTACACAGTATATCACACTGCTCTGTACACTGGATGTGGTATACCATGTACACAGTATATCACACTGCTCTGTACACTGGATGTGGTATACCATGTACACAGTATATCACACTGCTCTGTACACTGGATGTGGTATATAATGTACACAGTATATCACACTGCTCTGTACACTGGATGTGGTATATAATGTACACAGTATATCACACTGCTCTGTACACTGGATGTGGTATATAATGTACACAGTATATCACACTGCTCTGTACACTGGATGTGGTAAATAATGTACACAGTATATCACACTGCTCTGTACACTGGATGTGGTAAATAATGTACACAGTATATCACACTGCTCTGTACACTGGATGTGGTATACCATGTACACAGTATATCACACTGCTCTGTACACTGGATGTGGTATACCATGTACACAGTATATCACACTGCTCTGTACACTGTATGTGGTATATAATGTACACAGTATATCACACTGCTCTGTACACTGGATGTGGTATATAATGTACACAGTATATCACACTGCTCTGTACACTGGATGTGGTATATAATGTACACAGTATATCACACTGCTCTGTACACTGGATGTGGTATATAATGTACACAGTATATCACACTGTTCTGTACACTGGATGTGGTATATAATGTACACCGTATATCACACTGCTCTGTACACTGGATGTGGTATATAATGTACACAGTATATCACACTGCTCTGTACACTGGATGTGGTAAATAATGTACACAGTATATCACACTGCTCTGTACACTGGATGTTGTATACCATGTACACAGTATATCACACTGCTCTGTACACTGGATGTGGTATACCATGTACACAGTATATCACACTGCTCTGTACACTGAATGTGGTATATAATGTACACAGTATATCACACTGCTCTGTACACTGGATGTGGTATATAATGTACACAATATATCACACTGCTCTGTACACTGGATGTGGTATATAATGTACACAGTATATCACACTGCTCTGTACACTGGATGTGGTATATAATGTACACAGTATGTCACACTGCTCTGTACACTGGATGTGATACACCATGTACACAGTATATCACACTACTCTGTACACTGGATGTGATATACCATGTACCCAGTATATCACACTACTCTGTACACTGGATGTGATATACCATGTACACAGTATATCACACTACTCTGTACACTGGATGTGGTATATAATGTACACAGTATATCACACTACTCTGTACACTGGATGTGATATACCATGTACACAGTATATCACACTACTCTGTACACTGGATGTGGTATACCATGTGCACAGTATATCACACTGCTCTGTACACTGGATGTGATATACCATGTGCACAGTATGTCACACTGCTCTGTACACTGGATGTGGTATCCCATGTACACAGTATATCACACTGCTCTGTACACTAGATGTGATATACCATGTGCACAGTATATCACACTACTCTGTACACTGGATGTGGTATACCATGTGCACAGTATATCACACTACTCTGTACACTGGATGTGATATACCATGTGCACAGTATGTCACACTGCTCTGTACACTGGATGTGGTATCCCATGTACACAGTATATCACACTGCTCTGTACACTGGATGTGATATACCATGTACACAGTATATCACACTACTCTGTACACTGGATGTGATATACCATGTGCACAGTATGTCACACTGCTCTGTACACTGGATGTGATATACCATGTGCACAGTATATCACACTACTCTGTACACTGGATGTGGTATACCATGTACACAGTATATCACACTGCTCTGTACACTGGATGTGGTATATAATGTACACAGTATATCACACTGCTCTGTACACTGGATGTGGTATCCCATGTGCACAGATATACAATGCCCTGTACTGATCACACCTGGGCCTACAGGACCTCACATTTTCTATATGTAATATGGGCCATATAGTATAATGTGTGCTGCAGGCTCAGATGTGATCAGTGCAGGATCTGTGTAGTGATGTTTGTGCTGGAGATCAGTGTGAGTTATTGCAGGGGAGGGATGAGGCCGATGACCCGGCACCAGGGCCAGATTAAGGTTGGTGGGGGCCCCTGGGCAGAAAATCTGGTGGGGGCCCAATAACGTTAACAATTTTAGCCGTAACAGTAGAGCACGCACTGTAGCATTTAGATATAAATACTGCACCTCAGTCTCACATTCCCCCTTCTCAGCATACTGTGCCCTCCTCCATACTGTGCCCTCACACTGGCCACCTTGCTGCCCCTTATCTATACTGCTTATCTCCTTCACTATCCAGTCACTATACTGCACCTCAGTCTCACATTCCCCCTCCTCAGCATACTGTACCCTAACACTGGCCACCTTGGTGCCCCTTCTCTATACTGCACCTCAGTCTCACATTCCCCCTCCTCAGCATACTGTACCCTAACACTGGCCACCTTGGTGCCCCTTCTCTATACTGCACCTCAGTCTCACATTCCCCCTCCTCAGCATACTGTGCCCTCCATACTGTGCCCTCACACTGGCCACCATGCTGCCCCCTCTCTATACTGCCTATGTCCTTCACTATCCAGTCACTATACTGTACCTCAGTCTCACATTCCCCCTCCTCAGCATACTGTGCCCTCCATACTGTGCCCTCACACTGGCCACTATGCTGCCCCTTCTCTATACTGTCTATCTCCTTCACTATCCAGTCACTATACTGTACCTCTGTCTCACATTCCCCCTCCTCAGCATACTGTGCCCTCCATACTGTGCCCTCACACTGCCCACCATGCTGCCCCTTCTCTATACTGCTTATCCCCCACTACTACCCAGTCTCCATTCTATGCCCCTCACACTTTTCTTTCCCAATACTGTCTACTTACAATTTTCTCCCACCACACTTTCCAATGGTGCCCCCCTGATTGCTGTGCAGGGGCAAATTTGCCGCATGCCCCCCAAAGGTACGCCCCTCTACAGTGTACAGGAGAATACATGACTGGTATGCGCAGGGCCGGCTCCAGGTTTTTGTAGGCCCTGGGCGAAAGAGTCTCAGTGGGCCCCATCCACACATAGACATGCACAGATACATTCACATACAGGCATACATACACATATATATTTAAAGAGAAATTCACAAAAACACATATAAATGGACATAAAGACACATCATACATGAACATACAGACACATTTTTATATATATTGTTAATATTGGGAAGCCAGCAACAGTCTCATTCACCTCCCCGCTTGTCTCCATCCAACTCCTCCTGGGCATGTGTCTGTGCCACGCTGATTGGTGGCAGTCACTAACAGACATGGCCGCACATAGAGCACACTAACACCGATGTATATACACATCACAAGAGGGGCTGGGGACATACACATTACTTGGGGGGCATAAATATTACTAAGGAAAGGGGTATGGAGCAATGGGGGGCATACAGCTCTAGAGGGGGGCAGTGGCTCTGAGGTGGAGGGACAAACAGCTCTGAGGTGGGGGGGGTGACATGCAGCTCTTGGGGTATACAGCTCTGGGGTGGAAGAGGCATACAACTCTGGGGGTATAGTATTATGCAGCCTCAATATTCCTCCATATAGTATTATGCAGCCCCGATATGGCATTATGCAGCCCCGATATAGCATTATGCAGCCCCGATATGGCATTATGCAGCCCCGATATGGCACTATGCAGCCCCGATATGGCACTATGCAGCCCCCATATGGCACTATGCAGCCCCCATATGGCACTATGCAGCCCCCATATGGCACTATGCAGTCCTCATATAGTACAATGCAGACCCATATAGCAGTAGGCACCCTCATGTAGTATACAGCCCCCATATAGCACAATGCAGACCCATATAGCATTAGGCACCCTCATGTAGTACACAGCCCCTATATAGCACAGTGCAGACCCAGATAGCATTAGGCATCCTCACGTAGTACACAGCCCCTATATAGCACAGTGCAGAGCCAATAGCATTAGGCATCCTCACATAGTACACAGCCCCTATATAGCACAGAGCAGACCAGATAATATTAAGCACCTTCACATAGTACACAGCCCCTATATAGCACAGTGCAGACCCTGATAGCATTAGGCATCCTCATGTAGTATACAGCCCCTATATAGCACAGTGCAGAGCCAGATAGCATTAGGCATCCTCCTGTATTATACAGCCAGTATATAGCACAGTGCAGAGAACCAGATAGCAATAGGCATCCTCATGTAGTGTACAGCCGCCATATCATTTAATGTACCCCCATGGTCGTCTGCCCACAGTGATTGTACATACTCACTTCTCCTCGTTCCCCCGCTGCTCCGGTCTCCTCGGCGCGTCCATTGCTGTCGTTCGACCTATCAGCAGGCGCGCAGTGATGACGTCACCGAGCTCCCCTGCAGAGCTGTCAGAGTGCCAACAGAGACAGTGAGGAGAATCATGAGAGAGAGCCGCCCAATCTCATCATTGCTCTCAATTGTATCGGCAACTGCGATGCCGATACAATTGAAAGTGCGATCCTCGGCGGGGGGGGGGAGGCTGGTGACAGCGCTGGCACCGGGCCCCCTGACTAGCGGTACGCCATTCCTGCCACCGCGATTGGGCCCCCCGGCAGCTCAGGGCCCCGGCATTTGACCGGGTTTACTGTGATACAGACACCAGATGTTATACAATATACACATTATATGCCATCTGATGTGTGTACACAGTATATCACACTGCTCTGTACACTGGATGTGGTATACCATGTACACAGTATATCACACTGCTCTGTACACTGGATGTGGTATACCATGTACACAGTATATCACACTGCTCTGTACACTGGATGTGGTATACCATGTACACAGTATATCACACTGCTCTGTACACTGGATGTGGTATACCATGTACACAGTATATCACACTGCTCTGTACACTGGATGTGGTATATAATGTACACAGTATATCACACTGCTCTGTACACTGGATGTGGTATATAATGTACACAGTATATCACACTGCTCTGTACACTGGATGTGGTAAATAATGTACACAGTATATCACACTGCTCTGTACACTGGATGTGGTATATAATGTACACAGTATATCACACTGCTCTGTACACTGGATGTGGTAAATAATGCACACAGTATATCACACTGCTCTGTACACTGGATGTGGTATACCATGTACACAGTATATCACACTGCTCTGTACACTGGATGTGGTATACCATGTACACAGTATATCACACTGCTCTGTACACTGTATGTGGTATATAATGTACACAGTATATCACACTGCTCTGTACACTGTATGTGGTATATAATGTACACAGTATATCACACTGCTCTGTACACTGGATGTGGTATACCATGTACACAGTATATCACACTGCTCTGTACACTGTATGTGGTATATAATGTACACAGTATATCACACTGCTCTGTACACTGTATGTGGTATATAATGTACACAGTATATCACACTGCTCTGTACACTGGATGTGGTATATAATGTACACAGTATATCACACTGCTCTGTACACTGGATGTGGTATATAATGTACACAGTATATCACACTGTTCTGTACACTGGATGTGGTAAATAATGTACACAGTATATCACACTGCTCTGTACACTGGATGTGGTATACCATGTACACAGTATATCACACTGCTCTGTACACTGGATGTGGTAAATAATGTACACAGTATATCACACTGCTCTGTACACTGGATGTGGTATATAATGTACACAGTATATCACACTGCTCTGTACACTGGATGTGGTAAATAATGCACACAGTATATCACACTGCTCTGTACACTGGATGTGGTATACCATGTACACAGTATATCACACTGCTCTGTACACTGGATGTGGTATACCATGTACACAGTATATCACACTGCTCTGTACACTGTATGTGGTATATAATGTACACAGTATATCACACTGCTCTGTACACTGGATGTGGTATATAATGTACACAGTATATCACACTGCTCTGTACACTGGATGTGGTATATAATGTACACAGTATATCACACTGCTCTGTACACTGGATGTGGTATATAATGTACACAGTATATCACACTGCTCTGTACACTGGATGTGGTAAATAATGTACACAGTATATCACACTGCTCTGTACACTGGATGTGGTATATAATGTACACAGTATATCACACTGCTCTGTACACTGGATGTGGTAAATAATGTACACAGTATATCACACTGCTCTGTACACTGGATGTGGTATACCATGTACACAGTATATCACACTGCTCTGTACACTGGATGTGGTATACCATGTACACAGTATATCACACTGCTCTGTACACTGTATGTGGTATATAATGTACACAGTATATCACACTGCTCTGTACACTGGATGTGGTATATAATGTACACAGTATATCACACTGCTCTGTACACTGGATGTGGTATATAATGTACACAGTATATCACACTGCTCTGTACACTGGATGTGGTATACCATGTACACAGTATATCACACTGCTCTGTACACTGTATGTGGTATATAATGTACACAGTATATCACACTGCTCTGTACACTGGATGTGGTATATAATGTACACAATATATCACACTGCTCTGTACACTGGATGTGGTAAATAATGTACACAGTATATCACACTGCTCTGTACACTGGATGTGGTATATAATGTACACAGTATATCACACTGCTCTGTACACTGGATGTGGTATACCATGTACACAGTATATCACACTGCTCTGTACACTGGATGTGGTATATAATGTACACAGTATATCACACTGCTCTGTACACTGGATGTGATACACCATGTACACAGTATATCACACTACTCTGTACACTGGATGTGATATACCATGTACCCAGTATATCACACTACTCTGTACACTGGATGTGATATACCATGTACACAGTATATCACACTACTCTGTACACTGGATGTGGTATATAATGTACACAGTATATCACACTACTCTGTACACTGGATGTGGTATACCATGTGCACAGTATATCACACTACTCTGTACACTGGATGTGATATACCATGTGCACAGTATGTCACACTGCTCTGTACACTGGATGTGGTATCCCATGTACACAGTATATCACACTGCTCTGTACACTGGATGTGATATACTGTTAGGGCCAGGTGGACGGGCAGACCCAGGAGGTGGATCCACTGGGCCGAACACCTTAATGAAGGCAAGGGGTCCGGTAGCCGGAGCACTACAGGTAGCAGGACAGTCCGTGCAGAAGAGTGGAATGGAGAAGTCCCTGGGACCACGGAGTCACTGATGGTAGTCCGGGTGACGGAGCTCAGGTTCGGAAGCCGAGATGATGTCAGGCGGAGTCCGGAACCGTTGGAGCGAGATGACGGGTCACCACAGGGATCCGAGATGGTACGGACTGTCAGGATGGCAGATAAGCAGCGTTCGGGGTGCGGGATGCGGCAGGACCGGATGGCGAGGCAGGATCGGCTCTAGAAGAGAGATACGTAAGTATGGCAGAGAGACACAAGGAGACCTGACTCCTAGCTTGGGAAACACGAAGATCAGGCCCCGCCCACTTGGACATTAAACCCCTTTATACCCTGTACCTGTGTGCATCATTTCCTGTCAATGGACGCTGGCCCTTTAAGAAAGGGTCAATGACCGCGCGCGCGCCCTAATGCGCATGCGCGCGGCCCGGGTGCCAAAAGCCAGAGCAGGAAGCTGAGAGGAGGAAGCAGCAGAGCCGGGCTGGGGCTGGGACGCCGACGGGCGCCGGGAGCGGGGACCAGGACGCCTGGGAAGCGCCGGTAATGGACGCTGGAGCGCGGGGAGCGGCGGAGACCGGACTGAGGAACCGGGGAGCGAGGCAGGTGAGCCAGGGAGCAGCGCAGGGGACCCGGGGAGCGTGACTTATACCATGTGCACAGTATATCACACTACTCTGTACACTGGATGTGGTATACCATGTGCACAGTATATCACACTACTCTGTACACTGGATATGATATACCATGTGCACAGTATGTCACACTGCTCTGTACACTGGATGTGGTATCCCATGTACACAGTATATCACACTGCTCTGTACACTGGATGTGATATACCATGTACACAGTATATCACACTACTCTGTACACTGGATGTGATATACCATGTGCACAGTATATCACACTACTCTGTACACTGGATGTGATATACCATGTGCACAGTATATCACACTACTCTGTACACTGGATGTGATATACCATGTGCACAGTATGTCACACTGCTCTGTACACTGGATGTGATATACCATGTGCACAGTATATCACACTACTCTGTACACTGGATGTGGTATACCATGTACACAGTATATCACACTGCTCTGTACACTGGATGTGATATACCATGTGCACAGTATGTCACACTGCTCTGTACACTGGATGTGATATACCATGTGCACAGTATATCACACTACTCTGTACACTGGATGTGGTATACCATGTACACAGTATATCACACTGCTCTGTACACTGGATGTGATATACCATGTGCACAGTATATCACACTACTGTGTACACTGGATGTGGTATACCATGTACACAGTATATCACACTGCTCTGTACACTGGATGTGGTATATAATGTACACAGTATATCACACTGCTCTGTACACTGGATGTGGTATATACACAGATATACAATGCCCTGCACTGATCACACCTGGGCCTACAGGACCTCACATATTCTATATGTAATATGGGCCATATAGTGTAATGTGTGCTGCAGGCTCAGATGTGATCAGTGCAGGACTCTGTGCAGTGATGTTTGTGCTGGAGATCAGTGTGAGTTATTGCAGGGGAGGGATGAGGCCGATGACCCGGCACTGACAGCCCGACCTGATCTGCAGCAGCTCACACTCCTGCAATAACTCACACTGGTCCTGCCGGCAGAGCTGCCGCTGACACTATGAAATCTCGTCCTGCTCCCTCCTCACTGCAGCCTCCTGCCCGGCACCATGATGGATGACGTCACTCACCATCATCCACCGAGGCCTCTGCTCCGGTCCTCCCACAAGCTCCTGTACGGCACGAAGAAGCAGCAGCAGGCGCGGTGACGTCATCCTTGCAGACTCAGCCCACACAGCATGCAGTGGGCGTGTCTGCAGCACAGTGATAGCCGGATTGAAATTCTTTAAGGGTACAGTGTGGTCCTGAACCTTAATAAAATGGCGCCCACACTGATGGTGGTGGGGGCCCCCTCAGAAGCTCTTGTGGTGGGGGCCCCTGGGCTGAAGCCCCGCCTGCCCCGCCTATAATCCGGCCCTGCATATGATATTTATTCATGTGACGATTCATGGAAGAAGTTGTCAAACTCCTGTGGTTTTGCCCTCTACTAACCGAATCCAGACAAATTTTACATATCACATGATTTGGACGATCTTTTTCTAGGTCAAAAAAGGTCCAGGCTAGGCAAGGCTTAGAGGGCATGCGACCTGCTGAGCCCCCCCGACTAGTACTCAGAGGCAGAGTGGTGGCTGAGGATGCAGTTGTAGACGTGCTACCAGTACTACTCCTCTGTCCAGGAAGGTTCAAGGTAACTTCGTCGTCAGTAGCATCCTCCTCCACCGCCTCTGTTGACCTCCTCGAGTGCCTGACTGTGGGTTGTTAGTAGGTGGGATCTAGAACTTCCTCATCAAGCGTTGTGTTTGCACTCCCCTCACCCTCAGACCGAGCCTCTTCCTGACGTGAACCAATATTTAAGTTGTCATCCCAATCTGGTATCTGCGTCTCATCGTCATCAGTATGTTCCTCATTGTCTATTACAACAGGTGTTTCAGTTTGTGAATAAGGGTCAACATTATGCTCAGAAACTTGTTCATCACGGCCTGAATCTGAGTCACAAAGGTTCTGGGCATCACTGCAGACCATTTCCTGGTCTGTACTCACTGTAGCTTGGGAGCAGACCTCTGATTCCCAGGCTATAGTGTGACTGAACAGCTCTGCAGACTCAGCCATCTCAGTTCCACCATACTATGCAGGGCGGATGGAGACTTCAGAGTTGGGAGAAAGCAAGTGTGATTGGGATGACAACTCCGAGGACTGGTGTTTTTTGGATGCGGTAGTTGAGGTGGCTGAGAGGGCACTTGTTGGACCACTTGAGATCCATTCAAGCATTTTCTTTTTTTTGGCCATCATCTACCTTTGTTCCAGTTGTTCGTGTCCGTAAAAAGGGAGCACATCGGATTGTCCACGGTAAGTAGTAGACATTTTACTTTTGCTGGAAGATGGTCTATCTTCAGCAGATGTTAATGGAACTTTGCCACCTTCCCCATGGACAAACCCTTTTTTTCCTTTTCCAACACGCCTCTTCCCCTTTCCACCAGCATCTGTCATTTTGCCACTCATTTTGATTGCGACAAGATTGTGCACTTAAAATGTGGTAGTAAAAATTGAGAGGTGGTGTAGATTTCAGTGGTGGTCTAGCTTTATTAACAGCAGAATAAACAACAATAACTATCCCTGACAATGCAACTACGGCCCTTAAACTGGCAGCAGTGTTTGCTAGTATAATGGCTTAGTAACAATGAGTTTGAGTGTGCAATGCAGTGGTGCTGCAAATAGCTTTGCACCAGTGGGACACTAATGGAAGTCCAACAGCCACTTTTAGGATGTCACTAAGTTTACTCAGTGTTTGCTAGTATAATAGCTTAGTAACAATGAGCTTGAGTGTGCAAAGGGCAGGAGGGTACAGTGGCAGGGTTGTGGGTCAGTGTACAGGAAAGGAAGCCTCACTTTCTATCCCTCCTAATGGTGAAATGCAGTGAGAAAGTCCCTGACCTTAGCTACACAGACGCTGTTATCTTCTGTAGCTGTTAAAATCTGTTTCCACGGACCTGACTGTCACCTATGGCTCTGAGCCTGCTGTTATTAGCCCTTACAAGGGCTAATAGAAACTTCTATCCCTATTCTGTATAGCGCTGTGTGTAGAGTGTACACAGCAGTATCGGAGACAGGAGCTACGCCAGCGGTGACTGACACCCAGACGCAGAAGAGATAATGGCGTCCGGACGGGCAGATACCCGTTTTTATAATGCAGGGACATGTGACATGGACATCCTATCACACATGCCGTTGCTTCTCTGGCTAAAAGTCCACTTAGCTGTGTGTGTCTGGGATTGGCTGACATGCTGGCCCGCCCCACTACACGCACGCGCTTAGGGAGGGAAGACAAGGGAAAAAAAAAAATGGCGATCGCCATTATCCCAGCAGCAGTGATCTGAATGCGCTGTTCCCGCACACTATACGCTGAAATTTCATAAAAGTGTGAGTCACAGAGTGACTTACACTATTACAGCGGAAAGCCAGCTAGTAATTAGCTTGGCTTTTTGCTGCTAGAACCGTTCTCGAACGTAACTAGAACTATCGAGCTTTAGCAAAAAGCTCGAGTTCTAGTTCGATCTAGAACAGCCCCAAAATCACTCGAGCCTAGAACTGGAGAACCACGAACCGCGCTCAACTCTAGTAGGAATCTGCTGGCATAGGCTACAACACGCTCCTTGCCTTCTTGTACCTGTGAGAGTACTGCCCCCAGATCCTGTAGGCTGGCGTCAGTATATAATTGAAAGGGCAGGGTGTAATCTGCATATGCCAGGATGGGGGATGACGTCAAGGCACCCTTTAGAGCTTGTAAAAACTCTTCTTGGGTAGGTCCCCAATTGATGAGGCGTTCTCTGGGACTGTTGGTGGTTCCTCGAAGCAGGCCGTGCAGTGGTGTGGCAAGCCGGGCGAAGTTCTTGACAAACCGGCGGTAGTAGCCTGCCAGTCCCAGGAAAGCCCTGACCTCCTTGACAGTTGTGGGCTGGGGCCAGTCCCGTACAGCGGCTATTTTCTCTGGCGATGGTTGTACACCTTCGGCCGAGATCCTGTGGCCCAGGTAATCGATCTCCTGCTGTAGAAGACGGCACTTGCTGGGTTTCAACTTCAAGCCATGTTCCCTTAACCTCTGGAACACGCGGCCCAGCTTCTGTAGATGTTCTTCGAACGTGGCTGAATAGACCACAATGTCATCAAGGTAGATGAGGGTGAAGTCGAAATTGAAGTCTCCCAAGCAGCTCTCCATCAGCCTCTGGAAAGTTCCCGGCGCGTTGTTCAGGCCGAAGGGCATCCTGTCAAACTCATACAGGCCCATGGGTAGGATGAAAGCGGTCTTTTCTCTGTCCTTTTCGCTCATGGGTACCTGCCAATAGCCGCTGGCCAGATCCAGGGAGCAAAAGTACTTGGCTTTCTTCAGAGCCGTCAGGGATTCTTCGATCCTCGGCAAAGGGTATGAGTCCCGGATGGTGCAAGCATTCAGGAGGCCACACAGAACCTCAGGGATCCGTCTTTCTTTTTAACTATTACCACCGGTGCAGCCCAGGGGCTCTGGCTCTCTCGTACCACTCCGGCATGGAGCATGGAATTCAGGAGGCTTTTCACTTCTTGGTATTGCTGGGGTGGTATCTGCCGGTATCTCTCACGGATAGGAGAAGCGTTACCTGTAGGGATCTCGTGTTGCATACTGGTGGTGCATCCAAAGTCGGTGTTATGTTGTGCAAAGGACGCCTGGTGTTCCTGTAGTAGTTTTTCCACCTGAGACACTTCCTGTTTAGAGTATTGGGATGTATCCAGCTGACACTTCTCTAGCAGCTCCTTTCCAGCTTCAGTGTCATCGGTGGCGGTGGCCATGGCGGAGACAGTCACTATCCAGTCTCCCTCTGTCGATGGGGCAAACTGGAGGGGGCCCCTGGGATTCACCTCTGTCGGTAGGGCGTAGACTCTGGCGAGCTGTGTCCCCACTTCTAGGTCGACGCCTACACAAGCCGTATTGTTCAGACGGACAGGGATCCTTCCCTTCCTCACGACAGCCAGAGTGCGAGCGACTAATGGGTTCAGTTTTCCCTCCCTCGGGGTTCGCGGCTCAATCAGTACCTCCACGCCTTCAAGCGGTCTTGTGGTGCTAAGGGGTAGCGAGATAACTGTCTCCTTTTCAGCCGGTAAGGTGATCCTAGTGTGGCGAGGCACGGTGATAGTGACTATGGGCCGTTGTTCCTCTGCCATTTCCTGTAGGCTGCAGGCCCGAACCACTCTTCGGAATGCTCGGCGGGTGGCCCCGTGTGTTGTAACTTCCTGCCAGTACTTGGGTCCCCGCTTGGTAAACAATGCCAGGTCCAGGTCTTTCAGGATGTTCATCCCAATAATCATGGGCGTTTTCGAACCGAAGCCTTCTTTGACCACGATTATCCCCTTCTTCCCGAGGTCCTGTCCACACATTTCGGTGTTCATCCAAGCTCCTCCCGTTACTGGAATGGGTAGATTATTGGCCGCTTTGATCTTGATGACGGTATTCAGGTCATAGGCAGCCCGTGGTTGTAGATATTTCTTGTAAAACTACTCTGGACACCTGGGATCCAGTATCCATTAGTCCTTGCACGGCAACTCCCTCTAGCATTACTTTCAGTGTAGGGCTGTTTGATGCAAGCTTGCTCCTTTGTTGGCTCCTTTGCTCTTTGGCCTTCCCGGTCGAGTGAGCCTCCTCAGCCGGGGTGTCTAGTTTAAAGGTGGCTGCTGTTGAGAGGCACGGCTTGGCGATTCTAGTGAATAGGTCTGGGGCTCCACCCACTGTTTCGAGTGAAACTCCACTTGCTGGGGTGTTTGAGAGTCCATTCGATAGAACGGCTGCGGGTCGGGTTGGAAGGAGTTCTGGGGGCAACGGTTTGCTCTGTGACGGGGATCACCACATGTCCAGCACTTTCCCATAGGCCGGCTAGGTTGCCGTCTCACTTGCCTATCTGCCTGTCGGGCTAGTGTGGGCTGCAGCACCTGCTTCTGTAAATACACCACCATTGTACTGTACATGGATCTGCAAGTAGTGGTATAAGTCTCTGTTCCCGTAACAGGTCCCCTAGAACGTTCTATGGCTTCTTGTTTAACCTCAGCAAACGTAAGGACTGGATTTATCCGGAGTAAGTCCTGCAATGAGCGGTTGAGATACGGATCTCTCAGTCCTATTACAAATTGGTCCCTCAGCACCAGGTCGCGGGAGAATATACCAGCTAGATTTTCTCCATTTTTGCAGGCTTGTTCCAGCAGTACTTGGAGGGCGTTCGCATATCGGGGAATGTCCTCCCACTCGAGCTGTGTACGCTGGAAGAACATGTAGCTCAGTGTTCCCAGGTATCTGGTCGGCCCATAGGTGTTCTCTAGCACCCGTATCAAGTCATCTAATGTACGCTGGCCCCTAACCGTTTCCAGTCTGACTGTCGTCCATGCCTCCCCCTCTAACGTCAGCACAGCCATTTCCGCTAAGGTCTTAGGGTCAGCATTTCCCCCACTATCCTAAGTTGTTCCACCCATTCAGGTACAGGGTAATTCCGTCCATTAAACTTTCTCACTTGATTTACAATAGACGCCGGAGGAGCTGTCTGACTATAAGCTACCACCGGAAGGGGATTGACAGATGAAGTGGCCGTGGGTAAGACCGTAGCTGAGTTCCCATAATCTGCGCCAACAAAATCCCCACGCTCAGATTTTATGCAAGGGTACATTTCTTTACTGGTAAACATCTCAATGACACACGCAGCTGGCTTAGCAGCACACATAACCAGAGTTTGCTATCCAGGTCTCTAACTTCGGACACACGGCGTAGAACACAAAAAAACAGCAATGATAAACAAAAATTCTGTCCCTGACTTGCCCTATAGGTTATATTACCAGTCCAAAACACAAGGAGGGAGGGCTCCCACGTAGCAGGCCTGGTCTCTGGGTAAACAGCGGCGCCTCCAAGGGAGAGAGATGGAAGATCTTCAGCCCTCTCAACAGAGGACTAGCTTACAGTCTCTTGGTATGGAGGAAGGAGACGGTCCGAAGGTCCCTTGTGTCCAGTATCACGTCTGCAGCAGTTCTGGCAATCCCTCACACTTCAGCGATGAGGGCAGTCCGAGGCAGGTCTGCTCAGGTCCAACTCCATAAAAAATCTCAGTCACCTTTTTTCCCGCACTTTTTCTGTACTACAAGTGCCTGTGGGAGGGGATCAGATTTTACAGCGTCCGCCTCTCGAGCAATTTCAGCACTTGTCCACAAGGTGGCAGCACCATCCTGTGTAATGTCAGTCTCCAGGTCCTTTTCAATCACAAAAAAGTCAGAGCTGCTCGCTTCATTACAGACGCCATCGGGGGTCGGAGCCCCTGGTGGAGGACGGCAGGGAGTTGTGAGGAGCGAGGACCGTTCCCGCTTTGGAGCCCGGTTCACCGTACCCGCGCTGCAGGCAGTGGAAGATGGGGTCTTTTTGGACGGTGTCACCCGTTAGTGAAGTGGCATTGGGGACCCGTGCTTCCCTGTAGTGGACTGTGGGAAAGTGGCTGGAGAAGGCTGCGTCGGCAGCAGAGTTAACACTTTACAGTTTGAGCAATCGTACCTCCCGATGTGGGAAGATGCATGTTTGTAATGTTTAACTTTTCTTTTTTCCTGTTTAATAAATGCAGGTAACTGGACAGCAAGGTGAGGACTATCTCACGATTTGGAGGTAAAATAATTGATGTCTGTCTGGGGACTCAAACCTTCCCCATTGGGTTAGAACATATGCGGGGCAGGGGACCCGAGCATGATGCTCGAGCACCAGTAATACTCACTACAGGGCATGGGGTGGGCATTTAAGTGTTATATTATTCAGCTTTCTATATTCCACACAAAAGCAAATATTTCCATCCTTCTTCCCCGCGAGGACAAGTGGTGCCATTCAAGGACTGTGGCTGTCTCTGATGACGTCTGTGCTCTTCGTGTCCTGGATTAATTTATTCACTGGTTGGTACATGGATGGAGGGATGGGATGGTGTCTTTGCCAGATAATGGATGTGAACCAGTAGGGATGTTGTGCTGGATGATCTCACTGCTCTGGGTTGTTCTGATCTCCCATATGAATGTATTCTCATATATTCTGATATCCATCTTGTCCTCAGCGCCCACCTGATGCTGGGGCTGGGTCACCCACCCATGCACTGCTATACATCTTTCTCTTAGCGCTCAACTTTCCCATGTTTTTGCTATACATCTTTCCCTCAGCACCCAGCTTTCCCATTCTCTGATATCAAAGGCAAGCTGGGTGCTGAGGGAAAGTTGTATAGCATAGCATTGGAAACCTAGGTGTTGAGAACAAGATAGATATCAGAATATGGAAAGGGATATTGGAGCATGGGAAAGCTGGGTGCTGAGGGATAGAGCCAAGTGTCAGTATAATCATCCTGTACCCCTAGGGGGGCCCGGTCCAAGTTTTGCACCAGGGCCCATCGAACTCTAGTTAAGCCACTGGCCTCCAGCATCTCTTGCAGGCAGTTTAGTAAAATGTTCATACCCAGGAAAACTGGGGGAAATCCATCATCTTTGATACAAATCATAATTATACTCTGGGGAGTTCAGCTTAGCTGATTTTTACTTTAGGTTCCTGAAGCTTTGCTTGGGAATAGCTTGTTCGTTACTGGCTGTTGCACTAATCAAGACCTCTGGAAGATGCCGTAACTAGTCAGTATTCAAGTAATTCTCATAGTAGGAGGCTTGGATAGTGGTGACTTGTGAGCCTGGGTCAATTAAAAAAACTCCTACGAAAATATACAGAGTTCATAACCAAAAGTATGAAAAAATTAAATCTTTATTGAAACAATTAAAAAAAAAAAAGAAGAAGAAGATATGAGGGGGGTAAGCCAAAAACATTTCTTTCTTCATAGCTTTGTAATTTATAAACACGTGTGTATCACAGAAAAATGTACAATAATCAGAAACACAGCTGTTCAAAAACTGCCCACTAGAGGTCTTCAGTACATAGAAAAAATGGAAGGGGACAGAACATATTGCAGATACTAGTACAAACATTCAGAGATTACTCCTGCACAATGGAAAATAATAGAAGAACCATTGGAATATATCTGGGTCAGTGCATAAATATATCATTCATACCTATCCATCCAAAGGAAAAAAAACCCCAAAAAACTGAAAAAATGAAACAAAGGATGGAAAGGAAATAGTTAAATGTAATTATTTCACAGCTCAGAAATCTGAATGTAAGTAGATATTGCACAACTTTTCCCAGGAATACCTAAGCTTTATATCCAAAAGATAGACATCTATATCAAAATTTAATATTGCACACATGGGTAAACATTACACATGGGAGAATAAGAAGAATCCCCTGACGAAACGCGCGTCATCCTTGTTCATTCGCTCCTGGCACTGTATCTTCAGCCTGACGTGTTTTCTGTGGATCTTTGTGTATCTTTGATCATCTCTCTGCTCTTTCTGTTGTTATCATCTGCTGCACTAATGGGCAAGTGCAATATTTATTAAGCTATTGTTGCATATACCATCTTTTTGGGATTATGTAGTAGGTTTTCAGCCTATATACTATTTTAGCTACTTAGTCACTTCATAACCTCCATATGGGATTGTGCAATACCTATTTTCCAGCCTAAATGAACTAGGCCCATACAATATCAATTTTTGATATAGATCTTCATAGCTTCATATCTCCTTTTGGGATTGTGCAATACCTTTGTTTTCAGCCTAAATGAATTAGACACGTACATTACCAATTCTTGATGTAGACCTTTTCTGAATATATGAATACTGCATTTTTAGGAAGGTTATGCAACTTTCTCTTCCATGTGTAATGTTTACCCACGTGTGCAATATTACATTTTGATATAGATCTCTATCTTTTGGATATATAGCTTAGGTATTCCTGGAAAAGTTGTGTAATATGTACTCACATTCACATTTCTGGGCTGTGCAATAACTACATTTAACTATTTCCTTTCCATCCTTTGTTTCATTGTTTCTGTTTTTTGAATAAGGTTTTATCATTTCTCTTGAAGTAAACCCACTAGGGGGCGATAAACTTATATGTACCGTATTTTTCGTTTTATAAGACACACCCCCAAATTCAGAGCAAGGAAAGGTGAAAAAAATGGGGTCCGTCTTTGTAATCTGGTGGTGTTTTACCAGAGGGGCAGTAGCGGTGGTAGAAGAGGCTGTGCTGGTGCAGAGGATAGGGCAGCGGCGGAAGCTAAGGATGCGGTAAAGGCAAGTGCTGCTGTGCTGGAGCAGCTGTGCTTGGGCTCAGGCTGCAGCGGCTGCAGACGGTGAGGGCTTCAAAGAAATAGCGCCCGGAGTCAGCGTAGATTGAGCTCTAGGTCAATGTCAAGTCGAGAGCTCATCTGCGCAAGCTTCACCTCCGGGCGCCATTTTCCTGAAGTCCACTGGAGGGAGATCAATTGGCCGGAGACGGCGCCTGCGCAGATAAGAGCTTGAGGCAAGATCTCCAACTGCGCATGCGCCAACTCCGGGGCGGCATTATTGAAGTCCTCACCGCCCGACCCGCAGCGCCAGTAAAGCCACCGGGGACCCCGCACAGCAGCTCCAGCACCAGCTGCCGGAGACCACACGCAGATGTACCGCCCCGCGGCCTTGGCTGCGACCGCCAAGCCGCTCGGATCCGTGCTCGTACTGCTGGCGGTGGCTCGAGCCTCTCACGGACCCGGGGGTCACGTCGCTCTGAAAGGGGCTGCTGGCGCTGCACGCGGGGATGCTGGTGTTGGGGTGGTTTTCGTGACGCCACCACGGGTTGTGGTGATATGGGACACCACCGCTGCGGTATGGATGGAGGGACTCCCGGGAGCGATGGCAGGGCGCAGCTCAGTTGTTAACCCCTCTGTAGGTAGGGGCGGTGTGTCCCGGGGCCCGGTAGCGGGGAGGTGCGGTGAGGGGCGCCGTGCTGCAGTGCGCTGTGTTAGTGTAGTACTCACAATTAAGTCACTCAGAGGCGCTGGTAAACCAAACAAGGTGGAAGACGGGTGGCCCACGGCCGGCTGCAGCACTGGACAGTGTGACAGGGTCCTCCTTCTCCTGCACCTAAGTTCTTGTGGACCACGGTCCACCAGGTCCGGCGGGCTCCAACCCTGTCCCGCTCCCTACAGTTCCACCGGTCGTGTTTCCGGTCTCCTGCAGGCGGCCCCTGCCGTCTGCCTACCTGACTGTATGTCGGTCCTGGGCTCCTACCCAGGCCCGAGCAGCGCTGTGTGTCACACTCCTCTACTACCACTCAACTTCACTGTACTCACTGAACTGAACACTGTTTTTCCTGTCTCAGCCCAGCAGACTCCTGTCTTTCCGCCTGACTCCGCCCACCTGGTGTGCCTGTTTAGCACTGAGAAAGGCGATCAGGGCTTGATTGACGGGTGTTACCTTCCTAGTGTGTGAGGGGGGGTGGTGGTGTGTGTAATGACCTGTGACCCCTGGGCTCCAGGGCGTCACACAGACCCCGCACATCTGCTGCAGCAGCCGGAGACCCTGCACAGCAGCTGCTGACACTGCACAACCCGATCCAGCACCAGCCTCCACAGACCTCGCACCAGCTCATCCACCGCAGCCCCTGCACAGCCGCCGCAGCATTCCCCCGGCCCCTTACGTCCCCTTTCCACCACCCCGGTAAGCTACATTCAAATTGTAAGACGCATCTGTGGAGCCCCACAGGTGTTGTGTCGGTGCATTACCTTCAGGGACTCCATGTGGAGGAACAGTCTGGTCACAGGTAGGGAACCTTCTCTTTAGGATTTTCGTGACGCCACTCTCGGTATTGCGGTCAGGGTGACCGCCACTGCAGATTAGGGGACGCCTGGGGCTGATGGTAGGTGCAGTCAGTTGTAGTGGCCTCTCGAGAGTGAGGCAGGCCCCAGGGCCCTGTGTAGGTGTGTGGAACCACAAGGCGCAGAATGACTCAAACACAGTCCATGCAGTCTTTCAGGGTTTTTACTCACAGTTGATGGCAGGGTGAGTAACCTGGGCGTAGCTGGGATGAACCAGGCTGGAACCAGGTATCCTTCCGGCTGGCTGATGAGGGTGGCTACCAACTCGCCTTCCTAGCCCTGTATGTTTTGTGGTGACCCCTACTTGAAGCCCTGCTGGGGTCGCCCAGGGAAGTTGCTGATGCCTCTCTCCCCTTCTTTTGGCCCGTTTGCTTGTAGCCTGGACCAGGTCACTCCGGCTGCTTGTCTCCTGTGAACTATGGGCCCTCGCTTTGCTACGTGGCTGCGGACTCTGTGGTGTTGTGGTGTGGGTCTGAAGTGCCCCCACCGGCAGGTTTGGCAGGAGAAAATTGAATAAATCTCTGCACTGGGACCTGTTACCCGTGCGGGCCTTGTACCTCCCTGGCAGTCCCCTTACTCTGCCACCCCTTTGCTCTCTCTAGCCTAGGGTGGATTTCTGGTGGCACTACCAGGTGACCGATCTCCCCCGTCGATAGTCACTACATGTACGTTGTCTGACTAGTGGCAGCCTCAGGTCTCCTTTTTGCCTCTGCTCTCCCTGAGCTCCACTTCAGACTCCGCTCCCTACTTCCTACTCTATCTGCCTACGCAACCTAGCAACCAGGCTCTCCACCACACCCCTTGAGTGGAGATGGAGGCCACGCCCCCTCCTTGATTCCCTAGGGGTCCCTAACAAAGGTAAATGTGGGAGACCTGATTACTATTCGCCTGTGATCACACCTCGGTCAGCCTTCTGGTTACCTGTATTGTACTGCCCCCAGCATGGGTGCAGTACTCAGTGGTGCCTGACCAGGTCAGGGGCGCCACACACCCCTCACTTTCCTCCCAAATTTTTGTGCAGCAAAGTGCGTCTTATAATCCGAAATATATGGTATATGGATATTACTGAAAGTTAGAATTGTTATGATGTCACATATTGTGGAATATTACTGTCATATTATACTATTTAACAAAAAAAATGCAGTTCTAATATGAATTTTGGAATAATTGTGAGGGCATCTGGGATGTAATTTAGTTCCTTCTGTTTTTACGAGATAACTTTGGCACTGGAACTTTTTTCTGGAAAATAAATCTCAGTTTTAATGTTTTGTATATTTTTAATAAAGAAATATGTTTTTTGACATCTTTATATACCAGTGAAATAATAATAAAAATAAATTTGTTGGACCAGGGGTCTTCAGGATGCGGATATTGCTGCTGCTCTAAATCCTTCAGCTCCTCACACATTACTGTCAGTCTCTTAGTTCTGTCACTTGCCCGCACAGGTCTCCGCAGCATCATCACCTTGAACCTGGGCACGGCTGGTGACAGTCTCTTTGATACCAGTTGGTGGCAGTACTCCGGATCCAGGAAAAGCACTCTTAGCACTTACACTGGTCCCATTGGCTACTGCCAGCATAAATTTAGCTGGAACCTGCTTCCAGAGAGAACTCTAATTATAATGGGGTCTAGGGCTCTGCCACTCCCGCAGACATAAAAGCACTGCGTGTATGTACATGAAAGAAGTATGTTATGGGTTGTATGGCCACTAATGGCAATGTTCTACAGATCGCTTCCCTAGTGCCCTCTGGGTAGATAAAGGGTTAATTGCAGGGAGAAAACAGAATCTAAAGAAAAGAAAACATAATTTAGGTTAAATATCTATGAGTTATTTATTACTGGTTTTAATAAAGCAGTTTAAACTGTAAAGTTCTGGTGAGAACAAAGAAAGTGACCTGGGCTCTTATATACAACTAGCTGTAGTACCCGGGCATTGCCCGGGATAGTAACTGTCTCTCTGTCTCTTTCCTTGTCTGTCTGTCTCTTTCCCTGTCTGTCTGTCTCTCTGTATGTCTGTGCCTGTCTCTCTCTCTCTGTCTCTTTCCCTGTCTGTCTCTGTGTCTCTGTCTCTTTCCCTGTCTGACTCTTAAGCGGGTTTTACACGCCCCCGTCGGTTGTGCGACACGGGCAAATCGCTGCACGTTGCGCACCACCTCGCTTACCCCCGTCACACAGACTTACCTGTCCTGCAACGTCGCTCTGGCCGGCGATTCGCCTCCTTCCTAAGGGGGCGGTTCGTGCGGCGTCACAGCGACGTCACACGGAAGGCATCCAATAGAAGCGGAGGGGCGGAGGTGAGCGGGACGTAAACATCCCGCCACCTCCTTTCTTCCACATTGGCGGTGGAGGCAGGTAAGGAGACGTTCCTCGCTTCTGCGGTGTCTCACACAGCGATGTGTGGTGCCGCAGGAACGACGAACAACATCGCTAATTAGAAGAAAACGATTTTATGTTTCAGGACGACCTCTCCGCGGCAAACGATTTTTGCCGCTTTTGCGATCGTTTTAGGTCGCACATTAGTGTCACACACTGCGATATCGTTAATGAAGCCGGATGTGCGTCACAAACAACGTGACCCCGACGATAATTCATTAACGATATTGTAGCGTGTAAAGCCCGCTTTACTCTGTCTGTCCCTATGTCTCTCTCTCTCTTTGTCTCTTTTTGGCTCTCCATCCGTCTCCCCACCGACATCTTATTACCTCACACATAAGCTTCTTATAATAACAATTTTTCCTATAGCAACCAATCACAGCTCCTATTAATAATCTATAGCTTGCAGCTCCATTGACTTTAATGGAGGCAGTTTTCTTGGAGAGTAACTGTAAAGCGCGTGGTTAAATTTTGCTGTCAAAACATAGTCTATGGCGTTCCCTGAGGTGTCTGTGCAAAATTTCGTGATTGTAAATGCGACTGTGCGGATTCCTTTAGCGGACATACATACATACAAACACTCAGCTTTATATATTAGATATTCTGGAATGCTGTATATAAGAGCTGAGTGGTGGTGGCCACAGCTTATAGGGGACAAATCTGGTGACAGGTTCCCTTTAAATAAAAGTTGAAGACTTTAGATAAATGGGTCACACAACTTTGTTTTGTACTAACCCTGTGAATATCAGCAGAGCGACCATACTGACAGCACCGAGGAAAACCAACCGTGTTCTCATCTCCTTTGTGGATGTGTCCTTTGTTATAAATTTCTCATCTATAAAACATAACACACCTGTCATTCCCAGACCCCGCAAAGAAAGGGATTTTTATTTACATCATATGTAAAAATATTTCAACATTCAAACTTTTTAAAACTTTTTTAATTCATTGTTTTTTCAAGTTTTCAAGACTAGAGTATAAGGGCCGTTTCACTCATCCGGCTTTTCACCGGATCCGACGCACTCCAGTACTGTGTGATACAGTACAATGGCAGCGTGACAAACTCCGGTCACATGCTGTCATGTGACCGGAGCATGTGACCCGGAAGTTGCCGCGCTGCCATTGTACTGTATCACACGGTACTGGATTGCGTCGGATCCGGCAATCTGGCAAAAAGCCGGATGTGTGAAACGGTCCTAATAGAGCTATTTCAATTAGTATCAAATACATTTGATGAAAATAGGATTTCCCAGTTGAATTTGAGGAAATCTGACGCACTCGAATATAAACAGATTCTTAGATTTCTAGTTCCTTACATCGCGCAGATCAGCAATTACATTCTGAGGACACGATATCAATGCTTAAAGTGGACTTTACACACAACGATATCGCTAGTGATCTTGTTGGCGATGTGACACGCCCAGATCGTTGTTACGATTTGCCGAGATCGCTCATAGGTCGTTTTGTAGCGGTCACACGTACACATCTCACAAATGACGCTACATCGTTCAGCGATATATTGTTTGACCAAGGCGGTCGTCTGGATGTTGTCCGTCGTTGGCAGGGTGTCAAAAGTACCAAAATGTCTGCTGCGTTCCAAACGCATGAAATAGATCCCTCTGTGTGTAATGACTCTATATAATATATAGGAATAGATCCCTCTGTGTGTAATGACTCTATATAATATATAGGAATAGATCCCTCTGTGTGTAATGACTCTATATAATATACAGGAATATATCCCTCTGTGTGTAATGACTCTAAATAATATATAGGAATAGATTCCTCTGTGTGTAATGACTCTATATAATATATAGAAATAGATCCCTCTGTGTGTAATGACTCTATATAATATACAGGAATATATTCCTCTGTGTGTAATGACTCTATATAACATATAGGAATAGATCCCTCTGTGTGTAATGACCCTATATAATATATAGGAATAGATCCCTCTGTGTGTAATGACTCTATATAATATACAGGAATAGATCACTCTGTGTGTAATGACTCTATATAATATATAGGAATCGATCCCTCTGTGTGTAATGACTCTATATAATATATAGGAATAAATCCTTCTGTGTCTAATGACTCTATACAATATATAGGAATCGATCCCTCTGTGTGTAATGACTCTATATAATATATAGGAATAGATCCCTCTGTGTGTAATGACTCTATATAATATACAGGAATAGATCCCTCTGTGTGTAATGACTATATAATATATAGGAATCGATCCCTCTGTGTGTAATGACTCTATATAATATATAGGCATAGATCCCTCTGTGTGTAATGACTCTATATAATATATAGGAATAGATCCCTCTGTGTGTAATGACTCTATATAATATATGCGTTTCCCTTTTTGAATTGAATTACTGAAATAAATTATCATTTTGATGATATTCTAATTTATTGAGATTCACTTGTAAGTGTCTTGAAATACGTTTAGTAGAATAAAGGCCTTGTCACACACAGAGATAAATCTGTGGCAGATTTGTGGCAGATTTGTGGCAGATCTGTGGCAGATCAATCTGTGGCAGATCTGTGGTTGCAGTGAAATTGTGGACAATCAGTGCCAGGTTTGTGGCTGTGTACAAATGGAACAATATGTCCATGATTTCACTGCAACCACAGATCTGCCAAAGATTTATCTCTGTGTGTGACAGGGCCTTAACTCAGTACTTTGGTAGATCTTGAAGGACAAGTAGGATCCATATACAGATTAATTACGTTTCTTTAAAAATCCAAAGATAAACAGGCACAAGCGTTTCGGTCTTTTAGACCTTCATCAGCGTGCACTGTACTTTATCTTATGAAGCTCAAGGATAGACGAGTATTATTATTGTAGACCACGGTATCCCCCACTAGAAAAGCAGGCGCCATGCTCAAGTTCACGCCTCACATGTTTCACGCCTGTTAGACAGCCAATAAACACGCATGGATTGCCTGCCATACACGGCAATGCTGTAGCCATGTTGGGTACTGGTATTACTGTGAGTGGCCGGCCACATGATGTTATCCGATCTTATATGAGATCTATGGGCGCGATGCTCGGCACACTGGAGTTCAGCAAGAGTTGATGTAAGGTAGAGCTTACATTAGAGCAGGGTTTGTGCACTTTCACCCTTTAGGCTATGTGCGCACTAGAAATGTGAATTTTCTCAAGAAAATTTCTTGAGAAACTTCTGGGAGTGGAAGATTTCCGCACCTGCGGAAAAATCCGCGGCAAAAACGCATGCGGATTTGCCGCGGATTTGCCGCGGATTTGCCGCGGATTTGCCGCGGATTTACCGCGGATTTACCGCAGGTTTGTCCCTGCAATAAATAATAAAGATAATCGATAGACAGATAATGGATAGAGGAAAAGATGGATAGATGAATAGATAGATAGATAGAGGGATAGATAGATAGAGGGATAGATGGATAGATGAATAGATAGAGGGATAGATGGATAGATAGATAGATAGATAGATGGATAGATAGATAGATAGATAGATAGATAGATAGAGGGATAGATGGATAGATGAATAGATAGAGGGATAGATGGATAGATAGATAGATAGATAGATGGATAGATAGATAGATAGATAGATAGATAGATAGAGGGATAGATGGATAGATAGATAGCTAGAGGGATAGATAGATAGATGAGAAAAACCTATATAATGTTCCACCTCCCTGCATTTTCTAAGCTGGCACCCTTTAGTGACTTTCATGTGGCACTAAAGGGTGCTTAGCCTTGTATTTAGCCATAAAATAAATAATTAAAAAAAAACGACGTGAGGTCCCCCCATATTTTGTAGCCAGCTTGGGTAAAGCAGACGGCTGCAGCCTGCAGACCACCGCTGGCAGCTTCACCTTGGCTGATAATCCAAAACAGTGGGCACCCCACGCTGTTATTTTAAATTATATAAATAATTTAAAACAAAAAACGTGCGGTCCCCCCCATATTGGATCACCAGCCAAGGTAAAGCGGACAGCTGGGGTCTGATATTCTCAGACTAGGGAGGTCCACTGTTATTGGACACTCCCCAGCCTAAAAATAGCAGGCCGCAGCCGCCCCAGAAGTGGCGCATCCATTAGACGTGCCAATCCTGGCGCTTTGCCCCAGCTCATCCCGCGCCCTGGTGCGTTGGCAAACGGGGTAATATATGGGGTTGATGCCAGATGTGTAATGTCACCTGGCATCAAGCCCTGGGGTTGGTGAGGTCAGGCGTCTATCATATACCCGATATCACCAACCCAGTCAGTAGTAATTAAAAAATAGACAACAAAAAAAGTTTTATTTGAAAAAACACTCCCCACATAGCCTCTTTAACCAATTTATTGAAAAGAACAATCAATCCACGTCCGGCGTAATCCAATAGGGGGGGGGGGGTCCCACGGCGATCCATACCATAGTCGCTGTCCCAGTCAATGAAGAACAGAATGTTCCCCATTGGCTGGGAGAGCAATGCAGTGACCTGAGCTAACATCAATAGGTCAGCCCAGGTCACTGCAGGGGATGACGAGCGCTGCCATCAGGAGCATAGATGAGATCATTACCTTCTGTGATCATCTCCTGTACTGCTGACGTCAGCGCTGTCACTGACTGCGTTGTCAGAAGTATCGCGAGAGCCCGTGACGTCACCGCTAGTGACAGTCTCGGGCCGCTCGTGAGACGGGCATAGACAGCGCTGACGTCAGGAGGCAGGAGATCGTCACAGCAGGTAATGATCTCACCTCCTGACAGCAGCGATCGTCATCCCCGCGGCTCCCAACACTGCAGGGTGTCAGTGTCTGCCTGTGTCAGTGTCTGCCTGCGCTGCAGCGTGACAGGCTGCTGACACTGCGGGCAGACACTGACACCCTGCAGTGCAGGCAGCCGCGAGGCCGGAGCAGGACACAGACTGGCACCTGGAGGTCGCACGGAAGTGCTTCTGTGCGGCGTCCAGGGAGTGTGACGTCTGCTCCGCTTCCTCTTCCTGACATAATGACATCGCTTCCTGCAAAACCGCAGGCAGCGATGAGCATTCCCGCAGGTAATTCGCGGCTATTCCGGGGGTATACCGCACATCATTGCTACCTGCGGAATACCCCCGGAATACCGCAGGTACCTGCGGAAATTAATGGACATGCACATTTTCTCAAGAAAGTTTCTCGAGAAAATTTTCTCAAGAAATTTTCTTGAGAAAAATCCGCACAGTGCGCACAGCTATTTTTTTTTCTCATTGAATTTCATGGGAAATGTCTGCACAAAGATTGCAGACATTTCTCAAGAAATTTCCGGGGCAAATCCGCGGGTAAATCCGCAGGTAAAAAGCTCTAGTGCGCACATAGCCTTAGTGTCTTTAATGTGGCATTAAAGAGAGTTTTTAGCCTTGTTAAATAAATAATTTAAAAAACTGGTGTGGGGTCCCACAACGTTTTTAAAATTAATTATTTATTTATTTAGTTCCTAGCAGAGACCTGAGAGTCAGAGATGTGTCCAGGTGTCTTCTCCATGATGTTCCCATTCCATTTGAGCGCTGTTTTCATCCATTTCCGTGACTTTACTCGCCCCCCCCCTAGACCTCCTGGGAGGGTCTTCTGAAAACACTATCGAGTTCCCCATTGACTTCCATTATGTTCTTTACTCGAATCAAGCTTGTCCAAGTGTCTGACCTGCTCGATTCGAGTAATGAGCACTTAAGCATTTTAGTGCTCACTCACCACTAGCAATAATGAGTTTGTGGCAAAGTACAACAATGGATGTGTGGTCACGTGGATCGATCAGCAGAACAAAGAGCTTGACTGTCTGAGGCCGAGTAGCAAAATTAGGCAAGTCGCACATAGAAACAAGGTGCTCTGATTTGTTAATGGGGGCTCATGACTAGAATGAGTGTTATGGCCTCTTCACATGATCTAAGGGGGAAAGGGGGCACGAGGATCGATGGTAATACTGTGTAGTGTGATGAAAAATGCAGTGATTTTTCATGCATTATATTGGAGGTGGCACGCCCCATTGGGGCCTGGGGGCACTCGTTACCGGACTGTCTCTGTTCTGCTTGGATGATGTCATGGCGGCAGGGCCTGGTTCCATGACCCCGGCGGTATCATTATTTACAATGGTGGTGGGGATTATTTTACGTAACATCACCTGTTGTATGCGGCAAGATATGTGCAGTCGCTGCTATTCAGTTCCCTGGGGGTCGGTGGTGATGCAGCTGAGTTGGTATAGCTCTCCACAGGTAGAGCTGGGCCTCAGGGTTGTTGGGAGTAGTAGTCTTGACAAATGGTGGAGATGTAAAGGCAGGGTGCAGTGCCGGAGGCGCAGGCCAGTGTCTGCGGACCCTGTCGGGTGGCTTGAAGTTCAATCCCTTGGCCCTATGTGGTCACCTTTTCACGGGATGTGTGCGGAAGTGGCTTCGATACTTGCAGTAACTTCAGCCTCTGGTTTGCTAGCTGAGCCTTGTAGTTCTCCACTAGTGGAGAGGCTGGTCCCCGTTGTGTAAGGGGTAGTCGGACCCCTGGTAGTGAAGGAGCGGTTTTTCCCCCCCTGAAGACGCCACAGTAGTATGGTGGCAAATTGTAAATGTTGATAGTAAAATGTTACCTGTCATAAACTGTTTCCCCACTAGGTGCCAGTATAGAGCAGTGGTTCCCCTGGTAACTGTGGCAGGGAAGGAAGGAGGAGCAGCCTAGGTGGGGAAGGGAGGTCTCTGAATGCAGAGTCCAGTGTGCAGTGAGATGTGAGAGGCGAGCAAGCTCGGTCTGAGGTGACGGGGCAGAGTGTGGGAGTGAGACGAGGCAGTCAGCCTGAGTGAGTACTCTTGGCTAGAAAGCAGAGGAAACCCATGAGAAACGGTGGAAGAGTTGGGACTAGTCCGGAGCCGGTGGTGTGTACTAGAGTGGAGTGCAGCTATCAGGGGGATAACAAGTGGCCCCTGCAGGCAAAGGTTAGTGCCCTGACAAAGAAGTGGAGAGGTGAGAACTTATCCAGAGCCGGTAGTGTGTGCTGGATCTGCCCTACAGTAAATCCGGGTTAGAGCGCAGCTACTAGGGGGTTAACGTATGTCCCCTGCAGGCAAAGGAAAGTGCCCGTAGAGAAAAAGGAAACCGTTTTTGTAGAAAAGGACCTGTAACTTGTAACGTACTAAAGTAAACCTGCTGCAAACAGAAAGATGGAAGCTTTGTTTAATAAATCGGTGTTTGGTTTATCTGCTGCCTGCAATTGTCTCTTTCCTGAAAGTGAAGAAGGAGCTGGAGAGCACAGAAAGAACGCTGTCATGAATGGGCCCCATGCATCCACACTCTGCCCCAACAACACACCTGTTTTGCAAGTAACGGCCGGGCCGGGGTTCAGCCTGCGGCCCACAAGGCGAGGGGACTCGACTACACCCCCTGAGGCGCCCCCTGCCCCCGTTACATTTTGGCGTAGTCGGCAGGATCAAGCCTGCATGCAAGAAACCCTGACCAGAGACTGTGAGGAAGATCAAGTGGTGCCTGACATGCTGAACGGGCCACAAGATGGCGGCAAGATGGCGGCCGTCCTCATGGACTCAGTGGAGGCGCGAAAAGTTGGCGCCAAACGAAAAGCGCTGGGCTGGCCTGGGAGGAAGAAGCCCGGAGTGCGCCGCCCAAAGAGGGGAGGTACTTGTCCCAAGAAGCTGCAGAGGTCTAAAGACGTGGGCGGCGCCGCAAGAAAGAAGAGGCGTCGCCAACGCTATGCAGACCTGGTGGGTGAAGCCGGGGGCGGAGTGTGTGCTAAAGCGGGAAAAGAAGAACCGCCTCCACCTTCCCCGGCGCCATTGCAATCCCAGCAGCAGAAGCAACAGTTCCAGTTACCTGTGCTACACAAAATGGAGGCCAGGACAGACAAGCAAGCCGTAGCGGGCGCGCTGGTGCCCGTAGGACGCGGAAGAGGACGTCCGATGGAGAGCTCGGTGGGAGAGTTACCCACCATCACGTTGCCGGCAAGCATGATACCGGCCGTGACTGGAGTCTCGGAGAAACCAGCGAAGGTCACGTTTTTTACCTCATGGGATGCCGTTACCGGGGAAACAAAGACGGAAGTCCGGGCCACCTACAAGTCCCGGCTGACTCTGGGGAGCGGGCCACCAGGAGCATCCGTACAGATTCCGGAGGCGCCCGCGTCTGTTAAGGTAGGCCCTCTGCCCCCCTCAGGAGTTAAGGCCCTGTACTGGCAAGATATCCCAGAACCAGAGGTAATCGTCCGGAAGAGAGTGATTTGTTTGCCGTTGAAAACCGGTACTGTTGAAAGCCGGTGAATGTTTCCAGTTACAGTAACGTTAAAAGTACTGAACCCGGGAGGAGCTTAATGCAGAACTGTGCGTGGACTCCTTCCGTGACTGTTAAGAAGGAATCTTGTTGTCCTGTTGTTTTCTGCCCACCCAAAGACCGGGAGCGCTTGGAAATAGCCTCCGGGCAGATGTGCGACTAAGACCGGGAGCGCCTGAGGAGGGCCTCCGGGCAGAAGGTCAGCTAAGACCGGGAGCTTCCCTGGAGGGACTCCGGGCACCAAACTTGTGTGCCAGTCTGTGTGTTTTAAGTATTGTGTTTTCCTACATGTGTTGTTTTGCAGGTACGAACCTCGCCAGGAGGCTGAGGTTAAAGAGGGGAGGAATGTAAGGGGTAGTCGGACCCCTGGTAGTGAAGGAGTGTTTTTTCCCCCCCTGAAGACGCCACAGTAGTATGGTGGCAAATTGTAAATGTTGATAGTAAAATGTTACCTGTCATAAACTGTTTCCCCACTAGGTGCCAGTATAGAGCAGTGGTTCCCCTGGTAACTGTGGCAGGGAAGGAAGGAGGAGCAGCCTAGGTGGGGAAGGAAGGGTTCTGAATGCAGAGTCCAGTGGGCAGTGAGATGTGAGAGGCGAGCAAGCTCGGTCTGAGGTGACGGGGCAGAGTGTGGGAGTGAGACGAGGCAGTCAGCCTGAGTGAGTACTCTTGGCTAGAAAGCAGAGGAAACCCATGAGAAACGGTGGAAGAGTTGGGACTAGTCCGGAGCCGGTGGTGTGTACTAGAGTGGAGTGCAGCTATCAGGGGGATAACAAGTGGCCCCTGCAGGCAAAGGTTAGTGCCCTGACAAAGAAGTGGAGAGGTGAGAACTTATCCAGAGCCGGTAGTGTGTGCTGGATCTGCCCTACAGTAAATCCGGGTTAGAGCGCAGCTACTAGGGGGTTAACGTATGTCCCCTGCAGGCAAAGGAAAGTGCCCGTAGAGAAAAAGGAAACCGTTTTTGTAGAAAAGGACCTGTAACTTGTAACGTACTAAAGTAAACCTGCTGCAAACAGAAAGATGGAAGCTTTGTTTAATAAATCGGTGTTTGGTTTATCTGCTGCCTGCAATTGTCTCTTTCCTGAAAGTGAAGAAGGAGCTGGAGAGCTGAGAAAGAACGCTGTCATGAATGGGCCCCATGCATCCACACTCTGCCCCAACAACACACCTGTTTTGCAAGTAACGGCCGGGCCGGGGTTCAGCCTGCGGCCCACAAGGCGAGGGGACTCGACTACACCCCCTGAGGCGCCCCCTGCCCCCGTTACATTTGCAGCCAAGTCCCTCCACTCCGGTATGCCTTTTGTGGAACGAAACCATGAGTGTATGGCACACTTCCCGTGGACTCTAGGACCCCTTCTCTCCTGTACCTGGGCTGAGCTGCTCCAGCTCCAGACCACAGACCTTCACTCCTCCGCTCCTACTTCCTGACTGACTCACGTTCTACAATGTGCTCCCTCTAACTAAACCCCACCTCCAAGCTGGTTGTGTAAGAACCATGGCCTAATTGGTTGGTGCTAAATAAAGAGTGTATCTTTGTTTGTGTGCAACAACCTGTGACCTCCTCTTACTCGGGAATGGGATACCACACTTCTAGAGAGGACGGAGCATTGCCCCCCCCTCCCCCCCCGGGGCATTTGCGGAGGCCTGCATGACCCCTGATTGGTGGGGAGGTCAGGGTGTCATGGGTGGGGGGAGGGGGGGCGAGCCCGTTTTGAAAGGATTGGATGGGCAAAGGGGAGGAGCGGCACTTTCCCGCTCCCCTGGCTGAAGGAAGAGTCGCAGGCATCTTACCTGCGGCAATGGAGTCTGTGGAAAACATCCTGGAGCGGCTGCGAGCGGCGGCTGGCGTCCATCCTCCAGGCTGGCTGCAGGCGTCTGTGCAGGGACTCATCGGAGGGAGTCAGGAGGCGGTGGGGGCTCCCCCCCCACGTGAGCGGCGCCTCCGGAGATCCAGACCGCCGGAGCGGTTATCACCTGAGGTGACTCCCCGGGCCCAGCGACGCATTAGAAGCCCCTCCGGGGACCCTCCAGGCCGGGCGCCATGTGCTAAAAAGTCCAGCAGGCCCCGGTCTGGGAGGAATTCAAGAGTGCGGCCGGGTCCAGCGGTGGTGAGCAGGCCTTGCCTGGAGTTGGGGGCGGGGCCTGCTCCCACTGTGTCAACGGTGGATGTCGGAGCTGCGGCGGGGCGCTCTGGTGATGTGCCGGCCGAGCGCCCTGAGCCCTGTCTGCAGTGGAGGTCGGATGAGGGGGCGGGCCCTAGCGGAGGGGGCGGATCGCGACGGCTGGAATCTGTAGTGCACCGGGCCTGGCGTGCAGGGCCCTCATCAGCAGAGGCCCCGAATGCCGGGGGGGCCCCGTGGAGTGGCAGGTGCGAGCTGCGTCGGCAGGATCCAGAGGACCGCAGACAGCCCCCCGTGGCAGTCGGCTGGGGGGGCGGACATCAGCCACAGGATCAGCTCCTGGAGGGATCTTCCGGCCCTGCAGCAGCGGGGGCCAACGGCGGCGAAGCGGAGGTGCGGAGCCAGGAGTCTACTGAGCAGCCGGAGGGACGTCAGGAGTCTGGTAGTCCGGCTGACGGGGCCGCTACCCTCGTGCAGCCCGGTGAGTATGGTTCTATGTCTTGTTTGTCTGCCCAGTATTGTCAGGTACAGAACGCAAGGGGGGATGTAGGTCACCCAGGGTTTAATCAGGGGATACCCACGGGGGGTGGAGGATATGTGTCAGGAAGGGGGGAGGTGGTAGAGCTTATAGGTTGTGTGCGTACGTTGCTGGAGCGGATTGGGGGGGCACGGGAACACTCAGGGCCAGTGGGGGCTTGGATTAATCCGCCTCCCTTGGGCATTAGTGAAGCGCCGGTGGCGGGTATTGCTTCCCCGGTGTCGGTGTCGGTTCAGACGGAAAAGAATAAGGAGGACAGGCTTCATTTGGATGATCGGGCGCGGGGTGAGGTTTTCGTCTGTTTTGAGGGTCCCTTGGGTTCCCATCTTAAGACAGAGGTGAAGGAGAAAATATGGAAGGATGAATACGTAGAGATCTTCTCCCTGCTGCCGTTGGCAAAATTTAATTTGGACAAAGGTAAAAAGGATGAGAGCAAGAAAGAGGAGGAGAAGAAGCGGCGATGGCGCTTGATCCCTCAGACGTTCACTAATTGGTTGCAGGCTTTTGCTATTTTGGCGAGTGTGATAGGCGAGAAGGCGCCGGAGAACTGTTCACATTTGTTTTGCTATATGGACTCTATTGGTGAGGCGTACAGGGTATATGGGGGACAGACATGGCTTAGGTATGACGAACAGTTTCGTCAGCGGAAGGCCGTTCGACCTTCTATTAGATGGGACCAAAAGGACATCGGGTTGTGGTTACGGGTTATGGCGCCGTCGAGATATGGCCAGCCCTTTCAGGGCGGGGCCGGGTCTGCCGGCCAGTCCGGAACGCATGGTGCCGGTAGTCAGCAAGGTCAGGGGGGTTCGCAAAAGCCCGGCGTGTGTTGGCAATTCAATGAGGGGCAATGCAAGTTCGGGGCCACCTGCCGTTTTAAGCACCTCTGTACCCATTGTAATGGGACCTCACATGGAGCGGCAAAGTGCTTTAAGAAAGGCAAATCCAAGCCCGGCACCACTCATACCCAAGGGTCTGACGCCGGTGAGCTTAGCCGCGATGCTTCCGTACCTAAATAGGTACCCTGATAGGGAGAAAGCTGAGGTTTTGCGGTTGGGATTTGGGGAGGGTTTCAGAATTCCGGCTCCCAATTTTAATGTGCCGGCGGCGACGAAGAACCTTTTGTCAGCATACCAACATTCGATGGTCGTGGCCGAAAAATTAGGCAAGGAAGTGGCTTTAGGGAGGATGGCGGGGCCGTTTCAGGCCCCTCCTTTTCCTGATCTGGTGGTCTCGCCGTTGGGGGTGGTGCCAAAAAAGGAGCCGGGAAAATTCCGGCTGATTCACCATCTGTCTTACCCAAGGGGTAGGTCGGTAAATGACGGGATACCGGCTGAACTGTGTTCGGTGGTTTATACGTCATTTGATGAGGCCACAAGATGGGTAAAAAAATGTGGAAAGGGGGCACTTATGGCTAAGACGGATATTGAATCAGCTTTTCGGCTTTTGCCAGTGCATGCAGATTGTGTCCGGTTGTTGGGTTGCTTTTGGGAGGGGGCGTATTTTGTAGATCGCTGTTTGCCCATGGGGTGCTCAATCTCATGCGCATTTTTCGAAACGTTTAGTTGTTTTATGGAGTGGGTTGTTCGGGACGTTTCAGGCTTGTCAGCATTGGTACATTATCTCGATGATTTTTTGTGTGTAGGTCCTGCCGATTCGGCGCAGTGTGCCGGGATCTTGGCAACTATGGAGTGGGTTGCGGACCGATTTGGGGTCCCCTTGGCGCCTGAAAAAACGGTGGGACCGACTACTAGTTTAAGTTTTCTGGGCATTGTAATCGATTCCGTGGCCTGGGAAGTCCGGCTTCCTGAGGACAAGGTTGCGGCCATGAGGGACGAGGTGGCAAGGGCACGGCGGGTGAAGAAACTGCAATTAAGGGAAGTGCAGTCCCTTCTGGGAAAGCTTAACTTTGCTTGTCGGGTGATGCCAATGGGCCGGATTTTTTCGCGACAACTTGCCAGGGCAACGGCGGGGGTGATTGCTCCGCACCATTACGTTCGGTTATCAGCAGAACACAAAGCGGACTTAGCAGTGTGGGGAGAGTTTTTGGAACACTATAACGGTCGTTCCCTGATCATGGAGGATGCAGTGGACAATTTTGACTTGGAGTTGTTTACGGATGCGGCGGGCAGTTCAGGTTTCGGAGCTTTCTTCCAGGGTCAGTGGTGTGTGGGTCGGTGGCCGGACAACTGGACGGCTGCAGGCTTGACAAAGAATGTGGCGCTATTGGAAATTTTTCCAATAATGGTGGCACTTCATCTTTGGAGAGGCCAGTTGGCAAACAAGAAGATTCGTTTTAACTGTGACAACATGGGGGTGGTGCTGGCGATTAATTAGTTTTCGGCGTCCTCTCCTCCGGTCGTTCGGGTGTTACGGGAATTGGTATTGGTTTGTCTGCAAATTAATGCATGTATTACGGCGGCTCATGTGCCAGGTGTTCAGAACCTAATAGCTGATTCCCTCTCTCGTTTTCAGTGGGATCGGTTCCGGGTTTGCGCACCAGAGGCAGAGTCCAGCGGGTTGGAGTGCCCAGCACACCTTTGGAACGTGGTCTTCGGGCAGCGGGACCGCTAATTAGGGCGTCATTATCGGGTAACACGTGGAACGCATATCAGGCAGCATGGGGGCTTTGGGAGCAATGGTTGCAGGGTGGGGATTTTTCTGAAGAGGATCAGTTGGGAATATTGTTGGAAAAGTTGGGGGAAGCGGCGGTAGCAGGGTGGTCAGTTGCGAAGGCAAATCGTTTCATGGCGGGGTTAGCATTTGGTTTCCAGTTACGAGGGTTACGAGATTTAACTAAGTGTTTTTTGGTTGTCCAGGCGTTGAAGGGTTTTCGCAGAGGACGAAAGCTACTAGATGGTAGACGACCAGTGTCATTTGGATTATTGGAACGGCTGGGTGGGGTGTTGGGGGAGGTTTGTACATCTCCGTTTGAGGAACATTTGTTTAGGTTGGCGTTTTCATTGGCGTTTTTTGGAGCCTTGCGGGTGGGGGAATTGGTATCTCCCAGTAAGTTGTCCCCTGGGGGTTTGAGTCGTGGTGACGTTATGGCGGTGGACAGGGGAATTGAATTGTGGATAAGTAAATCTAAAACTGATCAACGGGGGGCAGGGAAGCGAGTGTGTTTGGGAGCTGTTAGGGGATCGGATATGTGCCCGTTGAAGTGTTTCAAGAATTTTGAACAGATTCGTAAACAGGTGGACGGCCCGCTGTTATGTCATGATGACGGGTCTTTCTTATCACAATATCAGTTTGTGAGTGTTTTCAGGGCGTGTTTGAAGTTGTTGGGGTTAGATCCTAAGTCTTTTGGATCGCATTCTTTTCGGATAGGGGCGGCGACAGAGGCTTCCATGTGCGGTTTGTCTGCAGACGCGGTTAAACAGATTGGTAGGTGGAAGTCGGGGCGTTTTAAGTTATACGTCCGCCCCCAGGCGGTGGTCGGAAACTGAGTGGGGGACTTTTACGGGGAATGGGGGGGGGGCGGCCGGGGTGTGGTTGTTTCGTTTGAGGGTATCAGGCACTAAATGGTTGTTTGTTTGTGCTTTTGTATTGCAGAAACACCCCTTCCCTCCCCCCCGCTGGTCTGGATCTTGGGCCATTCTTACGTGTATTGGGGAGCCCGGCGAGCGGATGCGAGAAGGAACGGGAGACAGTTAGGCTTCGCCAGGGACGTGGCTCTCGTACGGTGGCTCGGGGTTCGGGGGTTAGGGTGGAGCAGGGTGTTACAAGAGGTGCATAAACATGCCCGATTAGACAGGCCTCCTGACGTGTTGGTCTTACACGTTGGGGGGAACGATCTAGGGGACAGGCCTTTCAGAATCCTAATAAAAGACATCAAGCACGACTTGTTGCGGCTATGGGTGTCGTTTCCAGGGATTACGGTAGTTTGGTTAGAGATGGTGGCGAGAAGGAGTTGGCGGAAAGCGCGGTCTGTTGAGAGGCTGAACAAGGCGCGGGCGAAGGTTAATAGGGCGATTTCAAAGTTTGTTAGTCGGAATGGGGGTGTTTGTATTCGGCATGTGGAGTTGGAAAGGACGGAAGAGGAACTTTGGTTGGCGGACGGGGTACACTTAAATGCGGTAGGGATCGATTTGTGGACCCTCGGCTTGCAGGGAGGTATTGAAAGGGCTCTGAGGTTGAGGGGGGTCTCAGGCACTTGAAGGTTATCAAGGTGCCTTCGTTGTGGCGTGTTATTGGTGGGTCCTTGAAGTTGGTTAAAATTGTTCGGGGAATCCATACGGGTGTGGATCCCCTCATTGGCATAATTGCTGGTCACCTGGTGATTTGGAGGGGAATCCCGACGGGGATGTCGGGGCCCTTGTGGGTGTGTTGGGGTTAAGGAAGGATTAACCCTTACAGTTGGTGCACCTGAGCCAGTGTGGGTAACGGCTGGGAGCAAGTTGGTTTTATGGTTCGGTTTATGGGGATCACCAGGGTTGTAGCTTCAAGGACCTTACCATATTGCAATTTTATTGGTTATGTATTTATGTTAATAAAATGGCTGCTATGGCCAGAATTATCCAAAGATATTCGGTGTCTGCGTAGTCATTTTAGATAAGAATGGGAATGGTGGAAGGAGACGGGAGGAAGACCGGAGTCAGCAATTCCAGGGTCAAGAGAGGACGGAGCATTGCCCCCCCCCCTCCCCCCCACGGGGCATTTGCGGAGGCCTGCATGACCCCTGATTGGTGGGGAGGTCAGGGTGTCATGGGTGGGGGGAGGGGGGGCGAGCCCGTTTTGAAAGGATTGGATGGGCAAAGGGGAGGAGCGGCACTTTCCCGCTCCCCTGGCTGAAGGAAGAGTCCCGCCCGCCCTCCCTGATATTTATGGTATGTCTGGGTGTGCATCATATGATAGACGGGGAGGAGGGGGGGGGTTATCGGGTCGTAGTGGCTGATTGGCGTGTTATTGGTGGGTCCTTGAAGTTGGTTAAAATTGTTCGGGGAATCCATACGGGTGTGGATCCCCTCATTGGCATAATTGCTGGTCACCTGGTGATTTGGAGGGGAATCCCGACGGGGATGTCGGGGCCCCTGTGGGTGTGTTGGGGTTAAGGAAGGATTAACCCTTACAGTTGGTGCGCCTGAGCCAGTGTGGGTAATGGCTGGGAGCAAGTTGGTTTTATGGTTCGGTTTATGGGGATCACCAGGGTTGTAGCTTCAAGGACCTTACCATATTGCAATTTTATTGGTTATGTATTTATGTTAATAAAATGGCTGCTATGGCCAGAATTATCCAAAGATATTCGGTGTCTGCGTAGTCATTTTAGATAAGAATGGGAATGGTGGAAGGAGACGGGAGGAAGACCGGAGTCAGCAATTCCAGGGTCAGGCTGAGGTGCAGTACCTCTGTGGTGACTGGAGCCTCCGGGGCGCCACAGAGGCATATGGTGGCTTCTTTCTCAGTGCACTGTATTATGGTCGTCAACATCTCTCCTAGCCAGTATACATGTACGCCAATCATTTTTTCCAATAAGATTGAACTGCCTATATAAATTTTAATAATTTTCAGAGACTTCAAAGCCAGCCCTTCGACAAACTTTTTGTCATGAGTGTACCTTGCTCGTTGGAGACCCTGGATGAATCTGGTGTCAGAAGGTCACAGCTACTTGCTGCTGGCAGGTTCACTACTGTTATTTGATAACATCTCGCTTGTGGTGCTGTAAGGATTAATCACCCCTTCCTGCTTGGCTGCTGGCTGTAGCTGTCAATCTCAGGTGTGGCTCTTTGGGGTCACTCCCTATTTAAGTCATGTGTTCTGATCACATGATACCTGTGATAGAAACTGAATCCCTCGTTTCTATGTGGTCCACGTTGGAAGGAGCTTGTTCTGGAAGAGGTGTGTTGCGTTGTGTGCAGCACTGGTTACTGCACTGAAGCCGCCGGGAGTGTTTTTCCTTGCATGTCTATTTCCTCATGTTTGTATCCTACCTTTTTGTTTCTGTATTGTAGAGGCATGTCTAGTGATCTCGTTGGCCTGCTCACTAGCCAGGGTGAGTTTAGGCCCAGCTGAGGGCCTAAGGTATCTGGCTCGGCGACAGGTTGGAAGAACCTGTATAGGGACGCTAGGGAGCTCAGGAGTCAGCTTGAGGTGAGTGCAGGAGGTTCCCCCTCACCCCTCTCCCTTGTGGCAGGTACCGCCATAGTATTGTGACCCACTGTGTGTTGTTACATCTTCTGGAGGTTTACCAGGTACTAGGTAAACCCTGATATTCAAGTGCGTGACACTTTTGTAGTAGATGTAAATATTGTTGACAAGAACATATAATACATTTATAGCCTTTTCTTAATTCGATCTTTGCCCAGTTTCTATTGTCGTTTATGAAATTTCTTCCAATAATGTAAAGGGAAATAGAAATAAAAAAGTAATTAATAAATTATTTAATAAATAACACAAATGAATCATTGACATATAAGTGTACCAGCACTTCTCTATCGCTTGTACAAAACGGTTCTGGACTCGTAAAAAATAATATGTACGCAAATTCAAAAACTTCATGTGCAATTAAAGCCAGAAACTATTGATGATCAAAGAAGACGGGTGAAATCCCTGCACACAAAAGCTTACAATCTACGAGGAGATGGAGCGAACACAAGAGGTAGAAGTATTTCATTTATAGAATTGTCCAGCCATGCACAAAATTGAGAAGACACACAATGTTGGGTAAAAGTTTTTGGCAACTACACGTAACACCTATGAAGCTTTTCTGACCTCCCATCCTACATCCATAGACATTACTATGGAGTCGGCTCTTCTGCAAATATAATGGCTCCCGCTCTTCTGGGAAGGAGTTCTACAAGATTTTGGAGGCGTCGGTGGGAATTTTGTCCCATCCTTCTGAAGACCATTTGTGAGGTTGGACCCTGACGTTGTGTGAGGCCGGGCTCACAATGTCCATTCTTGTTGTTGGATGGGGTTGAGGTCCGGGCTTTTGAAGGAACATTACTAGAACTGCGGCTAACAGTCTAACGATTTATTCCTCAGGAGACATCCCGTGCTTTTTGTATCAAGTGGCTTATTCAGTTTCTTTTTGCCCTAAAATAAAATAAATTATGATCAATTTATATTTTTACATTTTTTGTTAATTGTAGATATAATGTTAGAGAGGGATTTTCAAAATAATACAGATAAAAAGTTCTAGGGAGAAGACCTAACACATGCAGCACTCAAAATTTGCATTTTCGGCATTTCGGTTATAATTTATTTGTGAAATGCTTAGGTTGGTTTTCCCCAGAAAAAAATAGAGAAGAGCCGACTGTAAATGTAAAATATTCATTTGCATTTACTATATTCATGTAAAATGCACCAATTTAGTGTGTATAAATATGCTGCTTCCCAACATGAGAGGCAAAGACATAAGGACAGGAGAGGAGAAATCTCTGATGTTTGTGTGTGCTGTGTATGGGAGACATCATAGCAGCCTGTCTCCACCCAGCAGCTCAGAGGAAAAGAAAAAGTAGTGATAGAGAAAAACACTGGTGTAACATGTAGGACATTCGTAAAAACAAATATTCATAGAAATATATAGAAACAGGAGAGCAGGAGTCCCTGATGTCTGTGTATAGTGTGTGGGAGACATAATAATAGCTAATCTCCACCCACCAGCTCAGAGAAAATGAAAAATTAGAGAGAGAGCAAAAAACTGGTGTAAAATGTAGGACAGTCGTAAAAATAAATATGCATCTAAACATGCTTTATAGTCATACGAGAGTAGGAATCAGACATTTGTGTGTGTGCTGTGTATGGGAGACATCATAATAGCAATTCTTCCCCCACTAGCTCAAAGAAAAAGTAAAATTAGAGGGAAAACCTGTTGTAAAATATTGGACTGTCATGAAAAAATGCACGTAAATATATAGAAACTAGAAGGTGGCCCGATTCTACGCATCAGGTATTCTAGAATTTACGTATTGTGTAGTTCATGTATGATTTTTGTTATATATATATATAGATGTTGTTGTGTGTAGTTACCAAGTGTTTGTGTAGGGCGCTGTACATGTTCTGGGTGTTGTCTGGGTGTGATGGGGGGTGAGAGCGGTGTTGTTTGTGTGTTGCGTTGTTTGTGGAGCGCTGTGTGTGTAGCGTTGTGTGTGTGTGTTGCGCGGTTTGTGTGTGTGTGGTGTGTTTTGGGGGGAGGTATGTTTTATGCAATGTGTGTGTTGTGCGGTATGTGCGTATATTTGTGTGTGCAGCGTTGTCTGTGTGTGGGTGTCTGTGTAGGGCAGTTGTTTGTGGTTCCCAGTGTGTGTGTGTGGTGTGTTGTGCAGTGCGCGCGCGTGTGTGTGTGTGTTGGGGGGAGGTGTGCACTTCCCATCGTGCTCCATCCCCCATGCAGCGCACTCCCCATCGTGCTCCATCCCCCATGCAGCGCACTCCCTATCGTGCTCCATCCCCTATGCTGCGCCCCCCCCCCTTCGTGCTCCATCTCCCATCCTGCGCACTCCCAAACGTGCTCCATCCGCCATGCTGCGCACTCAGAAACGTGCTCCATCCGCCATGCTGCGCACTCCCCATCGTGCTCCATCCCCCATGCTGCGCACTCCGAAACGTGCTCCATCCGCCATGCTGCGCACTACCCATCGTGCTCCATCTCCCATGCTGCGCACTCCCAAACGTGCTCCATCCGCCATGCTGCGCACTCCCAAACGTGCTCCATCCCCTATGCTGCGCACCCCCCATCGTGCTCCATCTCCCATCCTGCGCACTCCCAAACGTGCTCCATCCGCCATGCTGCGCACTCCCAAACGTGCTTCATCCGCCATACTCCGCACTCCCCATCGTGCTCCATCCCCCATGCAGCGCACTCCCCATCGTGCTCCATCCCCTATGCTGCGCACCCCCCATCGTGCTCCATCTCCCATGCTGCGCACTCCCAAACGTGCTCCATCCGCCATGCTGCGCACTCCCAAACGTGGTCCATCCGCCATGCTGCGCACTCCCAAACGTGCTCCATCCGCCATACTCCGCACTCCCCATCGTGCTGAATCCCCCAAGCTGCGCACTCCCAAACGTGCTCCATCCGCCATGCTGCGCACTCCCAAACGTGCTCCATCCGCCATGCTGCACACTCCCAAACGTGCTCCATCCGCCATGCTGCGCACTCCCAAACGTGCTCCATCCGCCATGCTGCGCACTCCCAAACGTGCTCCATCCGCCATGCTGCGCACTCCCAAACGTGCTCCATCCGCCATGCTGCGCACTTCCAAACGTGCTCCATCCGCCATGCTGCGCACTCCCAAACGTGCTCCATCCGCCATGCTGCGCCAGCATCAGCCTCTCTACCCGCAGCATCAGCCTCGCTGCCCACAGCATCAGCCTCTCTGTCCCCAGCATCAGCCTCTCTGTCCCCAGCATCAGCCTCTCTGTCCCCAGCATCAGCCTCTCTGTCCCCAGCATCAGCCTCTCTGTCCCCAGCATCAGCCTCTCTTCTCCCAGCATCAGCCTCTCTCATCCCAGCATCAGCCTCTCTGTCCCCAGCATCAGCCTCTCTGTCCCCAGCATCAGCCTCTCTGTCCCCAGCATCAGCCTCTCTGTCCCCAGCATCAGCCTCTCTTCTCCCAGCATCAGCCTCTCTCATCCCAGCATCAGCCTCTCTGTCCCCAGCATCAGCCTCTCTGTCCCCAGCATCAGCCTCTCTGTCCCCAGCATCAGCCTCTCTGTCCCCAGCATCAGCCTCTCTCCTCCCAGCCTTCCCCAGCATCAGCCTCTCTCCTCCCAGCCTCCCCCAGCATCAACCTCCCCCAGCATCAGCCTCTCTTCTTCCAGCCTCCCCCAGCATCAGCCTCTCTCCTTCCAGCCTCCCCCAGCATCAGCCTCTCTCTCCCAGCCTTCCCCAGGATCAGCCTCTCTCCTCCCAGCCTCCGTCCTCCCAGCCTTCCACAGCATCAGCTTTCCTCTCCCAGCCTCCCTCAGCATCAGCCTCTCTCCTCCCAGCCTCAGCCTCTCTCCTTCCAGCCTCCCCCAGCATCAGCCTCTCTCCTTCCAGCCTCCCTCAGCATCAGCCTCCCCTTCCCAGCCTTCCCCAGGATCAGCCTCTCTCCTCCCAGCCTCCTTCCTCCCAGCCTCCTCCTCCCAGCCTCCTTCAGCATCAGCCTTCCCCTCCCAGTCTCCCCCAGCATCAGCCTCCCCCTCCCAGCCTTCCCCAAGATCAGCCTCTCTGCTCCCAGCCTCCTCCAGCACGCCGTGCTCCTCTGCCGACACTCACACACACGATCGCATACACTCACACACACCCGATCCCGACACTCACACACACCCGATCCCGACACTCACACACACCCGATCGCATACACTCACACACACAGACACTGACGATATCGCACATACGCGCTCACAGTCACAACATCCGGAGATACCACATGCTTTTGGCCATGTGATCCTCCGTCAGGTCCTGGAAGGTCACAACAGCACAGTATCGAGGCCGAGAAGCAAGCGATATCGCCGGATGCTGTGAGTGTGTGGATGCGATGTGATGTGTGTGTGAGGTGTGTGTGTGAGAGTGAGTGTGATCTGATGTGTGTGTATGTGTGTGTGTGTGCTGTTATGTGTGTGCGTGTGGATCTTCCGCCGCTGCAGGACCTTGATGCGCTTGCAACCATGCCAACGCATCCCGTCCCCCGCTCGCACGGGAGCCCACACCACTCCCGTGCGAGCGGGGGATGGGGGACGGGGGGGGGAGTACAGTACTCACCTCCGTGACAGCCGTGTCAGTTCGGGGAATGCGCGGGGGGGGAGAGGGGGGTGAGTATAGTACTCACCTCCGTGACAGCCGTGTCAGTTCGGGGAATGTGCGGGGGGAGGTGGGCGGGGCCAGAGCTAGCGTGCGTTGCGTGAGGGGGGCGTGGCGTGGCCGAATTGCCAATGCCTGCAGGGTGCCGGGGCGAGAGGCCAATCTGTGGGGGGGGCGGAGCCTGGGCGAGCGGCTGGCCAATCCGTGTGGGGGCGCAGCCTGGGCGAGCGGCCAATCCGTGTGGGGGGGCGGGGCCATGGCGAGCCCAGCGGCCAATCAGCTTTGTGTCACCGTAAGGACACAATTTTGGAGCATGACAGACAGACAGACAGACAGAATAAGGCAATTATATATATAGATGGGAGAGCAGGAGTTCCTAATATCTGTGTGTACTGTGTGTGGGAGACATAATAGCTCATCTCCACCCACCAGTTCAAAGAAAAAAAAAAAATAGAGAGCAAGAAAAAAATTGGTGTAAAATGTAGGACAGTCGTAAAAATAAATATGCATCTAAACATGCTGTATAGTAATGCGAGAGCAGGAATCACACATTTGTGTGTGCTGTGTATGGGAGACATCATAATAGCAATTCTCCTCCCACTAGCTCAAAGAAAAAGAAAAATTAGAGGGAAAATCTGGTGTAAAATGTAGGGCATAAAAAAATGTAAATATATAGAAACAGGAGGGCAGGAGCTTGTAATATTTGTGTGTACTGTGTGTGAGAGACATCATAGCAGCTGTTCTCCACATACCAGCTCAAAGTAAAAGAAAAGAGATAGAGGGAAAAACTGGACAATCGTAAAAACACAAATATGTATCTAAATATATATATAAATATATATATATATATATAAAATATATATATATATATATATATATATCTCGACAGGAGAGCAGAAGTCCCTAATGTCTTTATGTGCTGTGTATGGGAGACATCACCACCCAATAGCTCAGAGAAAAAGAAAAATTAGAGATAGAGAGAAAACCTTGTGTAAAATTTAGGGTATTCATAAAAAACAAATATGCATCTAAATATCTATAGAGACAGGAACAGGGGAGCAAGAGTCCCTACTGTCTATGCGTACTGTGTGTGGGAGACATCATAGCAGCTAATTCCACCCACCAGCTCAAAGAAAAAGGAAAATTAGAGATATAGGGAAACACTGGTGTAAAATGTAGGGCATTTGTAAAAATATATGCATTTAAATATATACAGAAGCAGGAGTCCGTAATGTCTGTGTATACTGTGTATGTGAGACATCACAGCAGCTGATTTCCACCCACCAGCTCAGAGAAAAAAAAACACAGATAGAAGGGAAGAACTTGTGTAAAATGTAGGGCATTCGTAAAAACAAATATGCATCTAAACATATTTAGAGACAGGAGAGCAGGAGTCCCTAAAATCTGTGTGTGCTGTGTATGGGAGACATCATAGCAGCTAGTCTCACCAGCTTAGAGAAAACTGAAATTTATAAACAGAGTCTGCAGAGGGAAAAACTGGGAAAACATTCAAGATATAAGGCACATAATGGCCAGAAATAATTTTATTCTTCATGGACATACAGAGGAAGTGCATTGTGTAGGGTGAGTAGGGTGATCCCATAAAATATTTAGTTACTACATCGTCTTTTTTGGAAGAGGATGGACTGAGTTGGAATGATGTGAATTTGAGAATCTAAAGCAACAGCTGTATCCAGTGAACCTTGGCTACCAAACTAGGGGGCTGGTGAAGGGTGACTTATCGATGGGACCCTGAAAAAATCAACTAGACCAGTACTGAATAGGGCTGCAGTGACCAAACAAGGTGGGAAGAAGCATATTATGACTGTTAGGGACCATGAGGAGAAGTGTGGGCCTGTGTAATGTGGTGCGTGTCCCCGGAAATAAGCCAATGAAGTGAGTGGATTAGACTTTGCTCAGTATGGTGTGTTTGGTGACTGCGTCGGAAAGAGAGGACACATCTCAGGGCAGTGCAAATCTCTAGGGAAAGTTCCAGATTCCCCTCTATATAAGAAGCTGACTCTTCTGTTTCATCATTATATCATTCATCATTTCCTCCATATTGGAAAAAGCTGTGGACTGAAAATACTTACCCAATATTTTTTCCAGATAATTACTAACGCAGTTATGGCCGAAATGAAAATCAAAAGGATAATGATGATGTAAATCCCAATAGTCTTCAAATCTGTATCTTCTTGACTTCCTGTGAAATGAATGTTAGAAATGTGTGAGGTCCAGGATCGCTCATTGCCCGGCACGCTGCTTTTCTTAGATGAGGGCAATCTGGCCATGGGTCTCCCGGAGGCTCGGGCTCCGAACAACAGGCTAGATTGCCATCATTACTAACTGCCCTGCATAGGCCCCCCTTCACTTCTGGGCCCCGGTGGAGCTGCACTGGCTGCACCGTCGGTATGTCTGCCACTGGTGAGGTCATAGAACTGACTCACTTGACTTTATACCAAACTTAAGAATTCTCCAAAATTTTTTAAAAAAATGTGCTGCAAAGCCTCTCATTTCCTTGAAAAGATGTGTGTAACATTCTGAGGTCTCCTATGACTGTAGTGAACATGTTTCAAGGTCTTTAACACAGACTTAGTAATGAACAAGTAATCTCATAACATATGGCTATTAATAAACGGGTGGTAACTGGTGGCAACTATCAGTCTATACCTCACACTCTAATCTGCACTATTACACACTATCTGAACAGTTTCATCAGTGTTTTATGGATTTTCTTCCAATCTCTTATATTAAGCTGTGAGCTGTCACGTCCTCTCACTATCCAGATTCACCCTAAAAAGGCTGCTGTATTTCCTGCTTCTGCTTTTGTGGCGCCCCTGAGGCTTCAGTCGCCACAGAGGTACTGTACCTCAGCCAGAGGTGTAGAATCCCATTCCCGGGTAAAGAGGAGGTCATCAACCGGTGTACACACAACCACATTACACTTTCATTTAGCAACTCACACCGAGCCATGGTTGGGGCCTAGTGCAACTAAATCCTTCGGTAGTGGCACCGTCCCCTAAGCCAGCTCAGAGGTGGAGTCTAGTTGGTGGGAGGACACTGTGGAAAGTTAGACAGTCGAGAAGTAGCAGTGGAGGAGTGAAGACTTGTGATCTGGAGCTGGTGCAGCTTGGCCCAGGCACACAAGAAAAGGGATCCTAGAGACTACGGGAAGTGTGCTATACACCCCTGGACTTGTTCCACATGTGAGTGGAGGGACTTGGCCGTAGAATGGGGATCCAGTCTCTAGACTAGAGGAGAAGAACCAACGTGTTCAGCTAGTAAAACCGTAGGCTAAGGATACTACAGGTACCAAAGCCAAATCCACACACGAATGTGCTGGAAGGTGACCACATAGGGCCAAGGGACAGAGCTTAAGGTCACCCTGTAGGGTCCATGCACACCGGCTCAGGGCACTGTGTGCGTAGGCGCGGGACAGGCGGGTGAGGTCAGTGCAGGAAGACGACCAGGGAAGGAACATAGAAGGGTGCACCAGTCTTGGCCTCCGAACTACCCGGGATCAGCACTCCAAAGGCGGTCACTGACTAGTCGTGTAACCTGGAACTTGCAACAGTGAATAAAACCTTGAGACTGCATTCCTGTGTCGCTTTATTTGCCTGCGCCTTCGGCCCTGCGCCCCTACTCCCAAGATCCCTCGGGCCCAGCTCTACCTGTGGAGAACTATGCCAACTCGGCTGCGTCACCATCTGCCCCGATGGCCCATCCCGCAGCATCGGCTACAAGTGGTCAAATACCACAGATGGTGTCACGACATCTCCCCTGTAAATATTCCCCCATTTAAACGACACCGCCAGGGTCAAGGAGTCGGGCCCTGTCGCTGTGACCTCCCAACAGAACCAGCCCGGTTCCGAGTGCCCCATGGCCCCGGTGGGCATGTGACTTTTATACAGACTATGACAGCTTCAACTAATTGGCTGTGCTATGTATCATGATTTAATAGATGGGAGGCATCTGAGGTCATATCAGCCTTCTATGGTTGATTCAGTTTTTGGCTACAAGCCATTTTAAGCAATCCTGGAAAGCGAATCACAAATTATTTAAATTAAGTTCATAAAATTGTGACACACATTCGATTTGCTTATCTAAATTTCTGGTAATTTATTATCTAAACCTTCAATGATAAGGGGGTTTCCACTTTGGGGAATCCCAATCTATTGTACATGTTTTATATTAGTGTGCAAACACATGGTCATATTAAAGATATACATTGTATGATGTTGTCTATCTGCACATATCGCACCACTTCGTGCCTCATCATTTTAAAAAGCACATGGTATATTTTTGGTTTGCACAGCTTCCATATAAATGCAACAGAAGAATGATTTTGGCATTGCTTTTCGGGGAGAATTAAAAACACACTCATAGATCACAGGACTCCGATGCCTCGGACAGTTCAGTCATCTATGACCACTGGATGGAATGACTGCAGATCTCATTAAGCACCGGTATTCCAGGACCCTCTTTTCATTAATTAGCCTGGCTTGTAGTCTACTGTACTTGACACCATGTCATTGCTATGATGCTATCACATCAGCCCAGCTGACCAGCAAGGGCTGGAAATGCCGGGAAGTATGAGGATCTGCAGGGCTCCTGTCCAGTGGTCACAGATTTCTGACCTGGCCATAAACGAGTGTCTTGTGAGTTGATTCTCCCATCTCTAATTGGCACTATTACTTTGGTGAGACTCCAACAATTACGTCATAATTAGAGATGAGCGAACCCAAGATTCAGTGTTTGGTTTTTGCACCAAACACAGACTTTATAAAAAAATAAAAATTTGAGTTCGAAATTTGGGTTCTTTACGTATGCTGACTAGTCACGCGAGCATCGCTGTGTTCTCGTAAGCTCAGTGCTCAGCCCAGTGCGAGCCGCTTGCAGTGTTTTAATGGCTCACACTGGGGGTAACACCAGCGTCATTGAACGTAGTGTGTACAAAAAGAAGTAAAATATTGGAAAACCCCATCAACCTGCCCCCGGAAGTGATCTGTTTATGGATGGCTGCATGTGAGTGGAGAACCGACTGACTTCCATTGGGATTCAGGTCAAGTCCGAAACCGAACTTTATCTAAAGTCTGGATGATCCTGCCAAGCCAAATTTCCACGGGTCTACTCATCTCTAGTCATGATCAGGAAAGGAGATTGCTGGATTATATGAAGGGGTTGTCCAAGAATTTTGCCCCTTGATGTGATTTTAACTGGTCCCGTGAGTGATGATGATCTTTTGTATAAAGTGTGCAGCTCGGTATCCTTTGAAGTGAATTAGATTATCTTACAGTACCTGAGAACGCTCATTAAACAGTGTACAGAGCTGTGGTGTTCCAGCTGCAGACACTTTCGGGACTTGGTAATAGCTAATTAATGGGGTACCGGGTGTTGGATGATCACATAAAATTGATGGCCTATCTAAAAAACAGGCCATCAATATCAAAATCCTGGACATCCTCCATAAAAACCCCCAGAGATGAGGAAGCAGAAGTTGGTCAAGTAGGGAAATGTGAGATATAGTAAGAAATACTTCCTATTCTAGAAATATGTGTCAATTTTTACGTTTTTGATATTAGTAAAGAAACTGTACAGAAACCAAGTAGAGTAGATCAAATTTGCCTTCAGTTTCACCAAAAATATTTATATACAGTATATGCCTCTTTTTGCAATTCCATTTGATCAAGTGGAGAAAAGCAATCTGCTGGCCACCATTTTTGGTGGAGGAAGGTTGAACTATTGGTGGAGGAAGGTTAACTTAGATAGACCTAGGTCTTTTGTCAAGATATGTAGTTATGTAATTTTACTTAATTCTTTTCTAAACTTGGAAAGGGTAAACCTCCCCAAAAAAAACAAAAAAAACCTTCATACTCAGCCCTTCACCTTTCCTATTCCAGCAGCCCTCTGCTGATTTGCTTTCTCACGGGGAGAGGTGAGTGTAATAATTTTTTTTTATATCCCTCCATTTATTGTACTCTACGATCTCGTATAGCATGACAAACTGCATTTACTGGTCATTTGACTAAAATCAAATTCTACAACCGAATCTGTCAAATCGAATTTCATTTGAGTCCCTTGTATCTAAAACCTCACAAGATACTGAAGCACAAAAGTGGACAAAACTTGACAGGTCTTGGTTCATCTTTGAACCTACGCATGTATGTGTGGCAACTAGAGTGATCCCGTCATAGATATGTTTTTTTGAGAGCCTGACTTAAAAAGTTATCAAATATTCTAATACTTACCAATGTACTTTATTTCTGTTGTTAGATATTTCTCTGAGCTGAGGGCGGGGTGGCGGACCACACAGCTTAGATGGACGTTTTTATATCCGGTGCTGGAGATGTTTAGAGTAAAGTTACTTATAACCGTCTCGGTTTCATTCTGGTTGACAATAGAGTAAACTTCTGGAACTATATCCAGGTTTTCCGGAAGTTTCCATGAAATGTTAGGAGCAGGTTTCCCAGTGGTGGAGCAGGTGACAATGTACAGCATGCCTAAGATGTCAGGGTGGCCGATCTTATGTACTTCAAGGTTGGGTTCCAATATTTGTTCCTCTGGACATAAAAAAAGTAGAAATTAAAATGCTTGTAAAGTGTAAATTTAAAGTTAGGTCAGGTCAACGTTGGCCAAAATTTCAGAAGAATTAGGCAACCAACTAATGTGTTGGAGGCCCTCCCAACTTTCCTCCACAGATGATGTTGGGGAAAGAAGGGTCGAGAATATTGAAATACAACTTTCATCTGGTCACAAATTTGGATAGAAGATGGTCGAGGAGAAGAGAGATAAAGACCTAGAGAATGAGGTCACTACATAAAGGTTGTAGAAACCAAATAATTGGAGCATTTCAATGTTTGATTTTTAGCCAAATATACATGCATTGAAGTGCGAAAGAAAATTCACCTCAAGTAGAAGACCCCTACAGAGTCCTCCCAGAGATTCCAGTCCTTACCCCAAAATGACACTTACCATAGACTTCAAGGCAGATGGTTCCAGTGGAGGCTCCCAATGGAAACAGATTGAAGATACATTTAAAACATCCCTCGTCCTCCTGGTTCACGGGGTTGATCGTTATTGCTGAGTTATTGAGAGTTTTGTGCAAAGACTGTTTTATTCGATTCATGTAGTAACCAAGAAGTTTCTGCCCATACGTCTTACTGATGGTAGCCACGGCCCCGGTAAAATTGCCAGATTCTTTATACCATGTGATTTGAATGACATTTGGTTCATTGGACATCAGTTGACACTCAAGAGTTACGCTGCCGCCAATTTTTGAAGTTTTCTTTGCAGCATGCCTAACTTGTATTGACCCTTTTGAAATAAAAGTGTAAAAATAGTAATGTAATTAGTAATGAATAGTAAGGATATGTGTAAACCCATGTTATATCCCTGAGCGTTGCCTCTCTGGGTATAGTATCTTTTGAGGAAGGAATGGATATTCCTTACCATTCATTAGCCATGAAAGGTCTTTGAGGCCAATGACCTAGCCCATAAGAATGTACAGTTCCCCATGTTCCTCAATAGTCATTTATTTCCAGAATATGGTCACCTTTCAGTTAAAACCTAAAATAGATAGATTACAGTCTTGAACGCCCCCAAAGATGAGCGCATAGGTTCCCATGTCTTTCACTATCTATTCCAATAGGGATAGTCAAGTTTTTTTGGTTATACCTTAGTGCATATCAAATTGGACAAATCATTATAATCATAAGATACACAATTCTGGCTGCCTGCAGTCACCACTAGAGGGAGCTTAGGACCCTTCTGCTGCATACAGTGGGTTTTTTCTTTTCAATTTTAATACTATATGTAAGTCCATGTATAAGTTACAAAGCTCTTCCTATGCTGACAGCTCTAAATGCCATATCTATGTCAAAAATGTAGAGATCTGTATTAAAAAATGGAACTCCGACCACTATAAGAATATACAGTACTGTGCAAAAGTTTTAAACAGGTGCAGAAAAAATAAGAATATTTTTTTAAAAATTAAAGAGCTAAAAGTTCATTTTTTATCTACAGTCATATGAAAAAGTATCTTCATACTAAAATGATGATCATTCTCAACTTTTTGGAAGTGTTGCTTTAATTTAGATTTATTTTTTTTGCTTATTCACTTGGCATTTAATAAATACAGTCATATGAAAAAGTTTGGGCACCCCTATTAATGTTAACCTTTTTTCTTTATAACAATTTGGGTTTTTGCTATTTCAGTTTCATATCTCTAATAACTGATGGACTCAGTAATATTTCTGGATTGAAATGAGGTTTATTGTACTAACAGAAAATGTGCAATCCGCATTTAAACAAAATTTGACCGGTGCAAAAGTATGGGCACCTCAACATAAAAGTGACATTAATATTTTGTAGATCCTCCTTTTGCAAAAATAAAAAGCCTCTAGTCGCTTCCTGTAGCTTTTAATGAGTTCCTGGATCCTGGATGAAGATATATTTGACCATTCCTGTTTACAAAACAATTCCAGTTCAGTTAAGTTTGATGGTTGCCGAGCATGGACAGCACGCTTCAAATCATCCCACAGATTTTCAATGATATTCAGGTCTGGGGACTGGGATGGCCATTCCAGAACATTGTAATCGTTCCTCTGCATGAATGCCTGAGTAGAATTGGAGCGGTGTTTTGGATCATTGTCTTGCTGAAATATCCATCCCCTGCGTAACTTCAACTTCGTCCCTGATTCTTGCACATTATTGTCAAGAATCTGCTGATATTGAGTTGAATCCATGCGACCCTCAACTTTAACAAGATTCCCGGTGCCGGCATTGGCCACACAGCCCCAAAGCATGATGGAACCTCCACCAAATTTTACTGTGGGTAGCAAGTGCTTTTCTTGGAATGCCGTGTTTTTTTGCCTCCATGCATAACGCCTTTTTGTATGACCAAACAACTCAATCTTTGTTTCATCAGTCCACAGGACCTTCTTCCAAAATGTAACTGGCTTGTCCAAATGTGCTTTTGCATACCTCAGGCGACTCTGTTTGTGGCGTGCTTGCAGAAACGGCTTCTTTCGCATCACTCTCCCATACAGCTTCTCCTTGTGCAACGTGCGCTGTATTGTTGACCGATGCACATTGACACCATCTGCAGCAAGATGAAGCTGCAGGTCTTTGGAGGTGGTCTGTGGATTGTCCTTGACTGTTCTCACCATTCTTCTCTGCCTTTCTGATATTTTTCTTGGCCTGCCACTTCTGGGCTTAACAAGAACTGTACTTGTGTTCTTCCATTTCCTTACAATGTTCCTCACAGTGGAAACTGACAGTTTAAATCTCTGAGACAACTTTTGTATCCTTCCCCTGAACAACTATGCTGAATAATCTTTGTTTTCAGATCATTTGAGAGTTGTTTTGAGGAGCCCATGATGCCACTCTTCATAGGAGATTCAAATAGGAGAACAACTTCCAAGTGGCCACCTTAAATACCTTTTCTCATGATTGGATACACCTGCCTATGAAGCTCAAAGCTCAATGAGGTTACAAAACCAATTTAGTGCTTTAGTAAGTCAGTAAAAAGTAGTTAGGAGGGTTCAAATCAAGAAATTGATAAGGGTGCCCATACTTTTGCACCGGTCAAATTTAGTTTAAATGCGGATTGCACATTTTCTGTTAGTACAATAAACCTCATTTCAATCCAGAAATATTACTCAGTCCATCAGTTATTAGATATATGAAACTGAAATAGCTGCTGCAAAACCCCAAATTGTTATAAAGAAAAAAGGTTAACATTAATAGGGGCGCCCAAACTTTTTCATATGACTGTATTTATTAAATGCCAAGTGAATAAGCAAAAAAAAATAAATCTAAATTAAAGCAACACTTCCAAAAAGTTGAGAATAATCATCATTTTAGTATGAAGATTGAAACTTGGTCTTTAACGGAAACTGAAACAGCTGTGTAGGAGGCTTGAAAGTGAGTGAGGAACAGACAAATTCTGAGAATGTAGAAGACAGTTTCATGTCATACACCGTGGCAAGGCTGAGCTCAGCAACAAGACGCAAGGTAGTTATACTACATCAGGAAGGTGTCAATCATGCCAACATTTCAAAGCATATTTGGGTTTCAAGATGTGCTGTGCTCTTCAACCTTTTTTAAAGATGTACCATGAAATTGGCAACTATGAGGACTGTAGACGTAATGGTCGAAAAGGGAACTTATTGACAGCAGTTGGAAGAAACATCATGCTTACTTTCCTTTTAAATTAAAAATTATCCAGCAGTGCCATCAGCTCAGATTTGGCAAAAACCAGTAACACCTAGCTACACCCATCTACTGTTTGGATAATTCTGGTTAAAAGTGGTCTTCTTGCAATGGAAGTAAAGCCAAGCAACTCAACATTATTATTATTTACGGCTTAATTGCTATTACAGTATTTTGTATATCGTACACTTGCACCATTTAGGGCCTTTCACGTGGCACTAAAGGGCGATTTTAGGCTTGTTTAACCTAATAAATAAATAACTAAAAAAAAATGGTGAGGGGTCCACCCTAGTTTTGATAACCAGCCAAGGTAACACAGACAACTGTGGACTGACATTATCAGACTGGGAAGGTCCATGGTTATTAGGCCCTCCCCAGCCTAAAAATGTCAGCTTGCAGCTGCCCCAGAATTAGCGCATTACATTAAATGCATCAATTCATCTTAATTGCCCTTGTGCTGTGGAAACAGTAGTAATACTTGTGGGGTTGATGTCAGCTGTGTAATGTCAGCTGGCATCATACCCAAAGGTTAGTAATGGAGAGGCATCTATTAGACACCCTCATTACTAGCCCAGTAATAAAAAAAACACATACAGGGAAAAAAATAGTATATTTGAATAAATACTCTCCCACACTATCTATCTTTCCCCAATTTATTGTCAAAGATATTCCTACGAATTTCCATCGTAATCCACGTTCCCCGAAAGCAGCTCTGGAGACTGTAAATAGCAGTAAAGTACATCTATTCTCAGGCATCGGGGAGTGATGAAAATCACAGCTGTCGGCTCAACGCTGCACTCAGTGAGACCTGAAAATGGTTATGAGAGTTATCTCACTACTTGACACCTGTGAATAGCTGTACTTTACTGCTATTTACAGTCTCCAGAGCTGCATCCAGGGAACGTGGATTATGATGGAACTTGGTAGAAACATTTTAGATAATAAATTGGTTTGTGTATTTTTTTTTATTACTGGATTAATAATGTGTCTGATAGACTCCTGTCCATTACTAACCCCTGGGTTTGATGCTGGCTAACATCACACAGTTGACTTCAACTCCAAAAAAATATTACCCTATTGCTACCGCACCAGGGCAATCGGGAAGAGCAGGGCAAAGTGCCAGAATTGGAGTATCTAATGTGATGCACCAATTCTTTGGTAACTGTGGGCTACTATTTTTAGGCGGGAAGGGCCAAATAACTATGGACCTTCCCAACCTGATAACACCAGCCCCCAGCTGTCTGCTTTACCTTGGCTTCATTTCAAAATTAGCGGCAGCAACCTTGGAGTCAGAGATGCTTCTCCATGTGTTCCCATTCCATTTGAGCACTTTATCCATCCATTTCAGCTATTCTCCTGTCTGCCAGACCTCCTGTTAGAGTCTTACTGAAAAATGCTTGAGTTTCCTATTGACTTCTATTATACTTGTTACTCGAATCGAGCCAGTCCAAGCGTCCCACCTGCTCCAATCGAGAACTCAAGCATTTTAGTGCTCAATTGTGGCTCATTATGGTGCCATGGTGACCTCACATGTTTTAACACAAACTGCTAATATTAACATCGGAACTGAGATGCCCACCAGGGCCGTGGGACACTCGGGGCCGGTTCTGTTGGGAAGTCATGGCAGTAGAACCCAACTCCGTGACCCTGGCGGTGTCGTTAAATGAGGGATATTTAAAGGGGATGAGTCGTAACGCCACGTATGGTATTCGGCAATGTCTGGCTGACGCTGCTGGACGGAACCGCTGTGGCAGATGGTGTCGCAGCAATGATGGTACAGCTACCCACAGGTGGAGCAGGGCCCCAGGGCAACTGGAATAGTCTATGATGGAGTAATTAACGTTGGGGTGCAAGACCAAAGACGCAGCCAAAAACTGGATTACACAGACACTATAGTTTCCTTTATCTTTTTACTTGGTAGTGGATGGTGCAGGCCAGGAAAACTAGCTCAGATGGTAACGGAGGTCCGGACAGCCTGGAAACAATTGGGGTATCCACCTAGCCAGGTGAATTCGTAGGCCTCCCTTCTGCATTGTCCCATGTAGGTCCCTGCTGCTTAAAGCTATGCGGCCCTCTTCCTGGTGCTTTCTCTCACCCATATGGCAGATGGTGCGAGCCTTTTACAGCTGCCGCTTCTCTGGTAGCAGCTCTGGGCTCTCGTATACTGCTGTGCCCTGGGTGGTTTGAGTGCCAGAAGACATGCAGTATCCTGCCCTCTGAATTCAGCTGTCAGGCCTACAGTACCCAGACAACCAAGGACTCCAGCGTCCTGTGTCTCTTCGCTCTGCTCTGGAGTGAGCTCTGTCACTCTCTGCTCCCCCAGGCTTCTGTTCACTTCTTTCTCACTCCTCTTCCCTGTTTCTCACTAACTGACCCCTCCCTCAGGCCAGAATGTATAGGGAAGCTCCCCTTAAACCGGGTCCATGAGCTCCCCTTTCTGGTCTGGAGTCAGGAAAGCATTGGCAGCTAGTGCTACCTAGCGTGGGGGACCCCCTTTCTTGCTTCCTGGCATAACATTACCCCTGTGAGAAGGCCAATGCTACTGTGACACCCGGACCACTGGGGTGCCACAGAACTCAGAACTCTAAAAATTGGAAATTTGAGAAAAAATACTGTCTTGTTAGAAAATGGAACAGAACTTTTGCCCTGACCTGATGCAGCTGATAACAGAAAAAAATAGACTACATTCCACTGCACAGTAAAGCCTATTTAGATGTAACAATTCTCGTTTCATACTATGGGTTGAGATAAATATCAAACTGATTACCCAACAAATGACATAATAAGACATGATCATTATTTACATCGAGGGAACACGCTGCCAACATCATGATTCCACTTGGAGGCAGAATAATCGTATTTATGACTGTTTTTGTTATCATGCGAATTGGACAGTAATAATAATTCGTCAATAGACTATTGATCAGCCTGTACAATAGATGATGCCTAGGTCTCTGTGACTATGGGTCGTATGGCCAAATCTGCAATCAACTTTCTCCTAAGCATTGCTTTCACTCCAGTTGGAAGGCACCAGGGTTTATGATTACAAGTAGTGTCTAAAACATTGTTCCCCACATTACTGCAAGCAAGAAGTTCCCCGTACGAGTGACAACCATTAAAGCTAAATTATTGGCAGATACCAAATCTCTAAAACAGTAATAAACACAATACCTTATAACAGGGTAAGAAGCAGACCCTCCATAACAGTTACAAATAGAGAACTCCAGTAAGAGTAACACTCACCTAGTGCAGAGCTACAAAGAAGCACAAGTATGCCCAGAGGCGTCATGCTGTATTGTGAAGTTGCCAGGAAATAAGTCTCAAAGTATCATACGGTAGTAGAAAGAGGAACTGAATCTAAATAAACACAGCTGATGTAAAGCGTGATCTTCTAAGCCCTTACTGACATATGACATACTTACGGTACTTTGCCAGTATATTTCCCGGCAGATGATGGCTGTCATCTGATCATCATTTTGATGAACCATGTTTGCCTCTTTCTGTTTTTCTGTCTGTCTTTTTCTCTGCCTGTCTGCCTCTGTCTGTCTGTCTGTCTCCCTCTCTTTTTGTCTGTCTGTCTGCCTCTTTCCCTGTCTCTCTCTCTCTCTGTCTCTTATCCTTTCTCTCTTTCCCTATCTCTCGCTGTCTGCCTCTTTCCCTGTATGTCTCTCTGCCTCTTTCCATCTTCATCTGTCCCTGTCTGCCTCTTTCCCAGTCTGCCCCATTCCCCGTCTCTCTCTTTCTGCCTCTTTCCCATCTGTCTCTATCTGTCTATCTGCCTCTGTCTGTCTGCCTCTTTCCCAGTCTGCCTCTTTCTCTGTCTGTCTCTTTCCCTGTATGTCTCTGTTTGTCTGTCTTTTTCCCTGTCTGTTTCTGTCTGCCTCTTTCCCTGTCTGTCTCTGCCTATCTGCCTCTGCCTGTCTGCCTCTTTTCCAGTCTGCCTCTTTCCCTTTCTATCTCTTTCCCTGTCTGTCTCTGTCTGTCTATCTGCTTCTGTATGTCTGCCGCTTTCCCTGTCTGCCTCTTTCCCTGTCTCTCTCTTTCTCTGTCTACCTCTTTCCCTGTGTGTCTCTGTCTCCTTCCCTGTCTGTCTCTCTGTCTGTCTCTGTCATCTGTTTCTTTCCTTGTCTGCCTCTTTTTCTGTCTGTCTGTCTGTCTCTTTCCCTGTCAGTCTCTCTCTGTCTCTTTCCCTCTATACCTCTGTCTGTCTGTCTCTGTCTGTTTGTCTATTTCCCTGCCTGTTTATCTGTTTACCTTTTTCCCTGATTATTTCTGCCTCTGTTTGCCTTTTTCTTTGTCTGTCTTTCTGCCTCTTTCTCTGCCTGCCTGTTTCTTTCCATGTCTGTCTGTCTCTGTCTGACTCCCTGTCTGTCTGCCTCTCTGTCTGTATCCATCTCTGTCTGTCTCTGTCTCTATCTGTCTGCCCCTTTCCCTGTCTCTCTCTCTGTCTGTCTTCCTCTTTCTCTGTCTTTCTCTTTCCCTGTCTGTCTGTCTCTTTCCGTCTCTTTTTCTGTATGTGTGGCACCCGTGAGGCTTCAGTCGTCACAGAGGTACTGCATCTCAGCCAGAGGTGTGGTATCCCATTCCCAGGTAGGGAAGAGGTCGCAAACCGGTGTACACACAAACACATTACACTTTCATTTAGCAGCTCACCACCGGGCATAATTGGGACCTGGTGCACTTAAGCTATGGTATAGCTATCCTTCGGTAGTGGCACCATCCCCTAAGCCAGCTCGGAGGTGGAGTTTAGTTGGTGGGAGGACACTGTGGAAAGTTAGTCGTGAGGGAGCAGTGGAGGAGTGAATACCTGTGGTCTGGAGCTGGTGCAGCTCGGCCCAGGCACAGGAGAGTAGGGGTCCTAGAGCCCACGGGAAGTGCGCCATACTCCCCGTGGTCTCATTCCCAGAGTGGAGGGACTTGGCCCCCAACGGGGACCTGGTCCCTAGACTAGAGGAGAAGAACCAATGTGCTCAGCTAGTAAAACCGACGGCTAAGGATACTGCAAGTACCGAAGCCAACACCGCACACAAATCCACTGGAAGGTGACCATATAGGGCCAGGGGACACAGCTTCAGGCTACCCCATAGGATCCGAGAACACCGGCTCAGGGCACTGTGTGCGTACGCATGGGACAGGCGGGAGAGATTAGCGCAGGAAGAGGTCCAAGGAAGGAACATAGAAGAGTGCACCGATCTTTACCTCCGAACTACCCGGGATCGGCTGGATCCTCACCACAGCAGAACTCCGCACTCCAAAGGTAACCACTGACTAGTCATGTTAACTTGGAACAACAATCGTGAGTAAAGAACTTGTGACTGCATCCCTGTGTTGCTCTGTTATTCTCCTGCGCTTTCGGCCTTGCACCCCATCTTTACATCCAAAGGACTACTACTCCCAACAGCGCTGGGGTCAGCTGTACCTGTGGAGAGCGATACCAAATCAGCAGATGGTGACACACATCTGCCACAGCGGTCCCATCACGCAGCGTTGGCTATATGTGGCCGAGTACCACAGGTGGCATAATGAACTATCATCCCCTGTAAATAATCCCCTCCATTTAAACGACACCGCCAGGGTCATGGAGCTGGACCTTATGCCGTGACATCCTCATCCTCCCAGACAGAGAACGGCCTGGTAACGAGTGCCCCATAGCCCCAGTGGGTGCGTATTATGCCTCTGTCTGTCGGTGTCTGTCTCTTTCCCTGTCTGCCTCTTTCTCTGTTTGTCTGTCTCTTTCACTGTCTGTCTTTGTCTGCCTCATAGGCTATCTGTCTCTTTGTCTGTCTGTCTGTGGTCTCTTTCCCTGTCTCCCTCTGTTTCTCTGTCTCTGTTTGTCTGTCTTTGTCTCTCACTGTCTCCCTCTGTCTGTCTGTCTCTGTTTGTCTGTCTCTCTTTCGGTCTGCCTCTTTACCTGTCTGTCTCTGTCTGTCTGCCTCTTTCCTTGTCTGTCTCTGTCTCTTTCCCTGTCTCCCTCTGTCTGTCTCTCTCTCTCTCTGTCTGTCTATGTCTGTCCTCCTCTTTTCCTGTCTGCCTGCCTCTTTTCCTGTCGGTCTCTGTCTACCTCTGTCTGTCTGCCTCTTTCCCTGTGTGTCTCTGTCTGTCTGATTCTGTCTGCCTCTTTCTCTATCTCTGTCTGCATCTTTCACTGTGTCTCTGCCTCTTTCCCTATCTATCTCTGTCTGTCTGTTTCTTTCCCTATCTGTCTCTGTCTGTCTGTCTCTGTCTGTCTCTTTCACATACACACACACATACATGCACTCAGCTTTAAATATGGTATTAGATGATTTTGGTACAGTATACATTGATGCTCTGAAGGGTGGGATGTGCTTTTTGAACATGCTACATACCCTCTTGGGCGCTATTTCGAGTGCATCTTATATTCAAAAAATTTCTTTGGGTATCTCTGAGATCGGGCACCGTGCTGTTCCTAGAGGCGGCGCTTTTTTGATGTTACCGCCTGACTAGTTTTTGATTCTGACCTTTGCACTCCACAGTGTTTTACGGGAATCTCCGTTGTGACGGGCGGTGTTTGCTTGATGCGACTGACTAGGAATCCGACCCTATGTACCCTTTATGTATTAGCACTGTTCCAATTAACCCTGTGTATGTCAGTATCTATTGTATTACAGCAGCGGGTTTCAGTGAAATACAAAAATAGATATCGGGCTTTTCTGATTGCGGCAATACCAAATATGTGTATTTCTTTAATTATTATCTTATTCTCAATGGAGCAAAACGGGAGTGATATAAAGTTTTAGGTTTTTTTATTATTTAAAGCTTTTTTTTTTATTTTTTTACTGATTTTACTAGTCCCCCTAGTTGGCTTTATGACTGTAGTGTGTGATCGCTTCTTGAGAAATGCTGTGTTGCTGTGAGTGCCTGCGCTCTGCATATATTCACATTCACATTCATCATGGCAGCCACAGGGGTCATCATTTGACCCCGAGATGCCATGCAAACACAATAGCGCCTCATGATCGCATCACAGGGCCGTCGATGGCGGCAGGGAAACAGCGCAATCCTCATCCGAGCACGTTAGATTGCGTTATCAGAGTTTGAGAGCGCGATTTAAAGGGTTACAGGTGCGGGTGGATCTCTGTGCTCCGTTAGCCGCACATTTCTGCTGGTCAGATCAGTAACCGGAGGGAGGCAAAATAGGAAGTATATATACGTCCTAGGTCGTGATGGGGTTAAACACATCTAATTGTGGAACTTATTATTATTACAAGATCTATTGATAAAAATGACCTTTGTGGGAAAAAAACACTTTAAGTCCCAAGTAGGGATGAGTGAGTAGTGAAATACTCGGACTCGCTATACTCGTAACGAGTAGGTCCTAATACTCGGGTACTCGTTACCAGGAGCAAGTCCAATAAAAGTCAATGGGAAATGTGAGTAATTGTCTGCTGGCCCCTACAAAGCGGTCTGGGGACTGAGTAGAAGGCTGAAATGGATGCATGATTGTTTAAAAGCCAGGTGGGATAAAGCCGCCGTTTTTTTTTAAACAATCAGCTGATGCACGCTCCCCTGCCTGGTCCTTCGCTCCCTGCTCCCTGGTGTTGCGCTCCCCACCTGGTCCAAAGTTAGGATCGGGCGGGGAAACGACGGGGGAGCGAAGCACCGGGCAGCTGGGAGGGAAGCACCAGGCGAGGGATCGAGGCAGTGGGGAGGGAAGCATCAGACGGGAAAGCCGTTGGTGAAGTCTATTTCTTGCTCTCTGTCTGTCGGTCTCTCTCTTTCTGTCGGTCGGTCTCTCTCTGTCGGTTTCTCCCTCTCCCCCCCCTCTCTCATACTACTCACCGATCACTGACCAATCACCAGCGCGGCGCTGCACAGCTGTCACACTGCACCGGCGGCTTCTCCTGGTTTTGAAAATGCCGGCCGCTCATTATTCCATCTCATATTCACTGCTTCCCCCGCCCACCGACGTCTATGATTGGTTGCATTCAGACGCGCCCCCACTCTATAAACCAATCACACCCGCCGGTGGGTAGGTCTATATCGTACAGTACAATAAATAAATAAATAATTTAAAAAAATGACGTAGGGTCCCCCCCAATTTTGATAGTCATCCAAGATAAAACAGACAGTTGGGGGTTGGTATTCTCCCCCGGGGGGCACATAGTTATTGCCCCCCGCCAGGGTTAGAATAGCAACCGACAGCCGCCCCAGATTTGGCGCATCCATTATTAGATGCGCCATATCTGGCGCTTATCCTGGCTCATCCCAATTGCCCTGATGTGGTGGCAATTAGGTAATAAGGGGTTAATGACAGGTGATAATTGACACCTGTCATTAAGCCCTGGATTGGTAATATTTAGACTTCGATGATACCTCCATATTACCAATCCTGTAATTAAATAGTTAATAAAATACACACAGTGACAAAAATCCTTTATTTAAACATAAACACAGACACCCTCTTTAACCCATTTATTAACCCCAAACATACCCAGCTCTAACGTTAATCCACAACAGAGGTCCAACGCTGGCTCTGCTGTATCCAGTCCTTGTACTGAGCGGTGACATGAAGCTGCCGCTCAGAGCGAGAACCAGCACAGAATGACAGCAGTGACATCATCGCTCTGATACCAGTGGGCTTCACAGCTGTCATTCTGTGCTGGTTCTCGCTCTGAGCGGCAGCTTCATGTCACCGCTCGATACGAGGACTGGATACAGCAGAGCCGGCGTTGGACCTCCGTTGTGGATTTACGTCGGAGCTGGGTATGTTTGGGGTTAATAAATGGGTTAAAGAGGGTGTCTGTTTATTTTTAAAGAAATGTTTTTTGTCACTGTGTGTGTATTTTATTAACTATTTAATTACAGGATTGGTAATATGGAGGTCTCATCGAAACCTAAATATTACCAATCCAGGGCTTAATGACAGGTGTCAATTATCACCTGTCATTAACCCCTCATTACCCCAATTGCCACCACATCAGGGCAATTGGGAAGAGCCGGGATAAACGCCAGATATAGCGCATCTAATAATGGATGCGCCAAATCTGGGGCAGCTGCCGGTTGCTATTCTTACCCTGGGGGGGAATAACTATGTTCCCCCACTGGAGAGAGTACCAACCTCCATTTGTCTGTTTTATCTTGGCTCACTATCAAAATTGGGAGGGGGCCCTACGTCGTTTTTTTTTTAAAATTATTTATTTACTGTACGATATAGACCCGCCCACTGGCGGCTGTGATTGGTTACACTTTACAGCTGTCACTCAGCGTGGGGGCGCGTCTGAATGCAACCAATCATAGGCGCCGGTGGGCGGGGGAAGCAGTGAATACGAGATGGAATAATGAGCGGCCGGCATTTTCAAAACCAGGAGAAGCTGCCGGAGCAGTGTGACAGCCATGCAGCGCCGTGTCGGTGATCGGAGAGTATGAGAGAGGGAGTTAGAGGGGGAGACCGACTGGTGCTTCGCTCCCCCGCCGCCTCCATGCCTGATCCTAAGAGAGGGCCAGGCGGGGAGAGCAACACCAAGGAGCGGGGAGCGCAGCATCAGGTAGCGAAGGACGGGCAGCGGGGAGCGTAGCACCAGGGAGCGAAGCACCAGGGAGGAAAGGACGGGGCAGCGGGGAGCACAGCAGCGGGGAGCACAGCACTAGGGATTGAAGCAGAGGGAGCAAATGACCCCGGTGGGGACCGTGCATCAGCTGATTAATTGCCTGCTGGACCCTCCAAAGCAGTCTGGGGGCTGAGTAAAAGGCTGAAATAGATGTATGAATGTTTTAAACAATCATCCATCCATTTCAGCCTTTTACTCAGCCCCCAGACCGCTTTGTAGGGTCCAGCAGAGAATTACTCACATTTCCCATTGACTTACATTGGACTCGTTACTCCTAACGAGTAATTACAAGGATACTCGCGGAGTAACGAGTAACCCGAATACCGTACTTCTCGGCGAGTACCAAGTAGTACCGAGTATACTCGCTCATTCCTAGTCCCAAGTAAAACTGTTTATTGTTAGTGATAGGCGGACCCAGACTGTAAAAATCCAATCCAAACAGATTCAAAGTACACGAGTGCCGGGTCAGGGCCCGGAGTTCTCAGGGGACTGTGGGTAATAATCTGGATGCGGCAACTCGGGTAATGGAAAAAAAAAGAAAAATAAAGAAAAAAAGACTACAGTAAGCACACCATACTGAAATCTGGTACAGCAATTTCAGAACCAAATTTGCACCTCCTCGCAGAAAACCCCACCAAAACAGCGTCAAACCCATTTTTGTTGCATTTTTGGGCAAAGAGATGCAAATTTGATGATGCAATTTTTTATAACATATTGGAATATGAGGTAAAAATGTCAACACCAAAACTGCATCTCTTGGCAAAAAAACCCCCCAGTTTTCTACCATAAGATGCAGGTCTCACTTGAAGGGAGGTCACTGAGTTCCATGAGGTCACTTGAGGTCCTATGAGGACATATTTATAAATGACCTTGTTGGGGGCATGCGGAGTAGAATTTCAATATTTGCAGATGATACTAAACTCTGCAGGGTAATCAATACAGAGGAGGATAAGTTTATATTACAGGGAGATTTATGTAAATTGGAGGATTGGGCTGAGAAGTGGCAATTGAAGTTTAATGTAGATAAATGTAAGGTCATGCACTTGGGTAGAGGAAATAACATTTATGATTATGTACTTAATTGTAGAACACTGGGTAAAACAGACAGAAAAAGACTTGGGTGTATGGGTGGATGGTAAACTTCACTTTAGTGGACAGTGTCAGGCAGCTGCTGCCAGGGCTAATAAAATAATGGGATGTATTAAAAGAGGTATAAGTGTTCATGAAAAAAATATAGTTCTACCTCTGTACAAGTCACTAGTGCGACCGCACTTATATACTGTGTACAATTCTGGTCACCGATATATAAGAAGGACATAGCTGAACTGGAGAGGGTGCAGAGAAGAGCGACCAAGATTATTAGAGGAATGGGGGGGCTGCAACACCAAGACAGGTTATTAAACTTGGGGTTATTTAGTTTGGAAAAATGAAGGCTTAGGGGGGATCTAATCACAATGTATAAATATATGAGGGGACAGTACAGAGACCTTTCCAAAGATCTTTTTACAACTAGGCCTGCGACTGGAACACAGGGGGCATCCGCTACGTCTTGAGGAAAGAAGGTTTAATCATAATCACAGACGAGGATTCTTTACTGTACGAGCAGTGAGACTATGGAACTCTCTGCCGCATGATGTTGTAATGAGTGATTCACTACTAACATTTAAGCAGAGCCTGGACGCCTTTCTTGAAAAATGTAATATTGCCAGTTATGTATATTAGATTTTATGACAGGGTATTGATCCAGGGAACTAGTCTGATTGCCGGATGTGGAGTCAGGAAATATTTTTTTTCCCTATTGGAGCTTGTTTGCCACATTGGGGTTTTTTTGCCTCTGGATCAACATGTTAGGCTACGGGTTGAACTAGATGGACTTAGGGCGGCTTTGCACACTACGACATCGCAGGTGCCATGTCGGTGGGGTCAAATCGAAAGTGACGCACATCCGGCGTCACTTGCGATGTCGCAACGTGTAAAACCTTTTTGATACGATGAACGAGCGCAAAAGCGTCGTTATCGTATCATCGGTGTATTCTTCGACATTTTCATAATGCCGGTGCAGCGACAGGTACGATGTTGTTCCTCGTTCCTGCGGCAGCACACATCGCTGTGTGTAAAGCCGCAGGAAACATCTCCTACCTGCCTCCCCGCTGCAATGAGAAGGAAGGAGGTGGGCGGGATGTTTACATCCTGCTCATCTCCGCCCTTCCGCCGCTATTGGCCGCCTGCCGTGTGACGTCGCTATGACGCCGCACGACCCGCCCCCTTAGGAAGGAGGCGGGTCGCCGGCCAGAGCGACGTCGCAGGGCAGGTGAGTGCGTGTGAAGCTGGCGTAGCGATAATTTTCGCTACGGCAGCAATCACAAGATATCGTACCTGCGACGGGGGCGGGGACTATCGCACTCGACATCGCAGCATCGGCTTGCGATGTCGTAATGTGCAAAGCCCGCCTTAGAGTCTCCCTTCAACCTTAAAAACTATGATACTATGATACTTGCGATCACAGATGGAGGACCATGGGAACCTGCAGCTGTGACCACAAATAACCTGAATGACATCATTGCTCATCGCTGAGGCTCATTCTCTCAAAAATCATTTTAACTGTAACTATTTTGCACAAATTCATGCAAGCTCTTTGCATTCACTTCCTCTCCTTTTCTCCTTTTCTAGTATTGTAATTGCCAGGAAGTTAATGCTATATTTTGTGTGTACTTTCTCTGATGACATAACCAGTGTATTTGGAAACTTGTTGACTATTCATAGCACCAATAAAGTAATTAGGATCCTCAATTCAATATGGCTAACAAATAACACTGTCAATGATAGCAGCACCATCCATCACCTCATTCTTACATCGAAATGAGCATTGTGTTTTTTTGTTGTTATTTTTTCAATATCCCCTCAATGCACAGTTTACTAAACATGGCCACATAGCCACAAACACAATTTCGGTGTGAGTCAAGGAATCTTACCAAGTTCTCTTGATCTCCCATGATTATTCTGCTTTATAGGCTACATTTATGCTTTGAAAGACATTTTTTAAACAGTGTTCATTAAAACTCTTAATTAATGTCTATAGATATACCAAATGCAATAAAATCTGTAGCTGCAGTCCTCATGGTGTGCTCTTAGGATTCTTAGGTTAGATTCACCCTTTTGACATTGGATACACATGTAAACATATGCATTTTTGCTGTTTTAATAGTCAACATTCTAAGAAACGTTTACTAGGACTGAGTCTAGACCTCATAGCGGTACCACAAAGATTCATTTAAAACTAAAATTGTGCCTGAGGTTTTCACAAATTAAAAAATAGAATAATGCAATGATGTATTTTTTTTACTACAAAAATCATGGTTTGTGGAAGTAATGGTACTGTTTTTTAACCAAACTGTGCTACCACAAGGCTGTATATTTCAAGAAGTGTCACACTTTATAGGTCTGTTGCTGTTTTAATAGTCTACGTGCTAAGAAAAATGTATTAAGGACCAAGTCTAGACCCCCAAAGTGGTACCACAAAGATTAATTTAAAAAGTAAAATTGTGCTTGATGTTTTCACAAATTCAAAAGTAGTAGAATAATGCAATGATGTAGATTTTTTAAAAGAAAAATCATAGTAAATTGAAGTAATGGTGCTGTTTTTTAATGAAACTGTACTAGGACAAGGCTGTACATTTCAAGGACTGTCACATTTATAGGTCTGTTGCTGTTTTAATAGTCAATATTCTAAGAAAATTTACTAGGACCGAGTCTAGACTCCATAGCGGTACCACAAAGATTAATTTAAAAAGTAAAATTGTGCTTGATGTTTTCACAAATTCAAAAGTAGTAGAATAATGCAATGATGTAGATTTTTTAAAAGAAAAATCATAGTAAATTGAAGTAATGGTGCTGTTTTTTAATGAAACTGTACTAGGACAAGGCTGTACATTTCAAGGACTGTCACATTTATAGGTCTGTTGCTGTTTTAATAGTCAATATTCTAAGAAAATTTACTAGGACCGAGTCTAGACTCCATAGCGGTACCACAAAGATTAATTTAAAAAGTAAAATTGTGCTTGATGTTTTCACAAATTCAAAAGTAGTAGAATAATGCAATGATGTAGATTTTTTAAAAGAAAAATCATAGTAAATTGAAGTAATGGTGCTGTTTTTTAATGAAACTGTACTAGGACAAGGCTGTACATTTCAAGGACTGTCACATTTATAGGTCTGTTGCTGTTTTAATAGTCAATATTCTAAGAAAATTTACTAGGACCGAGTCTAGACTCCATAGCGGTACCACAAAGATTAATTTAAAAAGTAAAATTGTGCTTGAGGTTTTCACAAATTCAAAAATAGTAGAATAATGTAATGATGTAGATTTTTTTTTAAAGAAAAATAATAGTAAATTGAAGTAATGGTACTGTTTTTTTATGAAACTGTGCTAAGACAAGTCTGTACATTTCAAGGACTGTCACAGTTTAAAGGTCTGTAGGCAGCCCTAGTTTAATAAATACATGATTCACACAACTTCTCTTCCCCATGTCTTGAGGAAGAAAATGTAATATTTCAATAAATGATGCATAACTAATCTTGGGGAAAAAAAATCTCATATAAGCTGAAACAGGGTGTGGGAATTTTATGATTTTTTTGCAATTTCTCACTTTTTTCTCATCTAAGAGCTGTCAATGTAAAATGTTAGAAATGTATAATTTGTAATTACCTAAAAGCTGGGAAATCTCATAATCACTAGGGCTAAGAACTCATGAAGCTCTTTTGAGCATTGTGAAGACTCATCTTCCTTTCACCATGCTTGGACAAATTGGAAAGCACCATTTTAGCTTATTAATACAAATTAGAAAACCTAGCGCCACCAAAAAGAAAAAAAACTTCCAATGGGGACTAAGGGGGACTTGAAAAATGCCCCAGTGAAACAGTGGTTGGTCCCAGTGGATTGTATGTATCTCAATGATCAAACCCTCACTAATTTTTTTATATATGGCACATATCCTGTTTAAGATCTTAAGTATTTTCTTGAAAGCCTACTATTAGATATGTTATGAAACGACGGCTGAAAATCCCAGAAAGATTTTCTTGCTGAGTTTCTTTACTAGGAACTATCATACAGAAAACATCTGGCATAAAATGAATACAATATGTAGTTCACCTAAAACCTATAAATATGAGAAAATCAAATATTTTCATAGTGAAAGACATAAAAACAAAACATCTAGACAAGTGTTATGTTTTAATTTCTTCATGTCAGCTTTAACAGTCTTTTCTTTACTTGACAATATCGTAATCTGCGTCATCATTTTCTGCTCTTATTGTGGCATATGTGATAGTCTCTGTGCTTGAATTTGCTCCATTTTTTGGTTTGGACTCCCCAAAATCAATAGTTGCGTAATATAGTTCGGGAGCAACTTGGCACTGTTCACCTGGGGTATCCTGCAAATCAATAAAAAAAAAGAAACATTAACCTTTACAGTAGTTCCATCTCCATTAAATGGAAAAAAAATGTTTTGGTCCACTTGACCTAAACAGGATGGCCACAACCTTATTTATTTTGCACATCAACTGTGTATTAATTAATTGTATTGTGAAATACCTTCTTTAATCAATTTTCACGTGACCTCCAGCTGCCGCTGCTGCTGGTATCTGGTGGTGTCAACTTTTGGGATCTAGAAGTTGATGTGACCTAACCCTATCGTGTGGCCAGTCACCCTGATTGACTCTGCTGTGCAAAGTATTTCACCACATGTCACAGCCTAAGAATAGAGACTGAGGAACAGGGGCCAGCCAACTGAAGCGCCTGTTTCAACTGGATGTGCTTCTGAGGGCGGACTTCCAGCTGAAATTCATTGCAGCACAGAGACCTGTCGGGTCCCTGCAATGCAAAATTCTGTTGCGTGGGATGACAAGAGACAGGGGCCGGCACTGGGGAGAACATGTGTGTCTGTTGTTTAAGGAAATTAATATTCATTGTTCACCACAACCATAATTCCACCAATGTCTCTGCACTGAAGCTGGTGCCAAGAGGTGGGCAGGATTATGGGCATGGGGAGCAGTGAATATTAATTTCCTTAAACAACCACTGCAATAAGTCAGCAACTGAGAGATCACATATACCTGTTGTTTAAGGAAATTAATATTCACTGCTCTCAACTCCCATAATCCCAGGAATGGGTAGCAGTGAATATGCTGGCAGCTGACATTAGAGTAAGTGAGTGTGCATGGCAGTGCTTGCACGGTGTCACAAAATGCAGGAGGTTCAAACTAGAGGATGGAGGGGAGGGTGGGTATTCAGTGGATTTGTGTCCAGTGGATTAGTGTTCTTATTCTTGAGATCTAGTGTAATAGTGCCCTTATTACTGGTGTCTAATGGATTTGTGTCTACTGTATTTTCCTTGCATCCAATGAATAGTGTCCTTTTTCGTGGTATCCAATGGATTATTGCCCTTATTTGTGTTGCCCGCTGGTTTAGTGTTATTATTCATGTTGTCCAGTGGATTAGTGCACTCATTTTTATGGGGTGTTCAGGGCATTAGTGATCTTATTCCTGGTGTCCAGTGGCTTAGTGCTGTAAATTCTGGTGTTCAGGAGACTAGTGTCCTTATTCCAGATGTAGACTGGTTTAGTGCCCTTATTTACGATGTCCAATGGTTTAGTGCCCTTACTTCTGGTATCCAGTAGTTCAGTGCCCTTATTTCTGGTATCCAGTAGTTCAGTGCCCTTATTTCTGGTATCCAGTGGTTCAATGCTCTAATTTCTGGTATTCAGTGGTTCAGTACCCTTATTTCTGGTATTCAGTGGTTCAGTGCCCTTATTTCTGGTATTCAGTGGTTCAGTGCCCTTATTTCTGGTATCCAGTGGTTCAATGCTCTAATTTCTGGTATTCAGTGGTTCAGTGCCCTTATTTCTGGTATTCAGTGGTTCAGTGCCCTTATTTCTGGTATCCAGTGGTTCAATGCTCTAATTTCTGGTATTCAGTGGTTCAGTACCCTTATTTCTGGTACCCAGTGGTTCAGTACCCTTATTTCTGGTATCCAGTAGTTCAGTGCCCTTATTTCTGGTACCCAGTGGTTCAGTACCCTTATTTCTGGTATCCAGTAGTTCAGTGCCCTTATTTCTGGTATCCAGTGGTTCAGTACCCTTATTTCTGGTATCCAGTAGTTCAGTGCCCTTATTTCTGGTATCCAGTGGTTCAGTACCCTTATTTCTGGTATCCAGTGGTTCAGTGCCCTTATTTCTGGTATCCAGTGGTTCAATGCTCTAATTTCTGGTATTCAGTGGTTCAGTACCCTTATTTCTGGTATCCAGTGGTTCAGTGCCCTTATTTCTGGTATCCAGTGGTTCAGTACCCTTATTTCTGGTATCCAGTGGTTCAGTGCCCTTATTTCTGGTATCCAGTGGTTCAGTACCCTTATTTCTGGTATCCAGTGGTTCAGTGCCCTTATTTCTGGTATCCAGTGGTTCAATGCTCTAATTTCTGGTATTCAGTGGTTCAGTACCCTTATTTCTGGTATCCAGTGGTTCAGTGCCCTTATTTCTGGTATCCAGTAGTTCAGTGCCCTTATTTCTGGTATCCAGTGGTTCAATGCTCTAATTTCTGGTATTCAGTGGTTCAGTACCCTTAGTTCTGGTATCCAGTGGTTCAGTACCCTTATTTCTGGTATCCAGTGGTTCAGTGCCCTTATTTCTGGTATCCAGTGGTTCAGTGCCCTTATTTACAATATCCAGTAGTTAAAGTACAGTGCCTTTATTCCTGGTATGTGCTGGATTCATGCCCCTACCCAAGGTGTCCAGTGGTTCAATAGACCTATACTTGTCTAGCAATAATTTAGTGCCCCTGTTCCCAGTTGCCACTGCCTTAGTGTCCAACTTCTGAGTGTTTAATGTTTTAATGCACCTTTCGAATGGGCACTAGCTCTATCTTTCCTACTTAGGGTTAACATGAGTCCTTTCATTCATAAACAAGCTGCAAAATCGAGGGGAGTTTGGTCATCTATCTGTAGTGTCTCACAAAACAGTATGTGGTGGAGTCAGCTGGTACAGTGCTGGCCAAAAGTATTGGCACCCCTGCAATTCTGTCAGAGAATACTCATTTTCTTCTTGAAAATGATTGCAATCACAAATTCTTTGGTATTATTTCTTCATTTATGTTGTCTTCAATGTAAAAAAAAGAAAATATGTCAAAAAGCCAAATTGGATATAATTCCACACCAAACATAAAAAGGGGGTGGACAAAAGTATTGGCACTGTTTGGAAAATCATGTGATGCTTCTCTAATTTGTGTAATTACCAGGACCTGTAACTTACCTGTGGCACCTAACAGGTGTTGGCAATAACTAAATCCCACTTGCAGCCAGTTGACATGGATTAAAGTTGACTCAACCTCTGTCCTGTGTCCTTGTGTGTACCACATTGAGCATGGAGAGAAGAAAGAAGACCAAAGAACTGTCTGAGGACTTGAGAATCCAAATTGTGAGGAAGCATGAGCAATCTCAAGGCTACAAGTCCATCTCCAAAGACCTGAAAGTTCCTGTGTCTACGGTGCGCAGAGTCATGAAGAAGTGTAAAGCCCATGGCACTGTGGCTAACCTCCCTAGATGTGGAAGGAAAAAAAAATTGACGAGAGATTTCAACGCAAGATTGTGCGGATGGTGGATAAAGAACCTCGACTAACATCCAAACAAGTTCAAGCTGCCCTGCAGTCCGAGGGTACAACAGTGTCAACCTGTACTATCCGTCGGCGTCTGAATGAAAAGGGACTGTATGGTAGGATACCCAGGAAGACCCCACTTCTTACCCCGAGACATAAAAAAGCCAGGCTGGAGTTTGCCAAAACTTACCTGAGAAAGTTTAAAACGTTTTGGAAGAATGTTCTCTGGTCAGATGACACAAAAGTAGAGCTTTTTGGGAAAAGCCATCAACATAGAGTTTACAGGGAAAAAAAAAGAGGCATTCAAAGAAAAGAACACGGTCCCTACAGTCAAACATGGCGGAGGTTCCCTGATGTTTTGGGGTTGCTTTGCTGCCTCTGGCACTGGACTGCTTGACCGTGTACATGGCATTATGAAGTCTGAAGACTACCAACAAATTTGGCAGCATAATGTAGGGCCCAGTGTGAGAAAGCTGGGTCTCCCTCAGAGGTCATGGGTCTTCCAGCAGGACAATGACCAAAAACACACTTCAAAAAGCACTAGAAAATGGTTTGAGAGAAAGCACTGGAGACTACTAAAGTGGCCAGCAATGAGTCCAGACCTGAACCCCATAGAACACCTGTGGAGAGATCTCAAAATGGCATTTTGGAGAAGGCACCTTCAAATCTCAGGGACCTGGAGCAGTTTGCCAAAGAAGAAGGGTCTAAAATTCCAGCAGAGCATTGTAAGAAACTCATTGATGGTTACCGGAAGCGGTTGTTCGCAGTGATCTTGGCTGAAGGTTGTGCAACCAAGTATTAGGCTAAGGGTGCCAATACTTTTGTCTGGCCCATTTTTGGAGTTTTGTGTGAAATGATCAATGATTTGATTTTTGTTTCATTCTCTTTTGTGTTTTTTTCATTGCAAGCAAAATAAATGAAGATAATAATACCAAAGAATTTGTGATTGCAATCATTTTCAAGAAGAAACAGAGTATTATCTGACAGAATTGTATGGGTGCCAATACTTTTGGCCAGCACTGTAAATGTGTACGAGGAAAGAGTGAGTAATGTAAGATTATGTGCCAATCGATATTGCTTAGCTCAAAAATCAGCGCCTCCTACATGTCTTCTCGTCTGCTGACACCACTGTCTGAGAGATACCCTTTCTTCCTGATCTTCAAAGGTGGTAAATCAGTGATGGATTGGCTATATACAGTAAATGTTAATAGGGAATACTGCTCATTTTTTGACATAGTGGCCATTACTGTCATTTCGGGCCCATCTCTTTAGTAATACCAACCACACTGACTCAACAGGCATTCTGACCATCATTATTATAGGGTCACTATTGGTGTCACTGGCACTGTGGCTCTCACTCATCCCTGCATACATAGAATAGGAAGTTTCTGTACCTCAGACCCATCCTGGAGATTCTCTGCCTCTGAAAAGACAAAAAATTAAAACATTTATTGCATAAACAAAAAAACGGAATATTCTAGAAGCTGACTTTGGAATGAAATTGAAGAGCCTCTAGCGATGAGCTAAGAAATTCAATTTTGGCAGTTTACTCGAATTTGTCCAAGAAATTTCAATTTTCATGAACCCCAAGGAATAGTTGACGTTGGGTGAAATTTAAAAAAAATATTAATTAATATTATTCACCTCATCCAACAACTCCCATGATTGGTCGTTCCAATCTGGTGTAAAGCCTGCTTTACACGTTGCAATTTCGCATATGATATCGTATGCGATTTGCAACGCCCCTATCGTATGTGCGGCACGTTCAATTTGTTGAACGTGTCGCACAAACGATTAACCCCCGTCACACGAACTTACCCGTCCATATGACCTCGCTGTGGGCGGCGAACGTCCACTTCCTGGAGTGGGAGGGACGTTCGGCGCACATCGATGTCACGCGGCAGCCGGCCAATAGAAGCGGAGGGGCGGAGCTGAGCGGGACGTCAACATCCCGCCCACCTCCTTCCTTCCGCATTACCGGCCGGGAGCCGCAGGACGCAGAAAAGATCTGTTCATCGTTCCCGGGGTGTCACACACTGCGATGTGCGCTAACCCAGGTACGATGAACAATCTGACGTTCAATTCATGAGGAATGAACGGCGTGCGTGCGATGAACGTTTTACTGTTCAATCGCAATCGTACCTGTCACACACTACAATGTAGCTGACGATGCCGGATGTGCGTCACTTACGATGTGACCCCGCCGACACATTGTAAGATACATTGCAGCGTGTAAAGCGGGCTTTAGTTCACAGATTGTGTTCGTCATACCACTGGTCTCTTCAAGTTTTTGGTGCCCCCAGTACCCACTAGACATAATCAGTTTTGGCCTCACACAGCATCATAATGCTGCCCAAGCCTAGTGGGTGTCAGAGGCTCGAAGAGGCTTGTAGCAGATGGCCAATGAATGAAAACTGGACTGGAATAACCAAGGTTAGGGCTGCATGGACAAGATGAAGACCGGGTAAGGTGAGTATTCATTTCTCTTTTTTTAATCCCTTCCCGGTCTTTTTTAAAGGGAACCAATCACCTGGATTTTCTTATATAACCTAAAGCCAGTGCTATACTGGCACTATCAGGCTGAGTCTATACAGTGGTATAGTGGTCAGCTCGGATGTTTAGGTTTTGAAATCCAAGAAAGTAAAGTTTATAAAATCTTCAGCTGCTTGAGTGACAGCAGCTGAGGATCAGCTAATATCTGGAGGAGCCTCAGCCAATAGGAAAATGTTGCTTCCTTATATCAGCTTTGTTGGTTGAGGCCCTGCCTTTTCTGGTCACATGGGTATGACCTCACCCCAGGCCCTGGAAGTGAAAAGTTACATCGATTGTATAATACTCATGCTAATTCGGGGGGAGGGGATAACTTTGAATACCCCCCAGATATTATCTGATCCTCAGCTGCTGTCACTCAAGAAGCTGCCGATTTTATAAACTTTACTTTCTTGGATTTCAAAACCTAAACATCCTGGTGATTGGTTCCCTTTAATACATCAGGCCGCCCATCAGTTTTCTGGATTCATGTGCATTGAAACAGGAGAATCAAAACATTTTTATGAATTTTTATCGTAGTATGATTTTAGATTTTAAAAGCAGATATAATTTATATCTATATAGGAGTCAGAGCCTTGTTTTAGGGTAAGTTATTACTTATCCATAGGAATAGGGATAATTGACTAATCACTGAGGGGGGGGTGGAAACAATGGTCAAGCCGTTTATTGTCTATGGGACTGCTGGAAATATTCTCCACATTAGAGATGAGCGAACCGGTCGCGGTTCGGCTCGAGCTTGGTTCGTCGAACGGAGGTCTAGTTCGAGTTCGGTTCGGCGAACCGGTTCGGCGAACCACTCGAACCCATAGGGAACAATGGGAGGCAAACACAAACACATAAAAACACATTATAAATGTACACATTCAGTTAATAAACATTGCCATAACACTTACGAATCCCCGAGACGCGTCCTGCACTCTGTCTCCTGCCGCTATTCCATCTGATGATCGCTGAATCTTCCCGGTAACCAGCACTGCCAGCAGTGATGCAGGACCTATCGTGACGTCAAAATAGCCATGTGACCAGTCACGTGTCTGTTATCTCATTGGCTACAGACTGGTCACATGACTATGACGCATCATGTAGGACCTGCGAGTGCATTTATCCAGTACGCGGTGATCGTTTGTGTATCGCCGTGTACCGGGGACATGCTCTGGCACGCGGTCAGGTTCCCGGTCTGCTTCCCCATTCCGTTATAAACCGGCTGCCACAGCCGGTCGATAACGAAGATCACCATTGCTATAGCAACGCGCTTGTCAGTGGTGATGTCACCACTCACAAGCAGCAGCTCGGGAAATAGCACCGCCTTCTTCCTATGCAGCGCTGATGTAGTAGAGCTGCATGTGTTGAAGGAGAAAGAAGACAGAAGAGCCGGATCGTGGAGGGATGCGAGGGAGTAATAAACATGGAGTCTCTAATGTGTCTGTGTATTTATTTCTATTAAAGTATTTTTTCTCTGTGTGGTGTCTTTTTTTAACCCTTTATTGGAGATTCTTAATGGCCGGATCAAACTTGCCTGACATTAAGAATCTCTGGCTTAATACTAGCTAGCAAAACAAAGCCAGTATTAACCCTTATTACCCAGCAAGCCACCGTCACCAGGGCTGTTGGAAGAGTTGATACAGCGCCAGATGATGGCGCTTCTATGAATGCGCCATTTTCTGGGGCGGCTGCGGATTGCAATTCGCAGCAGAGGCGCCCAGAAACCTCGGGCTAACCTGTGCTGCGGATTCCAATCCCCAGCTGCCTAGTTGTACTTGGCTGGTCACAAAAATATGGCGAAGCCTACGTCATTTGTTTTTTAATTATTTCATGAAATAAGTGAAATAATTAAAAAAAAACGGGCTTCCCTATATTTTTAGTTCCCAGTCGGGTACAAATAGGCAGCTGGGGGTTGGCGAAGCCCACGTCATTTTTTTGGTGGGCAAAAAACTCCTGCATACAGTCCTGGATGGAGTATGCTGAGCCTTGTAGTTCTGCAGCTGCTCTCTGCTCTCCTGCATACACTAGTGATTGGAGCATGCTGAGCCTTGTAGTTCTGCAGCTGCTGTCTGCTCTCCTCCATACAGACAGACAGCAGCTGCAGAACTACAAGGCTCAGCATACTCCATCCAGGACTGTATGCAGGACTATATGCCCCCCCCCCAAAAAATTATTTGGGCTTCGACCATATTTTTGTATGCTAGCCAGGTACAGCAGGCAGCTACGGGCTGCCCCCAACTCCCAGCTGCCTATTTGTACCCGGCTGGGAACCAAAAATATAGGGAAGCCCTTTTTTATTAAATATTTCATGAATTTCCTGAAATAATTCAAAAACAAATGACGTGGGCTTTGCCATATTTTTGTATGCTAGCCAGGTACAGCAGGCACCTACGAGCTGCCCCCAACCCCCAGCTGCCTATTTGTACCCGGCTGGGAACCAAAAATATAGGGAAGCCCTTTTTTTATTATTTCATGAAATAATTAAAAAACAAATTACGTGGGCTTCGCCATATTTTTGTGTCCAGCCAGGTACAACTAGGCAGCTGGGGATTGAAATCCACAGCACAGGTTTGCCTGAGCTTTCTGGGCCCCTCTGCTGCGAATTGCAGTTCGCAGCCGCCCCAGAAAATGGCGCTTTCATAGAAGCGCCATCATCTGGCGCTGTATCCAACTCTTCCAACAGCCCTGGTGATAGTAGCTTGCTGGGTAATAATGGGGTTAGGGCTAGCTGTATATTATCAACTGGCCCTAAGCCCGAAATTCATTGTGGCACGCCAATATTAGACATGGCCACCATGAATTTCTAGTACCGATAAAAATAACCACAACACACAAAAAAATATTTTTATTATAAATAAAACACAACACAATTAGTGACTCCATCTTTATTGAAATAAAGAACCCCCCTCCGCAGTAATCCTGGGTCAAGGGTCCCGCGCCGTGCAATCCGGATCCAATATCATTTGATCGGTTTTCTGGAAGGCAAAGCGATCAGATGATGTGTCAGGTTCAAGGGCCTGAATCACATGACACAGCAGCTGATTGTATAAACGGCTTTTATGCAATCAGCTGATGCATCAGTGCAAAAAAACAAAAAAACAAACTACACACTTCAGTGCAGACTCCTGTCCGACAGCATCAGCTGATAGTTTAGCCGGCCGGGCGGTAAAAAGCCGGCCTCACCGCTCGACTTATAGTGTCAGCTGATTCCGTCAGGTGACCGCATCAGCTGATCATCGCCAGGTCTGAGAAAGATAGAGAGAGAAAGAAGATAGAGAGAGAAAGAGAAAGAAGAGAGAAAGAAGCAAAAGAGGAGAAAGAAGAGAAAGAGAGAAGAAAGAGAGAGAAAGAAGAGAGAGAAGAAAAAGAGGAGAAAGAAGAGAAAGTAGAGAAAGAAGAGAAAGTAGAGAAAGAAGAGAAAGAAAGGAGAGAGGGAAAGGAGAGAAAGAAAGGAGAGAGATAAAGGAGAGAAAGAAAGGAGAGAGAGAAAGGAGAGAGAAAGGAGAGAAAGAAAGGAGAGAGAGAGAGAAAGAGAGAGAGAAAGGAGAGAAAGAAAGGAGAGAAAGAAAGGAGAGAGAGATAGGAGAGAGGGAAAGGAGAGAGAGAGAAAGGAGAAAAAGAAAGGAGAGAGAGAAAGAGAGAGAGAAAGGAGAGAAAGAAAGGAGAGACAGAGATAGGAGAGAGAGAGAGAAAGAAGAGAGAGAAGAGAAAGAGGAGAAAGAAGAGAAAGTAGAGAAAGAAGAGAAAGAAGAGAAAGTAGAGAAAGAAGAGAAAGAAAGGAGAGAAAGGAGAGAAAGAAAGGAGAGACAGAAATAGGAGAGAGGGAAAGGAGAGAGATAGAGAGAGAGAGAGAGCTCACAGCTGATGTCCGGCTCCTCCCCTCAGTGCATAATTAAATTATATTTATAAATATATTATAAATATAATTTATTAAAAAAAAAAAAAAAAATACCGGGTCTAGAACTCACAACCTTATGCGCCCTAGGTGAGCACTCTATCCACTCAGCTATTGCTTCTAATGTGACTGATAGCGTCGTGTGGATTATGTCGGACCTGGAGGGGTATTGGAGGATTTTAATAAAATGGTGAAACTGTGTTTTTTTGTCTTTTATTCCAAATAAAGGATTTTTCGCGGTGTGTGTTTATTTACTTTCACTTTATGAATAGATAATAATTATAATTTGAAATTATAAATAAAAAAAAAAAAAATGTTAACCGGGACTAGAACTCCCGATGTTATGCTTCTCAGGTGGGCGCTTTACCCACTAGTCTATTGCTTCTTACAAAAGAGGCAGCTTTTCTAATCTGGAAGCCTGCTGTGCTGACTGAAGTCTCTGCTTCATTGCTACGGGCCCACTACATCCTGAGAGAGCAGAGCTGACCTTGTCGTGTGGATTACTTCAGACCTGGAGGGGTATTTTTGGGATTAATAAAGGGGTGAACCAGGGTTGTTTTTTTGTCTTTTATTCCAAATAAAGGATTTTTTGCGGTGTGTGTTTCTTTACTTTCACTTTCAGGTTAATCATGGAAGGTGTCTCGGGGAGACGCCTGCCATGATTAAACTCATTATTACCCCAATTGCCACCGCACCAGGGCAATTCGGGATGAGCTGGGTAGAGTCCCAGGACTGTTGCACCTAATGGATGCGGCAATTCTGGGCGGCTGCAGGGTGATATTGTTAGGGTGGTGGGCTCCCCATACCGTGGCGCTCTCCATCCTCACAATACCAACCTCCAGCCGTGCAGCTTTATCCTGGCTGGTATCAAATATGGGGAAAATCGCATTTCATTTTTATGTATTTATTTATTTATTTTAATGCACGATATAGACCCGCCCACCGGTGGCTGTGATTGGTTGCAGTGAGACAGCTCAGCTGTCACTCAGCTTGGGGATGTGTCTGACTGCAACCAATCATAAGCGCGGGTGGGCGGGGAAAGCACGGAATAACTAATTGACTAATGAAGCGGCAGCCATTTTCTAAAGAGGAAAAGAGGCCGCAGATTTGTGACCGCCGAGGAGCAAGACGCCCGTGATCGGTGAGTAGGAAAGGGAGAGGGATTGTGCTGGGGACGCAGGACGCATGCAGACAGCAACGTGAGCACATACTTACTGTGAAAAGCCACATTTATAGTGATAGAACCGTTCTCGAACGTAACTCGAGCTACCGAACTTTTAGCAAAAAGCTCGAGTTCGAGTTCTAACTAGAACACCCCCCAAAATCATTCGAACCGCGAACTGCGAACCGCGAACTGCGCTCAACTCTAATCCACATGTATTGGTGCTCACATTTCACTCCATACAGTTGAGGCTTTGCAAAGGGATCAGTGGTGGTTGCAGATGATCTAAAAATTATCCCCGAGATATTTACTGAGCAAATGTTAGCAGTTTTATTTCTTATTAATTATTTTGCTCCTGTTAATCCCCTTCAGAGTTACCCATAAAAAACCCAATTATGTCCATAACTCCTACCTTGGTTTCTTTCAGTTGACTCGTCTCTGCAGAAAAGAGAACTCGGTTATTTACACTTTGTAGTAAACAGTTTGCAGTTTTCATGGCCATGTGATATTAGTTTTCTAAACTTCCACTATGTAAAAAAAATATCAGTGTGTGACAATGACCCAGCAAAATCATCATATTCTCACACTCAGATCACAATTTTGCAATTTTGTAATGAGTGGTGGAAAATCAAGTATAGAAACTGACAGTCCATGCTTGACGTGATACTGAACTAGTCATCATAAGTTCTAACCTGTGGATAATGGAGAAGTAACACGTGTATGATGCATCAGAAACTTCCAGTGTGGCGCTGACTACGAAGTCTCGACCTTGACTTTAGGGTGTCACTCCACACTATTCTTTGCTTTATTTCTGCTTGTGGGACTCTGCATAAAACATTGAGTGACCAGATCTTTCCACCCTGATGACATCACTGCTAGAGCATCACACAAATGGGTATTTTCCATACACGCCCACTAGCCTGAATTTTCCAGGACTGTCCCAATTTTTTCGATAATTTTTGGCAAAAGTGTTGTTGTCTCCTGCCAAAAAGGGTGGGGTTTTCCACTACAGGGTTGACCATCATGAAGCAAAAGCATCCCTAAAGTGCCTACACCAAATTTGCTTATCATCGCATTCCATCGATGTCTCCTAAACAATGGTTCAGGCGCCAACTGCTTGCCAATACCATGCTTTCTAATCAACCTAGATCCAACGTGACAGTCTCAGATTTATGGAGCTTTCCCACTATCCTGGGAGGATGGCAGCATGTGCACAACGACAGACATAGTTCAATATGATGGTGGAGCCATCTGCACCAGTTCCACTATTCACCTGGGCCATCTGAGGCTCGATGCAGAGTCACGATGATATTACTACATCACACCTGATGCAACCGACCAAACACAGCACAGTGCAGAGATCTACTCTACACATCATGAGATTGGGGCTAGATATTTATTTTTACAGTGTGGCATGGAGTGGAGGGGCACCATACTGGGAGGATAATGACCACTGTAGGGTATCACACTGTGTATTTGTGGGAGAACAAAATTATGTGTGGGCACTGATGGTTTCATGATATATTAACAGGCATTGTGGGGTACCGTACCTTGTGGGTACACTGGGGGCATCATGATGGTGGGGACATTATAATGAGTAAGGAGGGCATTGTGTGGTCATCATATGATGGGGCCACTGTGTGAGGCATAAAACTGTGCAATGAGGTCACCAAACTGTGTGGGAGATACAGTGTTGAGGGGCACTCTGGGGCTATCATACTGTTTGGGAGGGGCACTGTGGGGGCATCATGTTTTGTGGGAAAGGCACTGTAGGGCCATCATTGTGTGAGTGGAGTATCATTCCATGTGAGTGTGTCAGTGTGATAACCATTAAAGTGTTATTAAATGATGTGCAAAACTTTGGAGAAACAGCGCAACAGGGTCTTCCTCAGTAAAGAAAAAGGGGAAAGAGAGAGCAAATATTGTGTGGTTGTATGACACAAAGCAGTATAGAAGCAAAAACACAGCCGCCACAAGATCCATGAGCGATAGAAGCTGGGAGAAGTGTGCAACGATCTGCGCTGCTGTGGATAAACCGAATGTCTAGTCCATAAAGTGGAAGAAAAGGTGCTTTAAAAAGATGAGCCACCCCCCTAGAGTTCGACTTCGGTTCGGTTCGTCGAACGGAGGACAAGTTCGTCGAACGTTCGATGAACCATTCAACGAACCATTCGAACCTCATTGAAACCAATTGCAGGCAAACACAGACACATAAAAACACATTAGAAATGTACACATACAGTTAATAAACAGTGCTATTACATTTACAGGCCCCCACGACACGTCCTGCACTCGGTCTCCCGCCGCTTTTCCTTCCGATAATCGCTGCGTCCTCCCGGTAACCAGCACTGATGATAGGACCTTCTGTGACGTCAAAAAAGCATGTGAACAGTCACGAGTCTATTATCTCATTGGCTACAGACTGGTCACATGGCTAGACGTCATGCTAGGTCCTGTCAGTGCATCTCTCCGGTACGTGTTGATCATTCCAGCATCTCTGTGTACCGTCAAGTTGTTCTGGCACATGGTCGGCTTCCCCGTTCCTGCATGTGGGCGCTCTTTACAGAGTCAGCCCACATGCAGGGACTGGCTGCCACAGCCGGTAAATAGCGGCGCCGGGAATCACGTGATCGGAGATTGCCATTGCTATAGTAACGTGGCAGCGGTGATGTCTCCGCTTACAGCCCGCAGCCTCTGCTCACTCACTGAGTGATTAGACTGCACTGGGAGCAGCAGCGTCTTCCTCCCATGAGGTGCTGTCTGATGAAGCAGAGCTGCATGGGTTGAAGGAGAAAGAAGACAGAAGACCATGGATTGTGGAGGGCTGACAGGGAGTAATAAACATGGAGTCTCTAAGTGTGTCTGTGTATTTATTTCTATTAAAGTATTTTTTCTCTGTGTGGTGTCTTTTTTTTTAACCCTTTATTGGAGACTCTTAATGGCCGGGTCAAACTTGCCTGACATTAAGAATCTTTGGCTTAATACTAGCTAGTAAAACAAAGGTAATATTAACCAATTATTACCCAGCAAGCTACCTGGCTTCAGGGCTGCTGGAAGAGTTGGATACAGCGCCAGATGATGGCGCTTCTATGAAAGCATTTTCTGGGGCGGCTGTGGACTGCAATTTGCAACAGATGGGCCCAGAAAGCTCGGGCCAACCTGTGCTGCGGATTCCAATCCCCACCTGCCTAGTTGTACCTGGCTGGACACAAAAATGGGGCGAAGCTCATGTCGATTTTTTTTTTTAATTATTTCATGAAATTCATGAAATAATTAAAAAAGGGCTTCCCTATCTTTTTAGTTCCCAGCCAGGTACAAATAGGCAGCTGGGGGTTGGGGGCAGCCGTACCTGCCTGCTGTACCTGGCTAGCATACAAAAATATGGCGAAGGCCACGTCATTTTTTTGGTGGGCAAAAAACTCCTGCATACGGTCCTGGATGGAGAAGGCTGAGCCTTGTAGTTCTGCAGCTGCTGTCTGCTCTCCTGCATACACTAGTGAATGGAGCATGCTTAAACTTGTAGTTCTGCAGATGTTGTCTGCTCTCCTGCATACACTAGTGAATGGAGCATGCTGAGCCTTCTAGTTCTGCAGCTGCTGTCTGCTCTCCTGCATACCCTAGAGAATGGAGCATGTTGAGCCTTGTAGTTCTGCAGCTGCTGTCTGCTCTCCTGCATACATTAGTGAATGGAGCATGCTGAGCCTTGTAGTTCTGCAGCTGCTGTCTGCTCTCCTCCATACAGACAGGTGTTATGATCCGGAACCATGGAAGACAACCATAAATCATTGGTAAAAGGTGACAAGAGCATTGGAAACTAATCTGGCCGCCATCCCCTTACTAACCATCACAACTAGAAGTAGCCGAGGGGTGAACTAATATCCTGTGCACCGCGAACCCAGCCAGAGAACTAGCTATCCTAAAGGAAGGAAAGATGAATAACTCTCTGCCTCAGAAAATACATAGAGAATAGCTAGCCCCCCACATTCAAAGACTGCGGTGATATAGGAAAACACAATACACAGATAGATGATAGGATTAGCAAAAGGTGAGGCCCTGCAGACTAAATAGGACAGGACAGGAAAGGGACTGATGGTGGCTAGAGAAAAACCCTGCAAAAATCCAACAACCTGATAGTACAAAAAAGCCCTCAGATCGCTAGATCTGAACTCCGTCCTATACCAGGCGCTCTTGTCATACCAATGAACAGAAAGCAGGAACCATTACAAATTCAAGAAGCAACAAACACATGGACTAAACATAGCTGCAGGGAGCTTTCCAGCTAAGCAACTGAGAGGGAAGATCCCTGCATGCAAATAAACTGAAAACAACCACAGCAAATGACAAACTCAGATAAGAACAAAAAGAACCAAACAAAAATATAGAGCCAAGCACTTATCTGGGGTAGATGTGGTCTGGAGCAGGATGAAGCAGGCTGGTGAACAAAGAACAACTGACATCCGGCATAGCCTGCTATCAGACCAGGGTTTAAATAAGCAGAGAGTTAGCAATGGAAACATCCATTGCTCAACACACCTGGTCTCTGTCCAAACCATTCCTGGCCACAAGAGGGAGCCTCACAGCAGCCAAAGCATAACTGACATTCACAACAGACAGGCAGCAGACAGTAGCTGCAGAACTACAAGGCTCAGCATACTCCATCCAGGACTGTATGCAGGAGTTTTTTGCCCCCCCCCAAATTACGTGGGCTTTGCCATGCTTTGTATGCTAGCCAGGTACAGCAGGCAGCTACGGGCAGCCCCATTCCGTGAACTGCTCCGATTTTAGAGGTGTGTCCTGCAGCTCACAGCTGATGTCCGGCTCCACCCCTCAGTGCATAATTAAATTAAATTATAAATAAATAATAATTATAATGTAAAATGATAAATAAATTCAATTCTTTCCCTGGATGGCTGGGACTTTGAACTCGTGAACTAAAGCTTCTTAGGCAAGAGCTCTATCCATTGAGCCACTGGCTCTAATGAGAAGCATAGGCAGATTTGGTAGTCTTTAGCTCTATACTGCAGTAGAGAATCTAGAAGCAGATTGTTCAGCTGCAAGGATGGATGGATGGGCGGATGGACGGAGGGATGGGCGGATAGGCGGATGGATGGGCGGGCGAGCGGATGGACGGGCGGGTGGATGGATGGAAGGATGGATGGACAGGCGGACGGACGGATGGACGGGCGGACGGATGGATGGATGAACGTGCGGACGTGCGGACAGACGGGCGGATGGGCGGGACAACACCGGTAGTACCGCACTCATCACCGCACAAACACAGGCACTACAACCCCCATCATCACCGCAGGCACTACAACCCCCATCATTCTCCCATATGATATAAAATTATAATTATAAATAAATAATAATTTAAAATTAAAAATAAATTAAATTCTTTACTGGGACGGCTGGGACTTGAACTCGTGAACTAATGCTTCTTAGGCAAGAGCTCTAACCATTGAGCCACTGGCTCTAATGAGAAACATAGGCAGATTTGATAATCTTGACATCTGCATTGCAGAGTGAAGTCTCCGATGACAGCACGATTCACTTCAGGTGCAACGTGGAGAGGACACAGCAATCGTGTTCTACGGTGCTCCCTGCATCTTCATGTAGCAGAGCTGACAGTGTCGTGTGGATTACTTCGGACCTGGATTGTTGTTTGGGGATTAATAAAGAGGTAAATGGGGTGTTTTTTTGTCTTTTATTCCAAATAAAGGATCTAATAGATGCGGCAATTCCGGGCGGCTGCTGGGTGATATTGTTAGGGTGGTGGGCTCCCCATAACGTGGCGCTCTCCATCCTGACAATACCAGCCTTCAGCCGTGTGGCATTATCCTGGCTGGTACCAAATATGGGGGGAACCGCGTTTTTTTTTTTTTATTATTTATTTTACTGCACGATATATATATATATATTGTGCTGGGGACGCAGGACGCATGCAGATACGCAACGTGCGCACATACTTACTGTGAAAAGCCACGTTTTTAGTGATCGAACCGTTCTTGAATGTAACTCGAACTACCGAACTTTTAGCAAATCGATCGAGTTCGTCGAACGACTCGAACACCCCCCAAAATCACTCGGACATGAAATTGGCGAACCGTTCGACTCGAACATCGCTTATCTCTAGTGCTTTATTTATGCGTTTCGGAGTGAAACCCCACTCCTTCTTCAGAACAGGCACCGAACATGGCATATGGACAGTGGTATGGTTTAAATAGACAGGGTACAGTTAAAAAAGTGCAAAAGGAACACATGACGTCAGAGTCAGATTTCAAAAGGTTACTGGTGATCCAGCTGTCTTATCACTTGTCTGATAACTTTGTGTAAGCGTGCTACCTGCTAGAGTTGTTATTTCCCCAATTTATCTATCACTATTGGTGTTAACACTCTCATGTCCTGGCCTCCCCTCCTTGAGGGGAGGGGGTATTAGGTCAGGGCTGGTCAAGAGTACTATCAGGCTTGCGGCTCAGACATCCTCATCATCAGAGGTAATTCTGAGTTAAGGGAGAGCCAGGGCTTCCTAGTTTGAGGGCCAGTCTAGGAGCCCTGATACCTGCTCTCCCCTATTCACCGTGACATTATAGTTGGCCCATAGTTAAATTGTGACATGGTCATGGTTGCTACACTATCTAGGCAATTAGGGTCCTTGTCAAACCACGTGGCTGAATTAAAAGGGGCAGCACCACAACACGCATTAAATTATCAGTTACTGGAACACAACAGCACACGGACTGGTTTAACAAAAAGCTCTAGTCGGCATGGAAAGAAGAATTCCTCCATCTTAAAAGGGTGGGAAGTAACTGTGATAGGTCTCCCGCATCATGTGATCCAAAAATTAATCATCAGGTTAGCAAAAATGAACTCCTGCTAATCCAATCACTAATGAGCACACAGCTGGTTGACAGCCGAGCCTACCTGTGCAACTCAGAAGCACCAGAGAAAGCATAGTACGTAAAGTCAAAGTCTAGTCTAAAGAGTGTCTAAGGCATCCATGATATTTGGCGAGTTTAGAGCCAAAAACTGTGTGACAGTTTGACTCCATGTGTTTTCCAGAGACTAAATTGTTACTACACCCATAGATTAACTCCCAGAGAGGTGTAATTTCCAAAATTTGGCCACTTGAGGGGGTTTCTGTTGTTCTTGTACTTATAGGCTCTGCAAGGGAAGACCGCAAACTATTCTAGGAAAATCTGTGCTCCAAAAATCAAATTGCCAAACAGTGCTCGACAGTCACATGTGGGGTATTTTCACAAGAAGTTGTGTAACACATTATGAGGCTTTTTTTTACCTATTCCCCTAGTGAAAATTGGAAATCTAGGGTTATAAGAACATTTTAATAGTATAAATGTAATTATTTTTTCTACACCGCCCAATAGTATAACATTTTGGGACACAACTGTGGTGTCAATATGCTCACTGCACCCCTAGATGAATTCACTGAGAGGTGCAGGTTGTAAAATGTGGTCACTAGTGGGGGGTTCAGCTGTTCTGGCACCTAACGGACTCTCCAAACATGACATGGCACCTGCTAATGCTAATGATTCCAGGCAGTTTTGCATTCCAAAAGTTGATTGGCGTTCCCTCCCTTTGAACTCTGCAGCATGCCCAAACAACAATTGTCCATCACATTTTTCCATTATCTACTGTTATCCTAGTGAATTTGAAAAATGGGGGGTTAAAGCAATAGTTTTGTCATTAAAAATGTATTTCTTTATTTTCACGGCTCAATGTTATAAAATTCTGTCGAGCACCTGGGTGTTCAAGGGTGTAACGCCTGCCTGGATCCACAGACTCAGATGGGCTGTAATGGACAGGCTAGAGGGAAGCCACTCACCAAGCAGGACCCCCAGAACCCTGAAACCCTTTAACTCCTATACAGGGATTTGGAATTACACAGGGCCCTGGTGATCACTGCCCGTGGAAGGCTGCAGTGCAATGAGAGTAGTAGTCAGGCAGGGTCAAACCAGAAAATGCAAAACAGGGACAGAATCACGCAGGCAAGGACGTAATCAGAAAACAAAGCAGAGCTCAAATCTGGATCGGGCAGCGAGGTACATAATCAGCAGGCAGAAGGGCAGTCAGGAAACAAGAAGTCAGAACACAGAATCACAAAACAGAACAGGGCTGGACAGGAACCAGGAATACAGAACTATCTCTGGCAGAGGTCAGCAGACAGGAGGGGAACTAAGAAGGGTGTGGTGTCTTCCCATTGGTTGTAGCTGAAAACACACTCCACCTACAGTCAGTCAGTGGTACTGCAGATCCCAAGGAAACCCATCCCAGTGGATGAGCGGAGCCTGCACCTACCAGCGCTGCTGGCATCGACTCCTCTCCCATCACCAGCACTATCCAAGAATACGACGTCGCCTGGCGATCGGAGTAGAAGTCGCTGGAGCGGACTCCAGTGGTGACGTAACAAAGAGGCTCATCAAGCATCTAGATACATTCCTTGAGGGGTCTAGTTTCCAAACTGAGCTCACTTGTGGGGGAGCTCCACTATTTTGGCACCTCGGGGGTCTTCAAACGCAACGTGGTAATGATTCCAGCTAATTTTCTGTTCTAAATTTCAAATGGCTCTCCTTCCCTTCCGAGCAAAGTCGTGCGCCCAAACAGTAGATTTCCACCACATATGAGGTATCTACGTACTCACTAAAAATTGCACAACAACTTGTATGGTGCACTTAGGGGTACTTTGCACGCCGCGACATCGCTAGCCGATGCTAGCGATGCCGAGCGAGATAGTACCCGCCCCCGTCGCACATGCGATATCTTGTGATAGCTGCCGTAGCGAACATTATCGTTACGGCAGCTTCACACGCACTTCCCTGCCTTGCAACGTCTCTCTGGCCGGCGACCCGCCTCCTTCCTAAGGGGGCGGGTCGTGCGGCTTCACAGTGACGTCACACGGCAGGCGGCCAATTGAAGCGGAGGGGCGGAGATCAGCAGGACGTAATCATCCCGCCCACCTCCTTCCTTCCGCATTGCCGGTGGAGGCAGGTAAGGAGATGTTCCTCGCTCCTGCGGCTTCACACACAGCGATGTGTGCTGCCGCAGGAGCGAGGAACAACATCGTATCTCCTATTGGTGCGACATTGTGAAAATGTCCGACGCTACACAGATCACCGATTTACGACGCTTTTGCGATTGTTTATCGGCGCATATAGGCTTTACACCTTGCAACGTCGTTACCGGCGCCGGATGTGCGTCACTTTCGATTTGACCCCGACGATATCGCAGTATCGATGTCACAACGTGCAAAGTACCCTTTACTCTTGTTACCCTTGTAAAAATGCTAAATTTGGGGCTAAATTAACATTTTTGTGGGAAAAATTCAAGTTGAATTTTTTTGCTTCCACATTGCTTTAGCTTTTGTGAAGCATTTGAAGGGTGAATAAACTTCTTGGATGTGATTTTGAGCACTTTGAAGGGTGCAGATTTTAGAATGGGGTCACTTTTGGGTATTTTCTGTCACTTAGGCCTCTCAAAGTAACTTCAAACATGGTGTGGTCACTAAAAAAATGGTTTTGTAAATTTTGTTGGATAAGCTTTGAACCCTTCTAACTTTCTCACAATCAAAAATGATGTTTCAAAAATTTCGCTGATGTAAAGTAGAGATGTGGGAAATGTGATTTAGTAACAATTTTGTGTGATAGAACTCTGGGATTTATGGGCATAAATATTCAAAGTTTGAATATAGAAACATTTTTAACATTTTCTCTAAATTTTAGATATTTTCACAAATAAACGGATCAAATATCTGTTTTAATTTACAACTGTCATGAAGTATAATATGTTATGAAAAAACAATGTCAGAATCACCGGGATCCATTGTTTCACTCCAATTGGATTAGTCAATAATTCCACAGAGAATAGTTGTGGATGGAGAAGTTGACATGGTGGTCTGAGCCGGATGGACAAGAAAAGGGAAAGTGACCAGAGAACACGTCGGTCACTCTAGATATGGAGGAGTACCAAGTGAATGGCGAAGGGGAAGGGAAGGGAAACCCTGCCTCTAGGGAAGGGGGAGATGGTGACCCCCTGACCAAACCTACTGCTGGTCCCTGGGGTCCCTCACCACCCTAGATAGGCTCCGTACTTATGTGCCGAGCTGGATACCTGACCCTAGGGTTGGAGCCTGGATAGGGAATGGGTGTGATGAGCTGTTTGTCAACCCAACTAACCACTAAAGAAGACACAAGGAGGACACACAGGGGGAAAATGCATGAACTACTTATCTACAGATGTCTCAGGAATAAATTCAGCAAAGAGCAGTAATGATGCTATAGATAAGTACAAGCCACCTGCTTGCAACCAGAGGTTGTGAAGGAAATGAATAATATCACCAGCCCAAATCCAGGGAAAATAAGAGTGTTTAAACCAAAGGAGAAATACTTTAATTAGTATGCATGTGAACATGTCACCAGTACGTGTGAGAATGGACACCCCACGTACCGACAACATGGACATATGAAGGAGGTCAAACAGTGCACCATCCACAGATCCCCCATTACAGAGCGTCATCCACAGATCCCCCATTACAGAGCGTCATCCACAGATCCCACATAACAGAGCGTCATCTACAGATCCCCCATAACATAGCATCATCCACAGATCCCCATAACAGAGCGTCATCCACAGATCCCACATAACAGAGCGTCATCCACAGATCCCCCATAACATAGCATCATCCACAGATCCCCCATTACAGAGCGTCATCCACAGATCCCACATAACAGAGCGTCATCTACAGATCCCCCATAACAGAGCATCATCCACAGATCCCCCATAACAGAGCGTCATCCACAGATCCCCCATTACAGAGCGTCATCCACAGATCCCCCATTACAGAGCGTCATCCACAGATCCCACATAACAGAGCGTCATCTACAGATCCCCCATAACATAGCATCATCCACAGATCCCCATAACAGAGCGTCATCCACAGATCCCACATAACAGAGCGTCATCCACAGATCCCCCATAACATAGCATCATCCACAGATCCCCCATTACAGAGCGTCATCCACAGATCCCACATAACAGAGCGTCATCTACAGATCCCCCATAACAGAGCATCATCCACAGATCCCCCATAACAGAGCGTCATCCACAGATCCCCCATAACAGAGCGTCATCCACAGATCCCCCATAACAGAGCGTCATCCACAGATCCCTCATAACAGAGCGTCATCCACAGATCCCCCATAACAGAGCGTCATCCACAGATCCCCACAACAGAGCGTCATCCACAGATCCCCCATAACAGAGAATCATCCACATATCCCCCATAACAGAGCGTCATCCAGAGATCCCCCATAACAGAGCGTCATCCACAGATCCCCATAACAGAGCGTCATCCACAGATCCCCCATAACAGAGCGTCATCCACAGATCCCCATAACAGAGCGTCATCCACAGATCCCCCATAACAGAGCGTCATCTACAGATCCCCCATAACAGAGCATCATCCACAGATCCCCCATAACAGAGCGTCATCCACAGATCCCCCATAACAGAGCGTCATCCACAGATCCCTCATAACAGAGCATCATCCACAGATCTCCATAACAGAGCATCATCCACAGATCCCCCATAACAGAGCGTCATCCACAGATCCCCCATAACAGAGCGTCATCCACAGATCCCCCATAACAGAGCATCATCCACAGATCTCCATAACAGAGCGTCATCCACAGATCCCCCATAACAGAGCGTCATCCACAGATCCTCCATAACACAGCGTCATCCACAGATCCCCCATAACAGAGCGTCATCCACAGATCCCCCATAACAGAGCGTCATCCACAGATCCCCCATAACAGAGCGTCATCCACAGATCCCCCATAACAGAGCGTCATCCACAGATCCCCCATAACAGAGCGTCATTCACAGATCCCTCATAACAGAGCGTCATCCAGAGATCCCGCATAACAGAGCGTCATCCACAGATCCCCCATAATAGAGCGTCATTCACAGATCCCTCATAACAGAGCGTCATCCAGAGATCCCGCATAACAGAGCATCATCCACAGATCCCCCATAACAGAACGTCATCCACAGATCCCCCATAACAGAGCGTCATCCACAGATCCCCCATAACAGAGCGTCATCCACAGATCCCCATAACAGAGCGTCATCCAGAGATCCCCCATAACAGAACGTCATCCACAGATCCCCCATAACAGAGCGTCATCCACAGATCCCCCATAACAGAGCGTCATCCACAGATCCCCCATAACACAGCGTCATCTACAGATCCCCCATAACAGAGCGTCATCCACAGATCCCCCATAACAGAGCGTCATCCACAGATCCCCATAACAGAGCGTCATCCACAGATCCCCCATAACACAGCGTCATCCACAGATCCCCATAACAGAGCGTCATCCACAGATCCCCATAACAGAGCGTCATCCACAGATCCCCCATAACAAAGCATCATCCACAGATACCCCATAACAGAACGTCATCCACAGATCCCCATAACAGAGCGTCATCCACAGATCCCCCATAACAAAGCATCATCCACAGATCCCCCATAACAGAACGTCATCCACAGATCCCCCATAACAGAGCGTCATCCACAGATCCCCCATAACAGAGCATTATCCACAGATCCCTCATAACACAGCGTCATCCACAGATCCCCCATAACAGGGCGTCATCCACAGATCCCCCATAACACAGCGTCATCCACAGATCCCCATAACAGAGCCTCATCCACAGATCCCCCATAACAGAGCATCATCCACAGATCCCCCATAACAGAGCGTCCTCCACAGATCCCCATAACAGAGCGTCATCCACAGATCCCCCATAACAAAGCATCATCCACAGATCCCCCATAACAGAACGTCATCCACAGATCCCCCATAACAGAGCGTCATCCACAGATCCCCCATAACAGAGCATTATCCACAGATCCCTCATAACACAGCGTCATCCACAGATCCCCCATAACAGGGCGTCATCCACAGATCCCCCATAACAGAACGTCATCCACAGATCCCACATAACACAGCGTCATCCACAGATCCCCCATAACAGAGCGTAATCCACAGATCCCCCATAACAGAGCGTCATCCACAGATCCCCCATAACAGAACGTCATCCACAGATCCCCCATAACAGAGCGTCATCCACAGATCCCCCATAACAGAGCGTCACCAACAGATCCCCCATAACACAGCGTCATCCACAGATCCCCATAACACAGCATCATCCACAATCCCCCATAACAGAGCATCATGCACAGATCCCCCATAACAGAGCGTCATCCACAGATCCCCCATAACAGGGCGTCATCCACAGATCCCCCATAACAGAGCGTCATCCACAGATCCCCCATAACAGAGCGTCATCCACAGATCCCCCATAACAGAGCATCATCCACAGATCCCCCATAACATAGCGTCATCCACAGATCCCCCATAACAGAGCGTCAGCCACAGATCCCCCATAACAGAGCATTATCCACAGATCCCTCATAACACAGCGTCATCCACAGATCCCCCATAACAGAGCGTCAGCCACAGATCCCCCATAACAGAGCATTATCCACAGATCCCTCATAACACAGCGTCATCCACAAATCCCCCATAACAGAGCGTCATCCACAGATCCCCCATAACAGAACGTCATCCACAGATCCCCCATAACAGAGCGTCATCCACAGATCCCCCATAACAGAGCGTCAGCCACAGATCCCCCATAACAGAGTGTCATCCATAGATCCCCCATAACAGAGCGACATCCACAGATCCCCCATAACAGAGCGACATCCACAGATCCCCCATAACAGAGCGTCATCCACAGATCCCCATAACAGAGCATTATCCACAGATCCCTCATAACACAGCGTCATCCACAGATCCCCATAACACAGCACCATCCACAATCCCCCATAACAGAGCATTATCCACAGATCCCTCATAACACAGCGTCATCCACAGATCCCCATAACACAGCATCATCCACAATCCCCCATAACAGAGCGTCATCCACAGATCCCACATAACACAGCGTCATCCACAGATCCCCCATAACAGAGCGTCATCCACAGATCCCCCATAACAGAGCATCATCCACAGATCCCCCATAACAGAACGTCATCCACAGATCCCCCATAACAGAGCGTCATCCACAGATCCCCCATAACAGAGCGTCACCAACAGATCCCCCATAACACAGCGTCATCCACAGATCCCCCATAACAGAGCGTCATCCACAGATCCCCCATAACAGAGCCTCATCCACAGATCCCCATAACACAGCATCATCCACAGATCCCCCATAACAGAGCGTCAGCCACAGATCCCCCATAACAGAGCATTATCCACAGATCCCTCATAACACAGCGTCATCCACAGATCCCCCATAACAGAGCGTCAGCCACAGATCCCCCATAACAGAGCATTATCCACAGATCCCTCATAACACAGCGTCATCCACAGATCCCCCATAACAGAGCGTCATCCACAGATCCCCCATAACAGAACGTCATCCACAGATCCCCCATAACAGAGCGTCATCCACAGATCCCCCATAACAGAGCGTCAGCCACAGATCCCCCATAACAGAGTGTCATCCATAGATCCCCCATAACAGAGCGTCATCCACAGATCCCCCATAACAGAGCGACATCCACAGATCCCCCATAACAGAGCGTCATCCACAGATCCCCATAACAAAGCATTATCCACAGATCCCTCATAACACAGCGTCATCCACAGATCCCCATAACACAGCATCATCCACAATCCCCCATAACAGAGCATTATCCACAGATCCCTCATAACACAGCGTCATCCACAGATCCCCCATAACAGAGCGTCATCCACAGATCCCCCATAACAGAGCATCATCCACAGATCCCCCATAACAGAGCGTCATCCACAGATCCCCATAACACAGCATCATCCACAATCCCCCATAACAGAGCGTCATCCACAGATCCCACATAACACAGCGTCATCCACAGATCCCCCATAACAGAGCGTCATCCACAGATCCCCCATAACAGAGCATCATCCACAGATCCCCCATAACAGAACGTCATCCACAGATCCCCCATAACAGAGCGTCATCCACAGATCCCCCATAACAGAGCGTCACCAACAGATCCCCCATAACACAGCGTCATCCACAGATCCCCCATAACAGAGCGTCATCCACAGATCCCCCATAACAGAGCCTCATCCACAGATCCCCATAACACAGCATCATCCACAATCCCCCATAACAGAGCGTCATCCACAGATCCCCCATAACAGAGCGTCATCCACAGATCCCCCATAACAGAACGTCATCCACAGATCCCCCATAACAGAGCGTCATCCACAGATCCCCCATAACAGAGCGTCACCAACAGATCCCCCATAACACAGCGTCATCCACAGATCCCCCATAACAGAGCGTCATCCAAAGATCCCCCATAACAGAGCCTCATCCACAATCCCCCATAACAGAGCCTCATCCACAGATCCCCCATAACAGAGCGTCATCCACAGATCCCCCATAACAGAGCGTCCTCCACAGATCCCCCATAACAGAGCATCATCCACAGATCCCCATAACACAGCATCATCCACAATCCCCCATAACAGAGCGTCATGCACAGATCCCCCATAACAGAGCATCATCCACAGATCCCCCATAACAGAGCGTCATCCACAGATCCCCCATAACAGAGCATCATCCACAGATCCTCCATAACAGAGCATCATCCACAGATCCACCATAACAGAGCGTCATCCACAGATCCCCCATAACAGAACGTGATCCACAGATCCCCAATAGCCGAGCGTTATCCACAGATCCCCCATAACAGAGCGTCATCCACAGATCCCCCATAACAGAGCGTCATCCACAGATCCCCCATAACAGAGCCTCATCCACAGATCTCCCATAACAGAGCGTCATCCACAGATCCTCCATAACAGAGCGTCATCCAAAGATCCCCCATAACAGAGCCTCATCCACAATCCCCCATAACAGAGCCTCATCCACAGATCCCCCATAACAGAGCGTCATCCACAGATCCCCCATAACAGAGCGTCCTCCACAGATCCCCCATAACAGAGCATCATCCACAGATCCCCATAACACAGCATCATCCACAATCCCCCATAACAGAGCGTCATGCACAGATCCCCCATAACAGAGCATCATCCACAGATCCCCCATAACAGAGCGTCATCCACAGATCCCCCATAACAGAGCATCATCCACAGATCCTCCATAACAGAGCATCATCCACAGATCCACCATAACAGAGCGTCATCCACAGATCCCCCATAACAGAACGTGATCCACAGATCCCCAATAGCCGAGCGTTATCCACAGATCCCCCATAACAGAGCGTCATCCACAGATCCCCCATAACAGAGCGTCATCCACAGATCCCCCATAACAGAGCCTCATCCACAGATCCCCCATAACAGAGCGTCATCCACAGATCCCCCATAACAGAGCGTCATCCACAGATCCCCCATAACAGAGCCTCATCCACAGATCCCCCATAACAGAGCGTCATCCACAGATCCTCCATAACAAAGCATCATCCACAGATCCACCATAGCAGAGCGTCATCCACAGATCCCCCATAACAGAGCCTCATCCACAGATCCTCCATAACAGAGCGTCATCCACAGATCCCCCATAACAGAGCGTCATCCACAGATCCCCCATAACAGAGCGTCATCCACAGATCCCCCATAACAGAGCCTCATCCACAGATCCCCCATAACAGAGTGTCATCCACAGATCCTCCATAACAGAGCGTAATCCACAGATCCCCCATAACAGAGCATCATCCACAGATCCCCCATAACACAGCGTCCTCCACAGATCCAACATAACAGAGCCTCATCCACAGATCCCCCATAACAGAGCCTCATCCACAGATCCCCCATAACATTGCGTCACCTACAGATCTCCCATAACAGAGCATCATCCACAGATCCCCCATAACAGAGCGTTATCCACAGATCCCCCATAACAAAGCGTCCTCCACAGATCCAACATAACAGAGCCTCATCCACAGATCCCCCATAACAGAGCCTCATCCACAGATCCCCCATAACAGAGCGTCCTCCACAGATCCCCCATAACAGAGCATCATCCACAGATTCCCCCATAACAGAGCGTCATCCACAGATCCCCCATAACAGAGCGTCATCCACAGATCCCCCATAACAGAGCATCATTCACAGATCCCCCATAACAGAGCGTCATCCACAGATCCCCCATAACAGAGCGTCATCCACAGATCCCCCATAACAGAGCGTCATCCACAGATCCCCCATAACAGAGCGTCATTCACAGATCCCTCATAACAGAGCGTCATCCAGAGATCCCCCATAACAGAACGTCATCCACAGATCCCCCATAACAGAACGTCATCCACAGATCCCCCATAACAGAGCATCATCCACAGATCCCCCACAACAGAGCGTCCTCCACAGATCCCCCATAACAGAGCATCATCCACAGATCTCCCATAACAGAGCGTCATCCACAGATCCCCATAACAGAGCGTCATCCAGAGATCCCCCATAACAGAACGTCATCCACAGATCCCCCATAACAGAGCGTCATCCACAGATCCCCCATAACAGAGCGTCATCCACAGATCCCCCATAACAGAGCATCATCCACAGATCCCCCATAACAGAGCGTCATCCACAGATCCCCCATAACAGAGCATCATCCACAGATCCCCCATAACAGAACGTCATCCACAGATCCCCCATAACAGAGCGTCATCCACAGATCCCCCATAACAGAGCGTCACCAACAGATCCCCCATAACACAGCGTCATCCACAGATCCCCCATAACAGAGCGTCATCCACAGATCCCCCATAACAGAGCCTCATCCACAGATCCCCATAACACAGCATCATCCACAGATCCCCCATAACAGAGCGTCAGCCACAGATCCCCCATAACAGAGCATTATCCACAGATCCCTCATAACACAGCGTCATCCACAGATCCCCCATAACAGAGCGTCAGCCACAGATCCCCCATAACAGAGCATTATCCACAGATCCCTCATAACACAGTGTCATCCACAGATCCCCCATAACAGAGCGTCATCCACAGATCCCCCATAACAGAACGTCATCCACAGATCCCCCATAACAGAGCGTCATCCACAGATCCCCCATAACAGAGCGTCAGCCACAGATCCCCCATAACAGAGTGTCATCCATAGATCCCCCATAACAGAGCGTCATCCACAGATCCCCCATAACAGAGCGACATCCACAGATCCCCCATAACAGAGCGTCATCCACAGATCCCCATAACAAAGCATTATCCACAGATCCCTCATAACACAGCGTCATCCACAGATCCCCATAACACAGCATCATCCACAATCCCCCATAACAGAGCATTATCCACAGATCCCTCATAACACAGCGTCATCCACAGATCCCCCATAACAGAGCGTCATCCACAGATCCCCCATAACAGAGCATCATCCACAGATCCCCCATAACAGAGCGTCATCCACAGATCCCCATAACACAGCATCATCCACAATCCCCCATAACAGAGCGTCATCCACAGATCCCACATAACACAGCGTCATCCACAGATCCCCCATAACAGAGCGTCATCCACAGATCCCCCATAACAGAGCATCATCCACAGATCCCCCATAACAGAACGTCATCCACAGATCCCCCATAACAGAGCGTCATCCACAGATCCCCCATAACAGAGCGTCACCAACAGATCCCCCATAACACAGCGTCATCCACAGATCCCCCATAACAGAGCGTCATCCACAGATCCCCCATAACAGAGCCTCATCCACAGATCCCCATAACACAGCATCATCCACAATCCCCCATAACAGAGCGTCATCCACAGATCCCCCATAACAGAGCGTCATCCACAGATCCCCCATAACAGAACGTCATCCACAGATCCCCCATAACAGAGCGTCATCCACAGATCCCCCATAACAGAGCGTCACCAACAGATCCCCCATAACACAGCGTCATCCACAGATCCCCCATAACAGAGCGTCATCCAAAGATCCCCCATAACAGAGCCTCATCCACAATCCCCCATAACAGAGCCTCATCCACAGATCCCCCATAACAGAGCGTCATCCACAGATCCCCCATAACAGAGCGTCCTCCACAGATCCCCCATAACAGAGCATCATCCACAGATCCCCATAACAGAGTGTCATCCACAGATCCCCCATAACAGAGCATCATCCACAATCCCCCATAACAGAGCGTCATGCACAGATCCCCCATAACAGAGCGTCATCCACAGATCCCCCATAACAGAGCGTCATCCACAGATCCCCCATAACAGAGCATCATCCACAGATCCTCCATAACAGAGCATCATCCACAGATCCACCATAACAGAGCGTCATCCACAGATCCCCCATAACAGAGCGTCATCCACAGATCCCCAATAGCCGAGCGTTATCCACAGATCCCCCATAACAGAGTGTCATCCACAGATCCCCCATAACAGAGCGTCATCCACAGATCCCCCATAACAGAGCGTCATCCACAGATCCCCCATAACAGAGCCTCATCCACAGATCTCCCATAACAGAGCGTCATCCACAGATCCTCCATAACAGAGCGTCATCCAAAGATCTCCCATAACAGAGCCTCATCCACAATCCCCCATAACAGAGCCTCATCCACAGATCCCCCATAACAGAGCGTCATCCACAGATCCCCCATAACAGAGCGTCCTCCACAGATCCCCCATAACAGAGCATCATCCACAGATCCCCATAACACAGCATCATCCACAATCCCCCATAACAGAGCGTCATGCACAGATCCCCCATAACAGAGCGTCATCCACAGATCCCCCATAACAGAGCGTCATCCACAGATCCCCCATAACAGAGCATCATCCACAGATCCTCCATAACAGAGCATCATCCACAGATCCACCATAACAGAGCGTCATCCACAGATCCCCCATAACAGAACGTGATCCACAGATCCCCAATAGCCGAGCGTTATCCACAGATCCCCCATAACAGAGCGTCATCCACAGATCCCCCATAACAGAGCGTCATCCACAGATCCCCCATAACAGAGCCTCATCCACAGATCCCCCATAACAGAGCGTCATCCACAGATCCCCCATAACAGAGCGTCATCCACAGATCCCCCATAACAGAGCCTCATCCACAGATCCCCCATAACAGAGCGTCATCCACAGATCCTCCATAACAAAGCATCATCCACAGATCCACCATAGCAGAGCGTCATCCACAGATCCCCCATAACAGAGCCTCATCCACAGATCTCCCATAACAGAGCGTCATCCACAGATCCCCCATAACAGAGCCTCATCCACAGATCCCCCATAACAGAGCCTCATCCACAGATCCCCCATAACAGAGTGTCATCCACAGATCCTCCATAACAGAGCGTAATCCACAGATCCCCCATAACAGAGCATCATCCACAGATCCCCCATAACACAGCGTCCTCCACAGATCCAACATAACAGAGCCTCATCCACAATCCCCCATAACAGAGCGTCATCCAGAGATCCCCCATAACAGAGCCTCATCCACAGATCCCCCATAACAGAGCCTCATCCACAGATCCCCCATAACATTGCGTCACCTACAGATCTCCCATAACAGAGCATCATCCACAGATCCCCATAACAGAGCGTTATCCACAGATCCCCCATAACAGAGCGTCCTCCACAGATCCAACATAACAGAGCCTCATCCACAGATCCCCCATAACAGAGCCTCATCCACAGATCCCCCATAACAGAGCGTCCTCCACAGATCCCCCATAACAGAGCATCATCCACAGATTCCCCCATAACAGAGCGTCATCCACAGATCCCCCATAACAGAGCGTCATCCACAGATCCCCCATAACAGAGCATCATTCACAGATCCCCCATAACAGAGCGTCATCCACAGATCCCCCATAACAGAGCGTCATCCACAGATCCCCCATAACAGAGCGTCATCCACAGATCCCCCATAACAGAGCGTCATTCACAGATCCCTCATAACAGAGCGTCATCCAGAGATCCCCCATAACAGAACGTCATCCACAGATCCCCCATAACAGAACGTCATCCACAGATCCCCCATAACAGAGCATCATCCACAGATCCCCCACAACAGAGCGTCCTCCACAGATCCCCCATAACAGAGCATCATCCACAGATCTCCCATAACAGAGCGTCATCCACAGATCCCCATAACAGAGCGTCATCCAGAGATCCCCCATAACAGAACGTCATCCACAGATCCCCCATAACAGAGCGTCATCCACAGATCCCCCATAACAGAGCGTCATCCACAGATCCCCCATAACAGAGCATCATCCACAGATCCCCCATAACAGAGCGTCATCCACAGATCCCCCATAACAGAGCGTCATCCACAGATCCCCCATAACAGAGCGTCATCCACAGATCCCCCATAACAGAGCGTCATCCACAGATCCCCCATAACAGAACGTCATCCACAGATCCCCCATAACAGAGCGTCATCCACAGATCCCCCATAACAGAGCATTATCCACAGATCCCTCATAACACAGCGTCATCCACAGATCCCCCATAACAGGGCGTCATCCACAGATCCCCCATAACACAGCATCATCCACAGATCCCCATAACACAGCATCATCCACAATCCCCCATAACAGAGCGTCATCCACAGATCCCACATAACACAGCGTCATCCACAGATCCCCCATAACAGAGCGTCATCCACAGATCCCCCATAACAGAGCGTCATCCACAGATCCCCCATAACAGAACGTCATCCACAGATCCCCCATAACAGAGCATCATCCACAGATCCCCCATAACAGAGCGTCACCAACAGATCCCCCATAACACAGCGTCATCCACAGATCCCCATAACACAGCATCATCCACAATCCCCCATAACAGAGCATCATGCACAGATCCCCCATAACAGAGCGTCATCCACAGGTCCCCCATAACAGGGCGTCATCCACAGATCCCCCATAACACAGCGTCATCCACAGATCCCCATAACAGAGCGTCATCCACAGATCCCCCATAACAGAGCGTCATCCACAGATCCCCCATAACAGAGCGTCAGCCACAGATCCCCCATAACAGAGCATTATCCACAGATCCCTCATAACACAGCGTCATCCACAGAACCCCCATAACAGAGCGTCATCCACAGATCCCCCATAACAGAGCGTCAGCCACAGATCCCCCATAACAGAGCGTCATCCACAGATCCCCCATAACAGAGCGTCAGCCACAGATCCCCCATAACAGAGTGTCATCCACAGATCCCCCATAACAGAGCATCATGCACAGATCCCCCATAACAGAGCGTCATCCACAGATCCCCATAACAGAGCATCATCCACAGATCCCTCATAACAGAGCGTCATCCACAGATCCCCCATAACAGAGCGTCATCCACAGATCCCCCATAACAGAACGTCATCCACAGATCCCCCATAACAGAGCGTCATCCACAGATCCCCCATAACAGAGCGTCACCAACAGATCCCCCATAACACAGCGTCATCCACAGATCCCCATAACACAGCATCATCCACAATCCCCCATAACAGAGCGTCATCCACAGATCCCTCATAACACAGCGTCATCCACAGATCCCCATAACAGAGCGTCATCCACAGATCCCCCATAACAGAGCGTCATCCACAGATCCCCCATAACAGAGCGTCATCCACAGATCCCCCATAACAGAGCGTCATCCACAGATCCCTCATAACACAGCGTCATCCACAGATCCCACATAACACAGCGTCATCCACAGATCCCCCATAACAGAGCGTCATCCACAGATCCCCCATAACAGAGCATCATCCACAGATCCCCCATAACAGAACGTCATCCACAGATCCCCCATAACAGAGCGTCATCCACAGATCCCCCATAACAGAGCGTCACCAACAGATCCCCCATAACACAGCGTAATCCACAGATCCCCCATAACAGAGCGTCATCCACAGATCCCCCATAACAGAGCCTCATCCACAATCCCCCATAACAGAGCGTCATCCACAGATCCCCATAACACAGCATCATCCACAATCCCCCATAACAGAGCGTGATGCACAGATCCCCCATAACAGAGCGTCATCCACAGATCCCCCATAACAGAGCATCATCCACAGATCCCCCATAACAGAGCGTCATCCACAGATCCCCCATAACAGAGCGTCACCAACAGATCCCCCATAACACAGCGTCATCCACAGATCCCCCATAACAGAGCGTCATCCACAGATCCCCCATAACAGAGCCTCATCCACAATCCCCCATAACAGAGCGTCATCCACAGATCCCCATAACACAGCATCATCCACAATCCCCCATAACAGAGCGTCATCCACAGATCCCCCATAACAGAGCGTCATCCACAGATCCCCCATAACAGAACGTCATCCACAGATCCCCCATAACAGAGCGTCATCCACAGATCCCCCATAACAGAGCGTCACCAACAGATCCCCCATAACACAGCGTCATCCACAGATCCCCCATAACAGAGCGTCATCCACAGATCCCCCATAACAGAGCCTCATCCACAATCCTCCATAACAGAGCGTCATCCACAGATCCCCATAACACAGCATCATCCACAATCCCCCATAACAGAGCGTCATCCACAGATCCCCCATAACAGAGCGTCATCCACAGATCCCACATAACACAGCATCATCCACAGATCCTCCATAACAGAGCATCATCCACAGATCCCCCATAACAGAGCGTCATCCACAGATCCCCCATAACAGAGCATCATCCACAGATCCTCCATAACAGAGCATCATCCACAGATCCCCCATAACAGAGCATCATCCACAGATCCCCCATAACAGAGCATCATGCACAGATCCCACATAACACAGCGTCATCCACAGATCCCCCATAACAGAGCGTCATCCACAGATCCCCCATAACAGAGCGACATCCACAGATCCCCCATAACAGAGCATCATCCACAGATCCTCCATAACAGAGCATCATCCACAGATCCCCCATAACAGAGCGTCATCCGCAGATCCCCCATAACAGAGCCTCATCCACAGATCCCCCATAACAGAGCGTCATCCGCAGATCCCCCATAACAGAGCCTCATCCACAGATCCACCATAAGAGAGCGTCATCCACAGATCCCCATAACAGAGCGTCATCCACAGATCCCCCATAACAGAGCGTTATCCACAGATCCCCCATAACAGAGCGTCATCCACAGATCCCCATAACAAAGCATCATCCACAGATCCACCATAACAGAGCGTCATCCACAGATCCCCCATAACAGAGCGTCATACACAGATCCCCCATAACAGAGCGTTATCCACAGATCCCCCATAACAGAGCGTCATCCACAGATCCCCATAACAAAGCATCATGCACAGATCCCCCATAACAGAGCGTCATCCACAGATCCTCCATAACAGAGCCTCATCCACAGATCCCCCATAACAGAGCCTCATCCACAGATCCCCATAACAGAGCATCATCCACAGATCCCCCATAACAGAGCGTCATCCACAGATCCCCCATAACAGAGCATCATCCACAGATCCACCATAACAGAGCGTCATCCACAGATCCCCCATAACAGAGCGTCATCCACAGATCCCCATAACAAAGCATCATCCACAGATCCACCATAACAGAGCCTCATCCACAGATCCCCCATAACAGAGCCTCATCCACAGATCCCCCATAACAGAGCCTCATCCACAGATCCCCCATAACAGAGCATCATCCACAGATCCCCATAACAGAGCATCATCCACAGATCCCCCATAACAGAGCGTCATCCACAGATCCCCCATAACAGAGCATCATCCACAGATCCCCCATAACAGAACGTCATCCACAGATCCCCCATAACAGAGCATCATCCACAGATCCCCCTTTTCAGCACACAATTTTAATTGAAATATTTTTTTACTATTTAGCACCAAAAATAGACAGTCGGACAGAGGGATAAATCTTACAAAGCCCCATTCTCTTCGACTTTATGGATCTATTTTAAAGGGGATTTACCATCAACAAATTTTAAAGTTAATATTAATCAATAGATCTTGGTATAATAATAATTTCCACAATTGGATGTGTTTATATAAAACATTCCTGTGCTGAGATAATCTTTTATATATGTCCCTGCTGTGTACTGTGTAATGGCTGTGTCTGACTGTACAGGGACGTGGTCTGGTCATACCACATCTGCTAGGCCGTGGAGGACACAAAACCGTATACAGACATCACAGCACGGGATCACAGCTGATTCTTTCTGTGAGGTAAAACATTTCCTTTTCTTTTTTTTCTTTTTTGTTTCAAATGTTTTACCTCACAGAAAGAATAATTTGCGATCCCATGGTGTGCTATCTGTAAACTTTCTTTTGCGCCCTCCCCAGTCCAAGAGCAGTGGTATGATCAGACCATGTCCCTGTACGGTCAGACACATACATTACACAGTACACAGCAGGGGCACATATATAAGATTATCTCAGCACAGGAACATTTTTCTTAAACACATCTAAGTGTGAAAAATCACCTTTACTATGTGACGGAGGTGCGAGCGCTGTATTGTGTCACTGTTGTCTCGCTAGGGTCTTTGCAGCGATAGTGAAAGCAGATGTGTCGCTTCCCTATAACACCTAAAGAAGTAAAAAATGACAGTGCACTCACCTGGGCGTCCGGACACAGTTCCCCATTCCAAAAACGCTCGAAAATAGATTTGATTATTATAAGTTTCAATGATTTAAAGACACAAAATTTTTCTGTATTTCTTGTCATTTACATCAGCCTGAAAAATGAGAACCCAAGACAGGAGCCCAACGCTTCAAGGAGGAAGTGCGAGGAACCACAGCGGAAACCAGCGTTTCTCCATCTCATTTCTTTTTTAGGTTTTTGTGTCAGTTAGCAATTTTATATCTTATGAAGAAAAAAGACAGAAAGAAAGAAAGATGGATAGAAAGAAAGATGGATAGAAAGAGAGAAAGAAAGAAAGAAAGATAGGAAGATGGATAGAAAGAGAGAAAGAAAGAGAGAAAGAAAGAAATATGGATAGAAAGAGAGAAAAAAAGAAAGAAAGAGAGAAAGAAAGAAAGAAAGATGGATAGAAAGAGAGAAAGAAAAAAAGATGGATAGAAAGAGAGAAAGAGAGAAAGAAAGAGAGAAAGATGGATAGAAAGAGAGAAAAAAAGAAAGAAAGAAAGAGAGAAAGAAAGAAAGATGGAGAGAAAGAGAGAAAGAAAGAAAGATGGGGAGAAAGAGAGAAAGAAAAAAAGAAAGAATGAAAGAAAGAAAAAGAAAGAGAGAAAGAAAAAAAGAAAAAAAGAGAAAGAAAGAAAGATGGAGAGAATGAGAGAAAGAAAAAAAGAGAGAAAGAAATAAAGATGGATACATAGATAGAAAGAAAGATGGATGGAGAGAGAGAAAAAAAGAAAGAAAGAGAGAAAGAAAGAAAGAAAGAAAAAAGAAAGAAAGATGGAGAGAAAGAGAGAAAGAAAGATGGATAAATAGATAGATAGAAAGAAAGAAAGAAAGATGGATGGAAAGAGAGAAAAAAAGAAAGAAAAAAAGAAAGAAAAAAGAAAGAAAGATGGATAGAAAGAGAGAAAGAAAGAAAGATGGATAGAAAGAGAGAAAGAAAAAAAGAAAGAGAGAAAGAAAGATGGAGAGAAAGAAAGATGGATAGAAAGAGAGAAAAGAAAGAAAGAAAGAGAGAAAGAAAGAAAGATGGAGAGAAAGTGAGAAAGAAAAAAAGAAAGAAAGAAAGAGAGAAAGAAAGAAAGAGAGAAAGAACGAGAGAAAGAAAGAAAGATGGAGAGAAAGAGAGAAAAAAAGAAAGAAAGAAAGATGGATGGAAAGAGAGAAAAAAAGAAAGAAGAAGAAAGAGAGAAAGAAAGAAAAAAGAAAGAAAGATGGATAGAAAGAGAGAAAGAAAGAAAAAAAGAAACAAAGAAAACAGAGAAAAACAACTAGATAGATAGATAGGAGACACATCTGCAGGTTTTTCGCTCCGCTCTCTATAAAGACACATCTACAGGTTTTTCTTCCAACAAGACAATGACTCTAAGCACACAGCTAAAATAACAAAGGAGCGGCTTCAGAACAACTCTGTGTCCATTCTTGACCGGCCCAGCCAGAGCCCTGACCCAAACCCAATTGAGCATCTCTGGAGAGACCTGAAAATGGCGTCCACCAACGTTCACCATCCAACCTGACGGAACTGGAGAGGATCTGCAAGGAAGAATGGCAGAGGATCCCCAAATCCAGGATCCCAAGAAGACTCATGGCTGTACTAGCTCAAAAAGAGGGGGCATCTACTCAATTCTGAGCAAAGGGGCTGAATACTTATGACCATGTGATATTTCGGTTTGTCTTTTTTTAAAAATTTGCAAACATTTCTATATTTCTGGGGTTTTTTTACAAGATGGGGGATGGGGTGTAGAGTGCACATTAATGAGGGAAAAAACGAATGTTTTTGAATTCACCAAATGGCTGCAATGAAACAAAGAGTGAAAAATGTAACGGGGTCTGAATACTTTCCGTTCTCACTGTATAAACCCGATGATGCAGTGTAGCCTGGAAATCACAGTAATGCTAGTAGTCAACATGACTATGGTTTTACCGTGACTGTCAGGTAATCCCCGCAATTTTAGTGGCTGAAAATCAGCCACAAAACATACAGTGCGAGGAATCAGGCATGGCGTCCGAGTACACGGATACTGAGTCGTGTACCAAGCCTCTGCAGCACCAGAATGCTTGATCAAGTACTGTGTATATCCAAAACACCACAGTGATATCACAGCTATACCAGCAGTGTCTCTAATTAATGGAGATCAGCAATGTAGAGGTGTAAAAGCATAAACTGCCAGTGCTATACAAAAATTAAGGATGGCTATACCAATTACGTCCCTAAAGTTGTCATCGCCCACTGACCTCAACGCGTGTTTCGCATATATGACATCTTCAAGAGGTGTTCCCCTATCTGTGTGTTCCCTTATATGACATCATCAGGGGGTATATTTCAGCAGTGGATTGTGCTAGTGACCTGTACATCCATGTGTTAGAAAGTGTAGGGATAAATGTATTACTTATAACACTAAAGTGATACATTTGTGGTTTATTTGTAGCAAGACTTCCAGCTCTTCTATAATATGGCTTCCTGTGAAGATACCACAGAAACACCTAAAACATCCTCTGTACATCTATTATTAAGCAACAGGAAACATCATAAAGAACATTAATGATTTATACTAGTATATATATAGGTTTAATGCATGTCCTCTAACAACAAGTAATGGGTGACTCCGCTACACAAGGACTCCACCAGAAGAGCTTTATATACATATCATAGAGGAGTGTACATACCATAGAAGAGTGTACATATCATAGAGAAGCGTACATACCATAGAGTAGTGTACATATCATAGAGGAGTGTACATACCATAGAGTAGTGTACATATCATAGAGGAGTGTACATACCATAGAGGAGTGTACATACCATAGAGGAGTGTACATACCATAGAGGAGTGTACATACCATAGAGGAGTGTACATACCATAGAAGAGTGTACATACCATAGAGGAGTGTACATATCATAGAGGAGTGTACATAACATAGAGGAGTGTACATACCATAGAGGAGTGTACATACCATAGAAGAGGGTACATATCATAGAGGAGCGTACATACCATAGAGTAGTGTACATATCATAGAGGAGTGTACATACCATAGAGTAGTGTACATATCATAGAGGAGTGTACATACCATAGAGGAGTGTACATACCATAGAGGAGTGTACATACCATAGAGGAGTGTACATACCATAGAAGAGTGTACATACCATAGAGGAGTGTACATATCATAGAGGAGTGTACATAACATAGAGGAGTGTACATACCATAGAGGAGTGTACATACCATAGAGGAGTGTACATACCATAGAGGAGTGTACATAACATAGAGTAGTGTACATACCATAGAGGAATGTACATACCATAGAGGAGTGTACATACCATAGAAGAGTGTACATACCATAGAGTAGTGTACATACCATAGAGGAGTGTACATACCATAGAGGAGTGTACATACCATAGAAGAGTGTACATACCATAGAGTAGTGTACATACCATAGAGGAGTGTACATACCATAGAGGAGTGTACATACCATAGAGTAGTGTACATATCATAGAGTAGTGTACATACCATAGAGGAGTGTACATACCATAGAGTAGTGTACATATCATAGAGGAGTGTACATACCATAGAGGAGTGTACATATCATAGAGGAGCGTACATACCATAGAGTAGTGTACATATCATAGAGTAGTGTACATACCATAGAGGAGTGTACATACCATAGAGTAGTGTACATATCATAGAGGAGTGTACATACCATAGAGGAGTGTACATATCATAGAGGAGCGTACATACCATAGAGTAGTGTACATATCATAGAGGAGTGTACATACCATAGAGTAGTGTACATATCATAGAGGAGTGTACATACCATAGAGTAGTGTACATATCATAGAGGAGTGTACATACCATAGAGGAGTGTACATACCATAGAGGAGTGTACATACCATAGAGGAGTGTACATACCATAGAGGAGTGTACATACCATAGAAGAGTGTACATACCATAGAGGAGTGTACATACCATAGAGGGGTGTACATACCATAGAAGAGTGTACATACCATAGAGTAGTGTACATACCATAGAGTAGTGTACATATCATAGAGTAGTGTACATACCATAGAGGAGTGTACATACCATAGAGTAGTGTACATATCATAGAGGAGTGTACATACCATAGAGTAGTGTACATACCATAGAGTAGTGTACATATCATAGAGGAGTGTACATACCATAGAGTAGTGTACATATCATAGAGGAGTGTACATACCATAGAGTAGTGTACATATCATAGAGGAGTGTACATACCATAGAGTAGTGTACATATCATAGAGGAGTGTACATACCATAGAGTAGTGTACATATCATAGAGGAGTGTACATACCATAGAGGAGTGTACATATCATAGAGGAGCGTACATACCATAGAGTAGTGTACATATCATAGAGGAGTGTACATACCATAGAGTAGTGTACATATCATAGAGGAGTGTACATACCATAGAGTAGTGTACATATCATAGAGGAGTGTACATACCATAGAGTAGTGTACATATCATAGAGGAGCGTACATACCATAGAGTAGTGTACATATCATAGAGGAGTGTACATACCATAGAGTAGTGTACATATCATAGAGGAGTGTACATACCATAGAGGAGTGTACATACCATAGAGGAGTGTACATACCATAGAGGAGTGTACATACCATAGAGGAGTGTACATACCATAGAGGAGTGTACATACCATAGAGGAGTGTACATACCATAGAAGAGTGTACATACCATAGAGGAGTGTACATACCATAGAGGAGTGTACATACCATAGAGGAGTGTACATACCATAGAGGAGTGTACATACCATAGAGGAGTGTACATACCATAGAGGAGTGTACATACCATAGAGGAGTGTACATACCATAGAGGAGTGTACATACCATAGAGGAGTGTACATATCATAGAGGAGTGTACATACCATAGAGGAGTGTACATACCATAGAGGAGTGTACATACCATAGAGGAGTGTACATACCATAGAGGAGTGTACATACCATAGAGGAGTGTACATACCATAGAGGAGTGTACATATCATAGAGGAGTGTACATACCATAGAGGAGTGTACATACCATAGAGGAGTGTACATACCATAGAGGAGTGTACATACCATAGAGGAGTGTACATACCATAGAGGAGTGTACATACCATAGAGGAGTGTACATAGCGAGGTGTGTACATACCATAGAGGAGTGTACATAGCGAGGTGTGTACCTATCACCGTACTGCTCCTGTAGGGCATCTTGAAAGAAGGGACTTGTTCCAAGTTGACCTGTAAGTTGACAGGTGGTGGTCTCTACTTGTGTTAAAGTGTTGACAAAGACATAGATGTCAAGTAATGAAAGTGGGATGAAAAAGAAAGGAGAAAAATACTGTGTTGGTGTATTAGGGGACCTAAGCAATGTTAAGGCCAGCTTCACACTTGCGAGTGACTCGGCGAGTCCCGCATCGGCATTACCCGGCATGGCCGCACACTCTGTGGACAGGAGCGTCTCAGCTGCATAGAAATACATGCAGCTGACCCGCTCCTGTCAGGAGAGTGTGCGGCCATGCCGGGTGATGCCGATGCGGGACTCGCCAAGTAACTTGCAAGGATGAAGCCGGCCTAAAAGGTGGTTTCACTCAATTGGCACTTGCCGGTTTTCTAGTTGCCCTTCCTTAGATGACTTTTGGAACAAGGCCCAAAGGAACACCCCATTAGACGCTCCGTATACAAAGAGCACCCCACTAGACTTGCCTCATATGGGAACACCTCACAAGCTCTGCCATATACTAGAAAATCCCTATCATACTTGCTGCATACCACGCACACCTTACAAGGCCTGTTGTATACCAGGAACATCGCATTACTAGAAATGAGTGAACCTGAACTGTAAAGTTCAGTGTTGATACCAGACACCTGGTGTCCCAGGGTTTAAGGGGTATTTTGCACGCTGCGACATCGCAAGCCGATGCTGCGATGCCGAGCGCGATAGTCCCCGCCCCCGTCGCAGCTGCGATATCCTTGTGATAGCTGCCGTAGCGAACATTATCGCTACGGCAGCTTCACATGCACTCACCTGTCTTGGGACGTCGCTCTGGCCAGCGACCCGCCTCCTTATTAAGGGGGCAGGTCGTATGGCGTCACTGCGAAGTCACACGGCAGGCGGCCAATAGGAGCGGAGGGGCAGAGATGAGCGGGATGTAAACATCCCGCCCACCTTCTCCCTTCCGCATATCCTACGGGAGCCGCGGTGACGCCGGTAGGAGATGTTCCTCGCTCCTGCGGCTTCACACACAGCGATGTGTGCTGCTGCTGGAGCGAGGAACAACATCGGACCATCGCGTCAGCGTAATTATGGATTACACCGACGCTACACCGATGATACGATTACAACACTTTTGCGCTCGTTAATCGTATCATCTAGGCTTTACACACTACGATGTCGCCTGCGACGCCGGATGTGCGTCACTTTCAATTTGACCCCACCGACATCGCACCTGCGATGTCGTAGTGTGCAAAGTACCCCTAACTCGAACACAAACTTTTTAAAAAGGCCATCTGGGTAATACTTTTGGGGTTGATGTCAGCTGCAAATTGACAGCTGGCATCAAGCCCAGGGGTTAGTAATGGAGAGCCATCTATCAGACAACCCCATTACTAACCCAGTAAGTGTAGAGTTGAAAATCACTGACAGGAACAATTGGTGTATTTGAATAAAGGCTTCACACTCCTTCATTGACCACTTTATTAATTCAAAATTTCCAATGTAATCTAATGGTGTAATGTTCTCAGAACAAGGCTCTATAGGATACGGTGGGTGTTTTGGGACATTACACCATTGGATTAAGCCAGAACTTTGATAATTTTTTTTTATATTGGTAAATTGATGAATGAGAGAGTGTGGGGGAGTCTTTATTCAATTAAAATAAGAGAAGATCCTGGTGGACCTATGTAAGTGGAGAAGACACTGGTGGACCTATCTAGGCAGAAAAGACACTGGTGGACCTATCTAGGCAGAGAAGACCCTGGTGTACCTATCTAGGCAGAGAAGACCCTGGTGTACCTATCTAGGTAGTGAAAACCCTGGTGGACCTATGTAGGTGTAGAAGACCCTGGTGGACCTATCTAGGCAGAAAAGACACTGGTGGACCGATCTAGGTGGAGAACATACTAGTGGACCTATGTACTGTAGGTGTGGAAGACACTGGGTGGACCTGTCTAGGCGGAGAAGACCCTATAGTAGACCTATCTAGGCAAAGAAGGCCCCGGTGGACCTATCTAGGCAGTAAAGACCCTGGTGGACCTATCAAGGCTGAACAAAATCGATCTTCCTACAAAGCGTTCCTCCATCAATTCCTCATGGCTCAAGATTGGGCTGCAGGCCATAAAAACAAGCAAAAATCAATATTTTCCAATTCACTGGTATTTAGGGTTATCTATCAATTAGCTAAGGATACGTGGGGACATTTTGTGGTTGAAATGCTATCAAACGTGAATCCAAAACTGAGAACAGAAGCCTCCATTATATACGGAGAACCTGGAAAATACCAGATACCTGGTAACAAGCGTAGATGAGTCGCAAACATTCGCTCTAGAGATTGGGCTTTGAAGAATCCCCTGTGAGAAATACAAATATCATCAAGTGACGGCGACGGCCCTGAAAATATAGGGCATCACACAAGGGGATTTTTAGGGACTTGGTAAATAATGTTTTGTGTACAGTTACTTAACCAGTGATACAGGGAAGTGTGGTGGTTACTGGTTACACAATTACAGCTCATTGTGACCGTATTGATTGTTACCCGGTTTTCCCAGTAATAGAGAACTGCTAAATAACAGCCAGACGCGGACAGTACAACATCCACCATAGTCGTGCCCTGTTATATGGCACTTATGACGCTTACAATCATAGGATTCACATTCTGGAATTTTAATTTATTCTCTCCAGACCCAAAGCTTTATGACTTCATACTGGAAAAGCAAAAAAAATACAATATTTTTCGGATTATAACACGCACTTTTCCTCCCAAAAATTTGGGAGGAAATGAGGTTTGCGTCTTAAAATCCGAATGTAGCTTACCGGGTGCTGCCGGCGCTGGTCAGTACGGCGCTGTTGTGTGCATCGGGCAGCACCAGTCTGCTTGGCTCGGCGTGCGGCTGCTCTGTTCTGCTTAGCTCGGGGCGGGGCTGCTCTGTGCGGCAGGCAGTCATTCTGAAGATGTCGGCGGTCAGGGATTCAAATAATGTTGCCTAGAGTCAGCGCCTGCGCAGATGGAGCTCTCAGCTCAAGCGCTGATCTGCGCACGCGCTGACTCCGGCTGCCATTATTTGAAGCTCTCACCATAGACTGCCGACATCTTCAGAATGGTTGGTGACTCACCACCCCCCCCCCCCCCCCCCCGCACAGAGCAGAGCAGATTCACCGGCCCCGCACAGAGCAGAGCAGATTCACCGGCCCCGCACAGAGCAGAGACCGCAGTGAGTATTTGGCCTCCCTCTGTACCATTGTCAGCATCACCGTACTCCAGTACCGCCCCTGCCTCCTGTGACTCCCGCTCCGCTGCTGCCCCCTCTCCCTGGTAAGACATCCCCAGATTATAAAACGGATCCCATATTTTTTTTTCACCTTTTTTTTCTCCAACTTTGGGGTCCATCTTATAATCCGGTGCGTCTTATGAAAAATACGGTATACCTCGCAGCTGACATGCCCTACTGCCAACACCCGCCGCCATCCAGTCCTCCACTCTTTCCGGCCACTCCTTTCCACTTTCTACTTTCTTTCCCGATATCTGCAATGTCTAGGGGCTGACATGACAGCAGCAGGGGGTGGGACAGGGGAACGGCGAGTTGAGTAATATACAATGTATGTATATACAGTATATATATATATATATATATATAGTATATATACAGTGTATATATACATTATATATATATATATATATATACATATATATATATATTTATATATACACATATATATATATATATATATATATATATGTATATATATATATACTGTCTATACTGTATATGTATAAACAATGGAATGGATCCTAGATGGAGCTAGAAATGCCTTCCAAAGTCCAGGTGGCAGTAAAAAATTCTTTTATACTCTATTGAGCAACATTAAAAATAATTCAGAGCTCTTGATATGTAGTATATGCAAGACACATGCAGAAACGGATGACACGTTTCGCCGGTGCAATCCGCCTTCTTCACGGTCCAAACCAACACTGATATATATATATATATATATATATATACATATTTATATATTAGCCCATGTATATATATATTGGCCTGCTACATTTTGGCTAAACGTCAATTTGCTAAATTTGAAAGAAGGGTCACGATGGAGAATCCAATTTTTTTTGTTAACATCTGAGTGTATTTAATTGTTTCTAACCAGAAGGGGAGCAGCAAAAAAAAAAAATCTATTCTCCCTCCCACCCTTATATTAGATGGACGTGAGTGTGAGTGATTTGACTAGTTGTATTTTGAGATATATATATATATATATATATATATATATATATATATATATATATATATATAACATTTCATTAAAAAAATAATAATATATACATTTTAAATTAAGATATATAATAAAACTATAATTAATAAATAAATCAAATGAATTAAAAAAAGAGAAGAAAAATTACATATATGAGTACCTGATCTGCTTTGTTATATTTCATTGTATATATTGCATTTATTTAAAAAAAAAAAAAAAAAAAATCATATATACATTTTAAAAAAATGTATACTAAAACATTAATACATAAATCAAACAAGTGACTAAAAAAGAATAATATATAAATTAAAAAAAATGAAAAAATGTATAATAATAAAACTATAATAAATAAATAAAACAAATGACTAAAAAAAGAGAGATGAGAAGTAATATATATATATATATATATATATATATATATATATATATATATATATATAGAATTATTACCTGATCTGATTTGTTGTATTGTGTTATACACAGCTCTGGCAAAAATTAAGAGACCGCTGCAAAATTGTCAATTTTTCTCTTTATATTTTTGAGTGAAATGTAAAATGTTCTTTTATTCTATAAACTACTGACAACGTCTCCGAATTTAAATTTTGTATTTATTTTCTGAAAATGTGAAAAGGTTGAAAGTAACAGAACAATGCACAGAATGCACAGCACTTCCACACCTCAAATAATGCAAAGAAAACAAGTTCATCATCATTTAAAAACAACAATACTAATAATGTTTTATCTCAGAAAGAGTTCAGAAATCAATATTTTGTGGAATAACCATGATTGTTTCCTGCGTCTTGGCTGCTTTCCACCAGTCTGTCACACTGCTTTTGGGTGACCTTATGCCACTCCTGGTGCAAAAATGTAAGCAGTTCTTCTTTGTTTGATGGCTTGTGATTATTCATCTTCCTCTTGATTACATTCCAGAGGTTTTCAATGGGATTTATGTCTGGAGATTGGGCTGGCCATGACAGGATTTAATGCGGTGGTCCTTCATCCACACATTGATTGACCTAGCTGTGTGGCTGTATAAGGCTGATCCAAGCATCAACACTATAGTAATGTGATAAGCTCACAATTTATTACTTTTGTACAAACATTAAAAGCTCATTTATGTCCGAGTGGTTATTTGTGAGGTGAGTTAATTGACCCCATGACAAAAGAAGGGGCAGCTTATAAAACAGTGATTTTTTCAAAACTATAGCAAGCAGCCCAGAAAGTGACACATCACTGTAATCAGGGTATCTGCGCCTACATCATGCTGCCCTAAGATTACATAGCAAAAACCTGGTGATAAGTTCAGGTTAAAAAGAAATGTAAGACTCTAAAATGATGCTGAACTTTCACCAGAATAAAACAGTTGCAGCCAAAAAATTCCACATTCTAAATAATTTTCTACTGGCAAGAAACAGGAACCTTCCCAGATGTGATTCCCGTGCTCTCGCAAATATCCCAGGAGGTTTGCCATAGTGGATCTGTAGTAACCAATAAGGATGTTGGAAAGGTAATGGTGTCTCAGCCTGGTCAAGCCCACCCCCAATCCCACCCCCAATCCTACCCCCAATCCCACCCCCAATCCTACCCCCAATCCCGCCCCAATCCTGCCTCCAATACCAGACCAATGCCACCCCCAATCCCACCCCCAATCCCACCCCCAATACCGCCCCAATCTCGCCTCCAATCCCACCCTCAATGCCACTCCCAATCCCACCCCCAATCCCGCCTCCAATCCTACCCCCAATGCCACCCCCAATCCCACCTCCAATCCTACCCCAATCCCGCCTCCAATCCCACCCCCAATGCCACCCCAATCCCACCCCTAATCCCGCCCCAATCCCACCCCCAATCCTACCCCCAATCCCACCCCCAATCCTACCCCCAATCCCATACCCAATCCTACCCCCAATCCCGCCCCCAATCATGCCCCAATCCCGCCTCCAATCCCACCCCAATGCCACTCCCAATCCCACCCCCAATACTGCCTCCAATCCCACCCCCAATTCCACTCCCAATCCCACCCCCAATCCCACCTCCAATCCCACCCCTAATGCCACCCCCAATCCTACCCCCAATCCCGCCCCATTCCCACCCCCAATCCCGCCAGTTACATAACCATTCCTCTTTTCAGTCCATGGCATTCCCATATTTAATAAGACTATTTTGTAAATATTGAAATAGTCAATTATTTTTTTTCAAAGCTAAAAAGCCGCCAGCAGGTAACAAATGGCAGTTTTCGCTCTTGATTTTTTCTAGCTGCTCCTCTGAGTATTTATTTTTGTTTTGTTGTTGTTTTTTCTTAGTTTTTTAATCCACCAGATAGGGGCATTTATATTTAGTATTGTTTTATAGTTTTTATAGTCTATGCAAAGGTTGTTTTTGTCACAGTTCCGATGCGCGGAGTATCTTGAGTTCTGTTCTGCCATGCTCTCTTGCAGAGCCTTTACTTGCTGTTCCATCGTGCAGAGCTTTTTGCAGGTTTGAATGCTCTGCTGTTTGTCTTGAGCTTCCATAGGACGGGTTGTTTCTCAGCTCTGGCTTCTATGCTGGTCCTGGGATGGGCTTTCCCAGATGCTCCTCGTTCCTGGTGATTGTTCAGCTTCATTAGGGAGCATGCTTACCAAGAATGTTGCCAGTCATACTTTCTGGTTACAGTAGTCCTCTTGTTGCCAGTCATACTTTCTGGTTACAGTAGTCCTCTTGTTGCCAGTCATACTTTCTGGTTACAGTAGTCCTCTTGGCTCCCGTACTGTTTAGTGATCTGATCTTGGCTCTCGACTCTGGACTGTTGTTTACTCTTTTCTATCTCCCTGTTTTTGTCATTACCTCCTGGCTTCTGACCTTGTACCTCCTCCTGACCAAGCCCCCGCCAGCCCCCTGTATCCTGTACATATTCACCTGGAATTCTGACCCTCGGCTTGCATCTTGATCTTGTCTATGTCTGCTTCCAGTGTCCTGTCACTACCTCCTAGCTTGTGACCTCGGCTTGTGTGACTATCTCTCCACTCGCATTCATGCAAGTAGTGTCTAGCGCTATCTTGTGACAGATGTCACATTTTTGGTTACAGGTAATAATGCAGAGCAGCCTAAAGCCATGACCCAGAGGATCCTAGAAGCACCTCTCCCTTGCTAAGAACAAAAAAAATATCACTGAATAAAAAGGCACGGCGGATTTTAATACAAGATAAGATGGAATATTCAGGGGAGCAGCAGGAATAAAATAAGAGCAAGCACTGGACACTTTGGACCTGGGGACGGGACCTCTTTAAATGTAGCTACAAGAAGCCAAATAATTAAAAAAAACTATTGTTACAAAACAGGAACCTGGCAGTGACATCTGCACAACACAGAAATAGTATCTCCGAACTTCTGCAAAATGTTATTGTTGTTGTGCCATAAATATCCCAGATGGGAACATCATGTATAAAAGCTGCACAGGCCACCTGAGCGCAAAACAAGAAACAGCTCAAATGTTTCAGAAAAGCTCATAAACCTCTTGGCTGTTGCAAATAATAATAATACTGTCTCTTCTGCATGAATATCTTTACTGATAAGTACATGACTCTGCGCTGTCTGTGATGATCGCATTCTTGTCACACACAGATTTCTACAAACTTCACCAACTGTCATGGCGACGGCGGGATCTGTTCAGACTAGAGATTCTGACACTGCCTGATTCCGTATTCCGCCTCTGGTGTCTGTGATCAACGCAGGCAGACTCGAGTGTCAGCCTGCAGAGTGGAAGTCTATTGTAAGGTTAATCTCTACTAGTCTGCTTGTTAGTCTCCTTTGATCACATGTTGTGGGGGAGCCAATCATATCTGCTCCTCTCCTATATTTGCTGGCTAGATCCTTCCTTCTATGCCAGCTATAGTTTATCTTAGCTGGTTTGGTGAGGTGTTGTGATCCAGAATATCTGGTGATATTGCTACTGTGTGCAGTTTAACACTTGTTGCCTTTTGTTGCTACCTTTCTGCTCTTGCTTTCCTCCTTAATCTCTCATTGTCTATTCCCGTGTATGCAGTGTCTCAGAGCTTTAGTATTCCCTTGCCGGCTTTTACCTGTGTTTCCATTTCACTTTTGCCCCTTCCTTCCCTGGTGGGAGGGGGAATCAAATTAGTATTGATCAGGAGCATAGACAGGCACGCATGGGAATTAGGCATCTCCACCATATTATGTATACCCATTTGCACATGTAAAGTGCCATGGCATAAATGGCGCTATAACAATAAAAAAAAGAAAATAAATAAATAATAATATTAATAATAATAATAATAATAATAATATACACCAAAAAGAATATACAGTAAAATACACATGTGCTGATACACAAATAGGAAAATCGGCCACTTCTTCTGCCCCCCAGTTGCTGCATTTCTAAGTTGTAGGTATTAGGATTTGGTGACCAAAAAATAACAATGATTTTAATTTTTATTTTTTGTGCAAAAGTACCAAACAGGTTAAAAATATATCTAAATTATCTAAATTATTATTATTCATTATTTTAAGTTATTATTAGAATTATCACCGTCAGACCACAGATAACGTGTATATATAAACAGCTCCATAGAAAATTGTACAATTGTGACTGTGAATATAATGACGCTAAAACAGTTTTTTTTGTATTTTTTTGAAGAGTGTATATATGTATATATAGTACAAAAAATATACTGTATATCTGGAATCTTCATACTTGTACTGGCTCATGGGATGGAGATAACACTTTATGCAGCAATGATGAATAATGTGTATTTGTTGTTGTTTTTTATATTAATTGCAATAAAAGGTTAATAAAAGTTAGTTAAATTAATTACAAAATATAAAAAAGAAAAAGAAAAAAACAAGCACTGATGACTGGCAAAGTTTTGTTTTTTTTCTCTTCCATATCAAGATCTTTACTAACAATAAAAATGACAACTCTTGCAATTTTCACTCTGGCCACTAGGGCTTTTTTTTTTTATAGACTTCAGCTTCCTGTTGTTGCAGGAAATAACACATGTACATTAGCCACAATGACCAGACTCCGACCTTATCTTCCGTATTGAAGTATCTAATGAACAGGTGCAAAGGTGATTGTGAATTGAAGAAAAGCAGGTGAAGCAGTGACTTTGCCTATCAAGCAAGTCTCATGGATCCTGTGTTACCAATCATTGCAATCCTGCCTGTGATGATAATGAACCTGCTGAAAATTGCAAAGGACATGGTGAGGGAAGGGAAAGCAGGTTATGTAGTGACTTTGCCTATCAATCATGACTCGTGGATCCTATGTTACCAATCATTGCAATCCTGGCTGTGATGATAATGAGCCAGATGAAAACTGCAAAGGACATGGTGAGGGGAGGGAAAGCAGGTTATGTAGTGACTTTGCCTATCAATCATGACTCGTGGATCCTGTGTTACCAATCATTGCAATCCTGGCTGTGATGATAATGAGCCTGATGAAAACTGCAAAGGACATGGTGAGGGGAGGGAAAGCAGGTGATGCAGTGACTTTGCCTATCCATCATGACTCGTGGATCCTGTATTATCAATCATTGCAATCCTGCTTGTGATGATAATGAGCCTCCTGAAAACTGCAAAGGACATATTGAGGGGAGGGAAAGCAGGTGATAGGTGATGCAGTGACTTTGCCTATCCATCATGACTCGTGGATCCTGTGTTATCAATCATTTCAATCCTGCCTGTGGTGATAATGAGCCTGCTGAAAACTGCAAAGGACATGGTGAGGGGAGGGAAAGCAGGTTATGTAGTGACTTTGCCTATCAATCATGACTCGTGGATCCTGTGTTATCAATCATTGCGATCCTGACTTTGATGATAATGAGCCTGCTGAAAACAGCAAAGGACATGGTGAGGGGAGAGAAAGCAAGCGATGCAGTGTCTTTGCCTATCAATCATGACTCAGGGATCCTGTGTTATCAATCATTGTAAGCATGCCTGTGGTGATAATGAACCTGAGGAAAACTGCAAAGGACATGGTGAGTGGAGGGAAAGCAGGTGATGCAGTGACTTTGCCTATCAATCATGACTCGTGGATCCTGTGTTATCAATCATTGTAAGCATGCCTGTGGTGATAATGAACCTGAGGAAAACTGCAAAGGACATAGTGAGGGAAAGCAGGTGATGCAGTGACTTTGCCTATTCATCATGACTCGTGGATTCTATATTATCAATCATTGAAATCCTGGCTGTGATGATAATGAGCCTGCTGAAAACTGCAAAGGTCGAGGTGAGGGAAAGCAGCTGATGCAGTGACTTTGCCTATCAATCATGACTCGTGGATCCTGTGTTATCAATCATTGCAATCCTGACTTTGATGATAATGACCCTGCTGAAAACTGCAAAGGACATGGTGAGGGGAGGAAAAGGAGGTGATGCAGTGTCTTTGCCTATCAATCATGACTCAGGGATCCTGTGTAATCAATCATTGTAAGCATGCCTGTGGTGATAATGAGCCTGAGGAAAACTGCAAAGGACATGGTGAGGGGAGGGAAAGCAGGTTATGTAGTGACTTTGCCTATCAATCATGACTCATGGACCCTGTGTAATCATTCATTGCAATCCTGCCTGTGATGATAATGAGCCTGATGAAAACAGCAATGGTCATGGTGAGGGGAGGGAAAGCAGGTTATGTAGTGACTTTGCCTATCAATCATGACTTGTGGACCCTGTCTAATAATTTATTGCAATCCTGCCTGTGATGATAATGAGCCTGATGAAAACTCTTCCTCATCGTAGTGAAAGTTTAAACAAAAGCGGCTGTTTTGGTTTTTAAAAAAAGAGCAAACATAATGTTGCCAAAATTGAAAAAGTTTCAGTTTATAACAAAAAATGAGATTTTAACAATAGGCCATTTTCTGATGATACAGTCGTTTCTCTTTAAGGGAAGTGGCTCTTCACCCTCCTGGCCTTTGCTCTATCAGCGTTTCTGCTTCTGGTATTTGCAGTCACTAGGGAGACGACAGGGTTAAATATCTTAAAGATTATCCTCTGTTTTCCAAACTGCAGTGCAGGTAATGTTAACCCCTTACTGACCACCCACATAGGTTTATATGGCTTATAACCTGCAATACTGTAGAATGACGTTTCCTCTGCGAGTCAGAGCCACATAGAGGATCGTGTAGTCACACGCTGCGCATCCTGTAGGGAAAGTATGATTATTGCTTTACAGTTTCTGCCTCCTGGATGTTTTTATGCACAGGACGAGAGTCACTGAGTGTCACGGCCTCTATTGGTCCCTAAAATAATGTGCAAATTATCTATAGGTAAAACTAATTGGAACAACTGTGACATCATCAAGAAAATGGCTTATGCTGCCCGCTGTTATCTGTAAAGCACCAATGCAGCATTTTTTTTTTTATTTCCCTTAAAGCTAAGTCCCCTGTCCTCTGTCTAATACTGGCCTCCAGCGGCTTCATTTCCTATCACCATCGCTTTGGTCAGTCTCTGCAGATTTATGACCTGTCGACTGGTCCAGCGTTTCATGGAGGGCTGGAAGTCCCAGCTCAATATAAGTCTATGAGAGCCTTGTTTTGACCTCGTTCAGGCTCTCATAGACTTGTAATGAGAGCTTGTAATGTAACTTCTGACTTCTGAACAGTCACAAGATGGCGCTGTGGGACCGGAAATAAAAATGTGAAGCTACCGGTAGGTGACTATAAGACAGGGGGCAGGGGACTTACATTTAAAGCACCAATCCAGCTGTGCAATAAAAAAAAACCCCTAGACTAATGCTTAAAGCAGCTCCTACTATTGGAATGGAAGTCTAAAGGCCGCTTTACACACTGTGATGTCGGTACCGATATCGCTAGTGTGGGTACCCGCTCCCATCTGTTGTGTGACATGGGCAAATCGCTGCCCGTGGCGCACAACATCGCCCAGACCCGTCACACTACTTACCTGCCTAGCGACGTCGCTGTGACCGACAAACCGCCTCCTTTCTAAGGGGACGGTCCGTGCGGCGTCACAGCGACGTCACAGCAGCGTCACTGAACCGCCGCCCAATAGCAGCGGAGGGGCGGAGATGAGCGGGACGTAACATCCCGCCCACCTCCTTCCTTCCGCATTGTGGCCGTGAGGCAGGTAAGGTGAGGTTCCTCGTTCCTGCGGCGTCACACGGAGCGATGTGCGCTGCGCAGGAATTAGGAACAACTTCATTACTGCTGCAGTAACGATAATCGAGAATGGACCCCCATGTCACCGATGAGCGATTTTGCACGTTTTTGCAACGATGCAAAATCGCTCATAGGTGTCACATGCAGCAACATCGCTAATGCGGCCGGATGTGCGTCACAAATTCCGTGACCCCAACGAGTTCGCATTAGCGATGTCAACAGCGTGTAAAGCCCCCTTAAGTTAATACAGTTCAGGGCTCACAATTACTTGTATATTCTATGCTGAGCTTGGATGGGACCCGCAATGTTCTGCCACAGGGACCCAATGATTTCTATGTAACGAAGAGAGGTTCATATTGTAATTACTTTAATTTTGCAGCACAAATATGTCTTCTCCAGGATTTTGGGAGATCTTCCTTAGTTAGGCCTCTTTCACATGTTCGTGCAGTTAAAGCACATGTGTGATGGTCCATTTTGCACGTCAGAATGTTTGTCTGTGTATATGTGTGGAGCCCCACAGGTGTTGTGTCGATGCATTACCTTCAGAGACTCCACGTGGGATGGTCTGGTCACATGTAGGGAACCTTCTCTTTAGGATTTTCGTGACGCCACTCTCGGTATTGCGGTCAGGGGACCGCCACTGCAGGTTAAGGGACGCCTGGGGCTGATGGTAGGTGCAGTCAGTTGTAGTGGCCTCCCGAGAGTGAGGCTGGCCCCAGGGCCCGTTTTGAGTGGGTGAAACCACAAGGCACAGAATGACTCAAACACAGTCCAGGCAGTCTTTAAGGGTTTTTACTCACAGTTGATGGCAGGGTGAGTAACCCGGGTGTAGCTGGGATGAACCAGGCTGGAACCAGGTATCCTTCCGGCTGGCTGATGAGGGTGACTACCAACTTGCCTTCCTAGCCCTATGTGTTTTGGGGTGACCCCTACTTAAAGTCCTGCTGGGGTCGCCCAGGGAAGTTGCTGATGCCTCTCTCCCCTTCTTTTGGCCTGTTTGCTTGTAGTCTGGACCAGGTCACTCCGGCTGCTTGCCTCCTGTGAACTATGGGCCCTCACTTCGCTACGTGGCTCCGGACTCTGTGGTGCTATGGTGTGGGTCTGAAGAGCCCCCACCGGCAGGTTTGGCAGGAGAAAATTGAATAAATCTCTGCACTGGGACCTGTTACCTTTGCGGGCCTGGTACCTCCCTGGCAGTCCCCTTACTCTGCCACCCCATTGCTCTCTCTAGCCTAGGGTGCATTTTGGGTGGCACTACCAGGTGACCGATCTCCCCCATTGGTAGTCACTGCGCGTACGTTGTCTGACTAGTGACAGCCTGCAGGGTTCCTCTTTGCGTCTGCTCTCCCTGAGCTCCACTTCAGACTGGCTCACTACTTCCTCCTCTCCTGTTCTTGCCTACGCAACCTAGCAACCAGGCTCTCTACCACACCCCTTGAGTGGAGATGGAGGCCACGCCCCCTCCTGGATTCCCCAGGGGTTTACTCAAAGGTAGATGTGTGAGACCTGATCACTATGCGCCTGTGTAGTCACACCTCGGTCAGACTTCTGGATTACCTGCATTGTACTGCCCCCAGCATGGGTGCAGTACTCAGTGGTGCCTGACCTGATATGCTCTCCGTCTGCTCTCCTTGCGCTATCTGTGTGACAGCCAGATAGCACACGGACAGCATGAGCTGGTATTACCTGTCTCTAGCACTGCTGTCTCCCGCGCTGCTGTTAATTCTTGGTCCATGGTCAGCGCAGTGAATATTCATGAGGTATAATGAGCGGGCCCAGAAGTAACAGCAGAGGCAGAGACAGCAGTGCTGGAGATGGGTAAGGATAAAAATTCTTTATTTTTATGTCACCTCTGTTTTCTTCCGGTACGTGTCACACTGATGTCACACAGATCACATCATAATTTTTTGGTCCATGTGACACCCGTGCTGCTAGCATGTTGCCATGTGGAGCATACGGACATGCATGTGTTCCACACAGAGACACGGTCCAGGTCAAAACACAAATGTGAGCACAGACCCATTGATTTTAATAGGTCTACGTCTGTCCGTGTCTCCGGTACATGTAGGCACAGGTGTGTGAAGGAGGCCTTATAGGAGTCTCCTGGACATTCATATAGAGCAGGTGGTCACATGCCGGCCCCCGCTGGAAGAGGAGGCTCAAAGACCAATACAGGACATAGGCAGGGCTAGGGTGGAGAGGCAGGAGATTTAATTTATAGACCCTGGAGCAGCCCTTCCCTTCCGTCCATCCAGGCGCACGGTCAGCACAGCGATAGAGGCAGCGGAGTAGTAATAGGACATGCAGCAGACGGCTCGAAATAGTGGAGAACGGCTAAAATCTTACACTTGACCAGATCGGTTGGCAGGAATCTTAATGTGATATCCAACATCTTTATACTTTGGAAGAAAGTGTTTAAAGGGAGTTTTGGTTCAAAAAAATCCATTGAAATGTTTTACATTTTTGTATAAGATTGTTCGCTGCAGAAAGAATGGAACAAAACAAAAAGCAAATAAAGAAAAAATGCAAATAAGGATAAAGTGTCTGGGCTGCCGCACGTTCTCCTTTATTTTCTGATGCAGTCACTCCACAAGGACCCAGATCCTGATCAGTGTAGGTACAAGGAGAGGGGGCGCTGCGCTGTGGACCCCACGCTGTAGATCTTGTGTGGTAAAGCCGGGCAATGACTACAGCCTGGTTGCCCCAGACTCTTTTATACATTGTACTGGTTCTGTACCGTCCTCAGTGTTGGCAAGGACAAGCTGCCGGGAGTAGTTGGTGTCACTACGGGGGCTCAGCAGGACACGCAGCAGTCCTCCTGGGACAATGTCTGGGTGCAGAACGATTGGGTGTTCTGCTTTGTGAAATGTTATCTGTGGTTTTAGGACAACAGGTAAAATAGGGAAATATCTTCTGTTATTATTACAAAAATGTAGCAATGAGAATAACGCCTACAATACAAAACAAAATGTATTTTGCCATCTAGTGGACAATTAGTAGATTGCATATTGTACCGTAAAGGGTTGAACGGTTTATAATAGCGGACGCATTTTGGACACACCAATTTTAAGTCTCATTGTTGTCTTGTAAGGCCTCCTTCGCACCTCCATGTTTCTGCTCCGTGTGGTGTCTGTTTTCTATCATACTGGAGACACATTCACAGAATACTAATCACAATCTATGGGGATCTTAACACCTAAATGTTCTCACACAGACCATGTGACAATGTCCGCATGGAGATAAGTCAATTTTTAACAGTCAGCATGGATGATAATGGCCAATACAAGTCTATGGGTCTGTGAAAACCATGTACAGCACATGGGTGACATTCAAGACTATTCAGGACTGGCAGCAGCCAAAAACTCTTACCTTGTAAAAAGTTGCATCAGTTGTGCCTGAGCAGAGTACAACCCACCAGTGGACCCTGTTTAAGCATTGCCACCAAGGAGAGGAAGATTGGAGGAAAGGTCCAGGACAGAGATGGTCCAGACCTGGTCACCAAAGGGACTGGTGACCTTCCTCCTCACAGGTTCTGGGACCAGGATCTTGGGTGGTGGGTGTGTCGCGGGCGGGGAGGAGGGTGTCAGCACACTACGCTCACCCCCTTCTGCTCGGTTCCGGCGGCCGCTGCTCAGTGGTGGCTCGAGCTGTAGGCCGGATCCCGGGGGTTCTCGAGCGGCACTCCTCGCCCGTGAGTGAAAGGAGTTTGTTGGGTGTGGGGATTGTTTATTGTTCGTGACGCCACCCACGGTTGTGGTGATTTCACCACCGCTGCTCAATATGGGGATCCCGGGGATGGTGATGCGGAGCAGCCAGGTGTTGTGTTGCCCCTCCGTGGGTAGGGGTTGGTGATCCCGGGGCCCGGTGATGAGATGGGGGATGCAGGGCCTGGTGGGCGCAGGGACGCGGGGGCAGCGCTGTGCCTTGCGGCACTGTGGTACTCACTCAGCCTGAGACGTTGACACAGTTTTACGGTAAACCACACGGCTGGAAAGACGGTTCCCACGGACGGCTGCACTTGCTCTCCCAGTAGGTGACGGTGATGTCCCTTTTCCTTGCACCTTTGTTTCTGTGTTGGTAGCAATGGGTCCCCACCGGTAACCCGCTCCCCGGCTTCAAGCTGGACCGGAGGAGCTCTACTCTTTGCCCGCAGGCGCTGGCCCTGAGAAACTGGTGCCCTGGCGGTGGCGGTGTTTCTGCTACAATGGTTGGACTGTTGCCTCCAATCGGGACTTGGTTGTTGGGGGATCTACGTCCCCTTCACTGACGGATTCGGCAAATTATGGCGACTCCTAGCCTTGCCGGGGTCCGAGAGGCCCCTGCCCTGGTGCTGACTGTCCTTTGGTACACTGCTCCAGACCGCCGGGCCACTACCCGTCCGCGGTCCTTCCAGGAACTTCCAAACGCTCCCCCTCCAGACAGTATATGGAGATAAGGTATGCACACCAGTGACTATGGAAGGGGAATACATGTAATAGCAGAAACTGCTGTGTGAATACTGACATGAAAAATTCAATAGCTATGTGTAAGAATGAAATGTGAAAAATGGAACCTGCATTACTGCCATGAATATATGAATAAAGAGAAATTTAGCTACTGAATTGATCAATGCAATAGAGCCCCAACACTACACCAAAGTATTTCTCTACGTTGGGGTCCCTAGCTTGTGTGTGTCCTCTCATGCAGTTAAAAAACTTACCGTGTATGGGAAGCTGAGACCCAGGCTATATATACGTATTATGTGGATTGGCAATAGGTGTGAGTGGGGTGGGTTCTCAAACGAAAAACAACTAACAAATAAGGAATAACGTTTGGAACTCCATTCTATGTCTGAACTGGGTGCAAAAACCTAAAAAAACATCACTATATGGAGATAAGGTATGCACACCAGTGACTATGGAAGGGGAATACATGGAATAGCAGAAACTGCTGTGTGAATACTGACTTGAAAAATTCAATAGCTATATGGAAGAATGAAATGTGAAAAATGGAACCTGCATTACTGCCATGAGCTAGGGACCCCAACGTAGAGAAATACTTTGGCGTAGTGTTGGGGCTCTATTGCATTGATCAATTCAGTAGCTAAATTTCTCTTTATTCATATATTCATGGCAGTAATGCAGGTTCCATTTTTCACATTTCATTCTTACACATAGCTATTGAATTTTTCATGTCAGTATTCACACAGCAGTTTCTGCTATTACATGTATTCCCCTTGCATAGTCACTGGTGTACATACCTTATCTCCATATAGTGATGTTTTTTTAGGTTTTTTGCACCCAGTTCAGACATAGAATGGAGTTCCAAACGTTATCCCCTCCAGACAGTCACCGCCGTTGCTGACCTTGCTGACCCTGTCCTGCACACAGCTGGACTCTCTTCAGGCTTTCTTTCTGTCACCTTTCACCTTCCTTCAACTTCTCCTACTCCTCCTTTACCACTTCCACTTCACTTCTACTTTCACTTCCTTAACTCATCTTAGCTGTTTACTCAAGCTCTCCCTGAGCTAATCTGCTGGGTTTTCCCGCCTCCAGAGCTGTGTCCTCCTCGGTGGGCGGAGCCAACCGCCTGGCCCACCCCCTGGTGTGAACATCAGCCCCTGGAGGAAGGCAACAAGGATTTTAGTTTAGCTTTGGTGTACCTAACTGAGGTGTAGGGTTTGTTGGTGCAATGACCTGTGACCCCTGGCTTGCCCAGGGCGTCACAGGTGCAGGGAGGTGTACTTCAGTTAAAGTGACGTTAAAGCCTGAACTTCCCCTGCGTGGGAAGACCTGTTATGTTTTTCATTATGCAAAAATAAAAAGTGTAACCTGTATCACTTGCAGCCGAGGATGTGCTGAAATTAACCAAGGGGGAATGTAGTGCCCCTGAAGCCATCAGGGAGCTACCCCCTAGGGACCCAGAAGACCAGTTTTCCCCACCATCCCCCATAGAATGGTACAAGTCTAGGGTTGGGCCAATGGATGGCCGCCTAGAGGTGGAGGCGGTTAATGATGGAGAACCGTTGCTGGTGAATGTGGGTACTCCCAGAGCTGGGGGTGGTTGTAGCAATGGTGTTAGGCCCTCCGCAGGTAGGGCCGTGTCTGGGAGATGTGACATGGTAATAATGGAGACCAAGACCACAGCAGGTTTTCTTGAACAGTCCCTACTCACTCAGGCCCTTGGATTACTGGTTCAGGTCCCTTGGAGTATCCGTGCCAATGTAGTGACCCAGGTTGCTCTGTCCCTGGCACTCTCTGTTGGTTGGGTCCTCGTAGCGTGGAGCGTTTCTAGCCTGACTGTCCCTTTTGGGGTACAGTCTCCTCCGTACAGCAGGCAGTGCGGACCCTGTGGGGAGGTAAGTGTCCGAACCCCGATCCTAGTTTACTGCTGAAGTCCATGAAGGTGCCCTTACCGGGCAAGTATTTATCAAGCCGTGTAGAACTGACGTCTGATCTAGGGCCCTGTGCGTGCTCCGGTCCCAGTGGTACTTGTCCGTACCCACCCTGGCGACCTCTCTCCCATGCCCCCGGGGTCACCACTGCATGGACCCAGGTCCGGCACGTCTGCACACCTCTCTGTGCGCTTCACTTCTCTCAACTCACTGCTCACCCCTCCCACCAGATTGGCTAATCCTGGGACTCGTTCCTTCCATGGCAACCATCCCCTTACAATGGTTAACCCTCTATGCTCGGTGTAGAGTGGAGAACTAGGATTTTGGTTGTGCTTTGGTGGTATCGGCAATGGTATTTCAGGCCCCAGGGGGTGGGTTCTGCATCCTCAAAAGGATGCAGTTCCTTGTAGTGCCCTGAGTGGCTCAGGGGAGCTTCATTCCCCCTTGGTTAAACACAGCACGTCCTCGGGCTGTAAGCAAAAATAGAGTTTTTATTTTTTTATTTAACCACAATAAAAGGTAAACAGGTTAATGCATAACATTATTCCCACACAGGGGAGACTCATTTCTTAAACGTTGCAGTAATCCCCCATCAGCTCACCACCCAAAAGGTCCTGGCCCCCAGAACCCTCTAAGAAGGCAGGTCACCGATCACTGTAGTGACCAGGTCTGGGCCATCTCTATCCCAGACTTTTCCTCCAATCTACCTCTCCTTGGTGGCGGTATCAGTGTCCTGATGGCAAAAAGGATTACTCTGGGAGGCACACATGGTGCAACTATTTACAAGACACAAGTTTGTGTTGGCTGCTGCCGGTCCTGCAGCCTGGGTCCATTTTTTTAAATTAACTTGTAGAAAATCAGGTTACTTTTCCAGGAATTATCACATTTTTCAAAACATTTTTCAAATGATTATGCAGATTTTCAAAGCATATAGCAAACATACAACATTTTAACTTTTCAACTGCTGGGGTAGCCTGGCTCCGCTACCACAGCGTGGGGGACTTTGGAAATGGTGGGGGAGAAGGAGGAGCTGGCAGGGACAGATCACGGATCTTCTGCATATCCAAAGCATACCAGCCCCTCTCTCCGTGGTGCCTGGTATACGTGACCACATCACCCAGGTGCAGGTCACGGTCGGGATGTCCCTGTTTCAGGTGGTCCAGCACATCTTTGCAGGACACAAATATGCCAACATGCATACCGGGCTCCTTAATAAACCCCCAACCTTTCTGCTTGTCTCACTTGTCAACGGTGCCCTGGTACTGGACCCCACGGGCTCCCAGGTGGCTTGGCGCAAGCTCTGCTTTCCTTGCAAATCTCAGGCCGTCACTTGCCTTTTTTTTGGCAGCCTGAGCCTGCTGCTCCTGGTTCAGCTACCGGATGGTGACTTGGCAGGCTCTCTCGACCTCCTCATCAACGACAGCACTCTGTGCCACAGTGGCCATACCGGATTCCCTCTCAAACCTCACGCTCCCCAAACCCGAATAACCCGCATCCGGATCACCGTTAGTGGATTTCAGGTTGGGCTGGTTATCGGCGCCTTCTCTCGTGGTCGTTGGGTCTTCTAGGACTACGTCCCGTAGCCTAGCTGGGTCCAGTCTGGTCATGGATGGAGGCGTTGCGGCCTGGTCTGGTCTGGCCGTGGATAGAGGCGTTGTGGCCTGGTCTGGTCTGGCCATGGACGGAGGCGCTGTGGCCTGGTGTGGTCGCGGTCGGAGGGTCTAGTGTTACCGGCGGGTCAGCTGGCACGGGTGTTACTGGCTCCACGACCATGGGGATGAGCGGGCAGAGGAGGTTCCCACGCTTACCAGCTCCTGGTGCCACTCCTTGTGCAGAGCCCATTCTGCTTGGGTCTGCACTGCCACCATCATCCCCATCATCTCCTTGCGCCAGTCCTCGATATGCTGAATCATCTGCAGCCGCATCCGGAGACACAGCCGGTCCAGCTCCACTTCGAGCCAGGGTAAAGTTCCGTGGGCCAGAGGGACAGACATCTTGTCATTTGCAGGATTGATGCTTTAGATTGCTGGTGTCACTTCCGCATGCCAGGGTGCATTGTGCAGGCTCCCTTCCGGCTTCCTGTGCTTAGTTTCACTTTTGCATGTTGCCATTCCCAGGGTCGGCTTTTCGCGCTCTTTTGGGCACAGTGATGGCGCAGCAGTTTTTCAGAATTAAACATGGCGACAGTTTTGCACAAACAGTCCATTAAATTCAGTTCCTTAAGGCACACGTCACCCATGTTAATGGGCCTTATTCATATCCTGCTCGTGAAGCCAGAAAAAGGAAGCTGTGTCGCCCAGAGGAGGGTGTTACTCGGGCTGTTGCAAATGGGGATACCACTCTGGGGCTCCTTTTGTAAAAGTGGTATTTGCAGGGGAGATAAGAGTTAATGTTCGTGACACCACCTGCGGGTTGCAGTTCAGTATCCGGACCCCGATCCTAGTTTACTGCTGATGCCCCTGGAATTATTTGGTCCGGTGAAGTCTATGAAGGTGTCCTCACCAGGCAGGTATTTATCAAGCCGTGCAGAACTGGCACTAGATCTAGGGCCCTGTGCCCCGTGCGTGCTCCGGTCCCAGCGGTACTTGTCCGTATCCACCCTGGTGACCTCTCTCCCATGCCCCTGGGGACACCGCTGCACGGACCCAGCTCCGGCATGTCCGCACTCCTCTCTGTGCGCTTTACTTCTCTCAAATCACTGCTGACCCCTCCCACCAGGCTGGCTAATCCCGGGACTCGTTCCTTCCATGGCGACCATCCTCTTACATGGTTAACCCTCTATGCCCGGTGTGGAGTGGAGAACTAGGATTTTGGTTGTGCTTTGGTGGTATCGGCACTGGTACTCCAGGTCCCTGGGGGTAGGTCTTGCATCCCCAAAATGATGCAGTTCCTTGTAGTGCCCTGAGTAGCTCAGGGGCTCTACACAGGCGCTGCTTCTCCTGAAAGGTCTCTGGCCTTCTCCTGCGCCCGCCGCACCTCCTGCTGCTCCTGCTGCCGGGCCAGCTGGGTAATGATGGCCTGGCACCCCCCCGCGGGTGTCCTCCTCAACACGGGTCCGCTCCCAGGTGACGATTGCTGACTTCCCGCTACCTGGTTCAGGGTAGTTCACTGCCGGGTCCCCGACAGCGACTGGACACAATACCTGTGGAAGATCGTCACCGCTGGTGTGAGGCCCCTGGACTATCAGATCGTCACAGGGTATTTTGCAATCTGCCTTTCTGTGCAATATCCACCGCCTCCTTGGTTATGGGTCCCCAACTACATGGTGTTGCCAACAACAGCCAATTAAAGTCCTAGGTACACTCTGCACAACACCCACCAGACACACCAGTGGACGGCCTGAGTGGAATAAGGTCGCCCACTTGGGGGGTTGGTTAAGGGGAGGTCAGGAGTGTCAGTCAGTTGGAGTTGGGAGTTGGAGTTGAAGTTTGGAGTTTGAAAGTGAAGGTTGAGAAGTGAAGTGTAGGAGGTGAAGGAGAGAGGAGGTCAGGAGCTGGGCTCCTTGGACGCAACTAGGTGGCAGATGGTGGTCTGGGCCTAGTAGGAGCTGGACCCCTGGTCGCAGGGCATTGTGACAAGGGGCACATAACTGTTGAGGAGGACAGCCGGCGGCCTTGTACCAATGCCGGGCTGGGACCAGGGCACGACGGTGTACGTGAACCCTAGGTCAGGGAGTAGCTTCAGGCAACCTGACAATTTACCCAACGAGAATGGAGCCTTCAAGATCCGCTCTCCACCCGCTCCAAAATTGGAGTACTAGCGCAATGAGGGGGATAGGACTTTCCACCAAAACGGTTCAGAAATCCCAAGCGTGAACCCTGAGAGCAAGCTCCCACTGTTAGCCACACTTGGGAGCGAGACCTGATTAGTTTTATGCTACCGGGGCCAACCAAGAAGTAAACTAAGTGCCAGGGAGAAGGTCACAGATCATCAGGCAACACCATCGGGGACGGGAACCAAACGTACTCCCCTCAGTGGCAGCGGTGTCCAGAATTTTGGCTTACCCAGTTGTCTGTGTCAGCTTTATGGACTATGTGAGTACGAAAGTGTCTCTCTTCGCTCCCCACGGTACCCCCCAAACACCATCACCGAGTCCCGGGGCATTCCCCCTACCCATGGATGGTTCCAACATCCGGCTGCCCCGCTCCATCGACCCCGGGTACTCCCAACTGCAGCGGTGGTACTCCACATTACCACACACCAGGGGTGGCGGCACGAACTCCACAACTTCCCTTGTAAATAACCCCCTTCATTTGAGTGGCCGGACGCCCCTCGAGCCATCGCGGATCCGGATCTGAGCAGCCCGGCTGCTGACACGAGGGCGGCACATTAGCCGGATCTCATGACTATTGAAAACTACATAGCATGAGCGTATCATTGAGAAGCCTAACCGAGCTGCATCAGGTAAATCAGTGTTTTATCAAAATTAGAGCAAGAAATCCAATGATTGACACATGACTGGAATCAGGCCTGTGCTGCTACTATCCGCGGCTCTGAGCCCTCTGGAATTTTACCGCTGTAAGCCTGTTTATGCCAAGCTATGGGAAGCCCACAAAAACATGTTTTCTTATAATTGAGGTTTCCCCAAAAGTAAGCCCCAGTAGGATTTTTGGGGCTTTTTTGAGTATGCCTAAAAAATAAGCCCTACTCCAAAAATAAGACCTAGTTGAGGTTCCATAAGGAGGTGTTCAAGCAGCAACAAAAGTTAAAGAATACATCAGGGTTCTTCATCAAAGAAAGCAGACATCACTATAAGAAAGAGGACACTATCAAATAAAGAAAAATAAAACCAGACCCCAAACAATTACAGTTGTTAAGTGCTGGTGGTGGATGGGCTCTCACACAGAGATCTGTGTCGCGGTCAAGTCTCTCGCCGTTCCGGCTGCATTGCACTGCAGCTCTCACACACAGATCATGTACCAGTATCACTCTGTGCAAGTAATACTGCTTCCAGTCACCAGGGGGAGTCAACATTGGGGGACCTGACAGTGACGCAGATCTGTATGTGAGAGCCCATTCACTTGCCAACTCTAATGGATTGGGATCTGGTAAGTGTGATTCTTTTAGGGGGTATCTGCTTTCTTTTGGGGGTAAACTTAGCAGTACATAGAGAATAATACATTTAAGCAGGTAATTTAAGCCTTTGTAAATCTGGTCTGTACCCACCACTATAGGACAGGTTCTGCCCTAAGATCAGATACGAAAATGTGCATCTGAACCAGTAGTAGAAGAAACACAAAATGTTGATGTTCCAGAATGTGATGACAGGATTATGTTTAAACAAATGTTGACTTTTTGTTCTAGAATAAATGTGGATTGTTGTTTACTGGAAAATATAAGACGTCCCCTGATAACAAGCAAACAATAATGTAAGACCCAGTCTTATTTTTGGGGAAACTCTGTAGATAGATGTGTAACAGTAGTCACTTGAAGTTCCTGGACCTGATGCAATTGTTTAACATGACCCTGGATCTACTGTAACTTGCTCTATTTTTTATAGATAAATCCTTTTTACATACAATCAGCCACGTACCACTCATAATAACATTGTGGTTTTAAGTCGTGGCTAGTAAATGGTGATGGCTTAGATGAAAAGAGGTTTCACATTTTCTTGTGCTCACAGATGGATAGAGAGGAGATGCACAACCTCAAAGTTTGCATAAGTTGCTTAGAATTGATTTGAGAAATACTAAACACAGTGACCCAGAGGGCATTGTGCTGATGAAGGAAGCCGCAGAAGGAAATGTGTGTGCAAATGTCAATGTCAGAAAATGGGCAGATGGGGTGGAAGCCTACAGAGCACAGAGACACAGGACAGTACACAAGAATCCACAAGAGCCCCCTGTCTACTGCCCTCTGATGAGAAGTCTCCTCTGCCTCATTGGTGTTCCTCTTTGCCTCCTCAGCTGCTCTGCTCTAGGTGTTGGTCCTCATCCATCTCTGCTCTAGGTGTTGGTCCTCATCCATCTCTGCTCTAGGTGCTGGTCCCCATCCATCTCTGCTCTAGGTGCTGGTCCCCATCCATCTCTGCTCTAGGTGTTGGTCCTCATCCATCTCTGCTCTAGGTGCTGGTCCCCATCCATCTCTGCTCTAGGTGTTGGTCCCCATCCATCTCTGCTCTAGGTGTTGGTCCTCATCCATCTCTGCTCTAGGTGCTGGTCCTCATCCATCTCTGCTCTAGGTGCTGGTCCCCATCCATCTCTGCTCTAGGTGTTGGTTCCCATCCATCTCTGCTCTACGTGCTGGTCCCCATCCATCTCTGCTCAAGGTACTGGTCCCCTTCCATCTCTGCTCTAGGTACTGGTCCCCATACATCTCTGCTCAAGGTGCTGGTCCCCATCCATTTCTGCTCTAGGTGCTGGTCCCCATCCATCTCTGCTCAAGGTGCTGGTCCCCATCCATCTCTGCTCTAGGTGCTGGTCCCCATCCATCTCTGCTCTAGGTGCTGGTCCCCATCCATCTCTGCTCAAGGTGCTGGTCCCCATCCATCTCTGCTCTAGGTGCTGGTCCCCATCCATCTCTGCTCTAGGTGCTGGTCCACATCCATCTCTGCTCTAGGTACTGGTCCCCATCCATCTCTGCTCTAGGTGTTGGTTCCCATCCATCTCTGCTCTAGGTGCTGGTCCCCATCCATCTCTGCTCTAGGTACTGGTCCCCATACATCTGTGCTCTAGGTGCTGGTCCCCATCCATCTCTGCTCTAGGTTTTGGTCAACATCCATCTCTGCTCTAGGTGTTGGTTCCCATCCATCTCTGCTCTAGGTGCTGGTCCCCATCCATCTCTGCTCAAGGTATTGGTCCCCTTCCATCTCTGCTCTAGGTACTGGTCCCCATACATCTCTGCTCAAGGTACTGGTCTCCACCCATCTCTGCTCTAGGTGCTGGTTCCCATCCATCTCTGCTCAAGGTACTGGAACCCATCCATCTCTGCTCTAGGTACTGGTCCCCATACATCTGTGCTCTAGGTGCTGGTCCCATCCATCTCTGCTCTAGGTTTTGGTCAACATCCATCTCTGCTCTAGGTGTTGGTTCCCATCCATCTCTGCTCTAGGTGCTGGTCCCCATCCATCTCTGCTCAAGGTGTTGGTCCCCTTCCATCTCTGCTCTAGGTACTGGTCCCCATACATCTCTGCTCAAGGTACTGGTCTCCACCCATCTCTGCTCTAGGTGCTGGTCCCCATCCATCTCTGCTCAAGGTACTGGAACCCATCCATCTCTGCTCTAGGTACTGGTCCCCATACATCTGTGCTCTAGGTGCTGGTCCCCATCCATCTCTGCTCTAGGTTTTGGTCCTCATCCATCTCTGCTCTAGGTGCTGGTCAACATCCATCTTTGCTCTAGGTGTTGGTCCCCATCCATCCCTGCTCTAGATGCTGTTCCCCATCCATCCCTGTTCTAGGTGCTGGTCCCAGATGCCTCTATACTTGGTCCGGGCTCCTTTTGCACGAATTCCTGCATCAATGCAACAAAGGCAAATTAGACATAAGGGTACACCCCCAGCTTTCTGACCCTGGGCTCTACACTGCCACCCAAAATCCTTTGGTAATATTCAGATTTAATGATGTCTTGCATGCAATCAAGACACTCAGTGCCAGAGGCAGCAAAACAACTCAAAACATATCTGACCTCCACCATACCTGACTGTAGGTGCTGTGTTCTTTTCTGTGTAGGCCTCAATCGATTTTCGGTAAACAGTAGAATTATGCGCTTTACTAAAAATCTCTATCTTGGTCTCATCTGTCCACAAGCTGCTTCCCCAGAAGGACGTTGGCTTGCTTACGCATCTTTTGGCAAACCACAATTCAGCTTTTTTAAGTCTCTGTGTCAGCAGTGGGGTCCTCCTGGGTCTCCTGCATAGGGTTTAATTTCATTTAGATGTGAACGGATTGTTTGCACTGACACTGATGTCACTGAGCCTGCAAGACAGCTTGAATTTGCTTGGAACTTGATTGTGGCTTATCCACCATCCAGACTATCCAACCTTTCATCAATCTGCTGTTCATGTCCAGGGAGATTGGCTACAGCGCCATGTGTTGTAAACGTCTTGATTATGTTGCACTGTGGACAAAAGAACATCAATATCTCTGGAGATGGACTTGCAATCCTTGAGATTGTTGATATTTTTCAATAATTTTGGTTCTCAAGTCCTCAGACCATTCTTTTCTCCTCTTTCTGTTCTCTATGCTTAGTGTGGCACACACAGACACACAATGCAAAGATAGAGTCAACTTCTCCCCTTTTTATCTAGTTTCAGGTGTGATTTTCATATTGCCCACACGTGTTACTTGTAACAAGTGAGTTTGAGAGAACATTACATGCTTGACAACGGGTATGGTCGAGTCATTCTTGAAGACTTTACATAAACCCCCCACCATTACCTTATCTAAAATAAACAGACTGCACACCAATATGGATTTTATTGGCCACAGCAGCCTTTTATTATAACAAAACAACATAAATAACAGAAATCCACTCAACAGAACCGGAGGGTGGTCCTCGAAGCCCCAAGAACCTGCCGACGGGTATTCTACCCAAACTGTAGCCAGACTGCTGTTTTACCCCCAGCCGCTCAAGCACCGGCTCGGAGGCACCAGTTAACCAACAACCTGGCCTCATCTGAACACATGTCCCCAACCCGCGGCCCACCAGGCCTACCACGGGATTCCTCTACCCGCCGGCATATAAAGAGTGCACATGAGGGGTCCAGAACCTGACGGGTTCCCCCCCACCGTTCCGCCACAAACCGCAAATTCCAACTTCGAGGACCCTCCTCCCCTTCGCTATGCTGCTATGACAAGAAAAGAAAATTGGGAGGGTGGGTGGGAGATTGTACCGTTTTCTGTGCCAAAATGGATGACCCCACTAACTGACCACCCCTTATAAACCCATTAATTGTTCCCGCCCCCACTAACTACGCCCATAATGCACAATTCAAACTTCCTCTATTCCTGCCCCATCTAAGTATCTTTAACCCCTGCCTAACCCCCGTCATTTTAAAAACCCCCTCTCTTATTCCCGACCTAACCCAGTCATGTCGGCCTCCCTTTTAAGGCTGTGCCCAGTACGGCCTCTCTGGAAACAAAGTTGCTTACCCACAATCTGGAATGTGGACAACACTTTTGTCCAGTCTATAATTGGGAATTTGTAAGAAATTATGTCCAAATTTTTTTTTCTCTGCTTTGTTCTTTTGATTGTGATTTTTCCAATAAAGACAAACAAAATAAAGATGCATAAGAAAACGTGTAATTGCAATAATTTTCTGGGAGAAATACTTCATTTTCTATAACAATTTCAATGGTGGAAAAACTTTTGGCTACGACTGTAATATATATATATATATATATATATATATATATATATATATTCTTTTTTTTTTTTTTTTATATTTTGATTGATTTTATATTTATTTTAGTTATTTTTTTATTGTGTCTGTTAGTCTGCCTAGCAAACTTGAGCCTGAGATCTCTTTTTGATCATCTAAATAAATATATAAATATATATATTTTTTTATAATATAAAAAAAAGCAACAAATAAATTAGTGAAGCATGATGCATAATATACATAATGATGTATAAGTGTTTTTTGAAAATGGGAGGAAAATGCTGCAGGAACACTGGAGGCATGGACTTGCTAATTTTTGGAAAAAATGCAGAAGGGTTAAAAATACACATGAATAAAAGCATTTCCGAAATCCCATTCCCTCTGCTGGTCTTGTAAAACGCTGCAAATTCACCACATGTGAGCACACCCTTAAGGTCTGTTCGGTAGTTTTTTTGCTCCTCTTTGTTGGGTTCCTTTATATTCGGTGACGTCACCGGCTGTGCTGTAAATGGTGTTGACTTTTTCAGTAAAACTCGCGTATGGCTCCACTTCCTCGATCTGATGAGATAACAAACACAATAAAAAGTTACAGATTATTGATATGTCCATATAGGCCATGTATGATCCTAAATCTGTTACATCTTACCGTGACACAAGCATCGACTTATGATAAGAGTGAGATCACAGCAATGTCTCTGCTCAGCTACATCTGTCTCACCTCTGCTACATCTGAGTGTCACAGCCCTGCTACATCTGTCTCATCTCTGCTACATCTTAGTGTCACGGCCCTGCTACCTCTGTCTCACCTCTGCTACATCTGAGTGTCACGGCCCTGCTATATCTGTCTCACCTGTGCTACATCTGAGTGTCACAGCCCTGCTACATCTGTCTCACCTCTGCTACATCTGAGTGTCACGGCCCTGCTACATCTGTCTCACATGTGCTACCTCTGAGTGTCACGGCCCTGCTATATCTGTCTCACCTCTGCTACATCTGAGTGTCACGGCCCTGCTACCTCTGTCTCATCTCTGCTACATCTGAGTGTCACGGCCCTGCTACATCTGTCTCACCTCTGCTACATCTGAGTGTCACGGCCCTGCTACATCTGTCTTACCTCTGCTACATCTGAGTGTCACGGCCCTGCTACATCTGTCTCACATGTGCTACCTCTGAGTGTCACGGCCCTGCTATATCTGTCTCATCTGTGCTACATCTGAGTGTCACGGCCCTGCTACATCTGTTTCACCTCTGCTACATCTGAGTGTCACGGCCCTGCTACATCTGTCTCACCTCTGCTACATCTGAGTGTCACGGCCCTACTACATCTGTCTCACCTCTGCTACATCTGAGTTTCACGGCCCTGCTACATCTGTCTCACCTCTGCTACATCTGAGTGTCATGGCCCTGCTACATCTGTCTCACCTCTGCTACATCTTAGTGTCACAGCCCTGCTACATCTGTCTCACCTGTGCTACATCTGAGTGTCACGGCCCTGCTACCTCTGTCTCATCTCTGCTACATCTGAGTGTCACGGCCCTGCTACATCTGTCTCACCTCTGCTACATCTGAGTGTCACGGCCCTGCTACATCTGTCTCACCTCTGCTACATCTGAGTGTCACGGCCCTGCTACATCTGTCTCACATGTGCTACCTCTGAGTGTCACGGCCCTGCTATATCTGTCTCATCTGTGCTACATCTGAGTGTCACGGCCCTGCTACATCTGTTTCACCTCTGCTACATCTGAGTGTCACGGCCCTGCTACATCTGTCTCACCTCTGCTACATCTGAGTGTCACGGCCCTGCTACATCTGTCTCACATGTGCTACCTCTGAGTGTCACGGCCCTGCTATATCTGTCTCATCTGTGCTACCTCTGAGTGTCACGGCCCTGCTACATCTGTCTCACCTCTACTACATCTGAGTGTCATGGCCCTGCTACATCTGTCTCACATGTGCTACCTCTGAGTGTCACGGCCCTGCTATATCTTTCTCACCTGTGCTACCTCTGAGTGTTACGGCCCTGCTACATCTGTCTCACCTGTACTACATCTGAGTGTCACAGCCCTGCTACATCTGTCTCAACTGTGCTATCTCTGAGTTTCACGGCCCTGCTACATCTGTCTCATCTCTGCTACATCTGAGTGTCACGGCCCTGCTACATCTGTCTCACCTGTGATACCTCTGAGTGTCACAGCGATGCTACATCTTTTTCACCTTTGCTACATATGTCTCTGCTCTGATACATCTGACCATCTCACTCTGATGTAGCAAAGCTGAGATAAACAGATGTTGCAGAGCTGAAATGAACAAATGTAGCAGAGCACAATCAGACAGATGTAGCACAGCAGATGCAGTCAGAGATCTGTTTCTGCTCTGCTACATCAGGTCATTTCACTCAGATGTAGCAGAGCTATGACGCTCATATGTAGCAGATCTGAGCCTGATGTAGCAGAGCTGAGACAGATGTAGCAGAAAGGAGACAGAGGTAGCAGAGCTGAGAGTCAAATGTAGCAAAGCTGTGATGCTCAGATGTAGCAGAACTAAGGCAGATGTATTAAAGCTGTGCCACTCAGAGGTAGTAGAGTTGAAACAGATGTAGCAGGGCTGAGACATATGTAGCAGAGCTGAGACCGTCAGATGTAGCGGAGCAGAGATGCTCAGATGTAGCACAGCTAAGGTGCTCAAAAGTAGCAGAGAGAGTTCTCAAAAGTTCTTCAGCTCAGAAAAAGTCCGGCTGACAGAGGAGTCCCTGCTCTCCTAGCAGGGAAATACCCAACTTCAGTGCGGCGCGCATGTAAGGATATTCAAAGGAGCTTATCTACTACATCTGAGCATCACAGCTCAACTACACCTGTCTCAGCTTTGCTAGATTTGTTTCAGCTCTCCTACATGTTAGTGAAAAGGTAATATGTAGCAAAGCAGAGACAGATGTAGCAGATGTGAGACAGATGTAGTAGAGCTGAGAAACTCAGATGTAGCAGAGCTGAGAAACTCAGATGTAGCAGAGCTGAGACACTCATATGTAGCAGAGCTGAGACTGATGTTGCAGAGCTAAGATGCTCAGATGTAATAGAGCTGAAATGCTCAGAAGCAGCAGAGACGTGACGCTCAGATGTAACAGAGCTGAGACAGATGTAGCAGAGCTGAGATGCTCAGATGTAGGAGAGCTGAGACACATCTAAAAGAGTTGTAATGCTAAGATGTAGCCAAGCTGTGACACTCCGATATAGCAGAACTGAGATAGCTGTAGCACAGCTGTGACACTCAGATGTAGCAGAGGTGAGATGCTCAGATTTAACAGAGCTGAGATGCTCAGATGTAGCAGAGCTGAGACAGATGTAGGAGAATTGTGACGCACCGATGTAGAAGAGCTGAGATACTCAGATGTAGCCGGGTTGAGGCGCTGAGATGTGGCAGAAGGATAAGCTCCTTTGAATCTTCTTACCCGCACACCGCATTGAGGCCGGGCATTCACCTGCTGGGAGCGCAGGGACTGCACTGTAAGCCGGACTCTTTCTGAAAGTCTATGCAGTGCGCGCTCCATATTAGGCTGTGAAACACAACCCACAGCCCAGTCACTCAGAGTGAGCGTCTGCACGAGCTGGTGATGTCACGTCAACTTCCAGAGCCCAAACCTTTATGTGACATTACCGCTGCTCAGTGATAAAATTGAAAAACTAAGATATTTGAACAAACATATGCGGGATTGATCCCGCGTATCTGGCCAGATGCTGGTCCTCATATAAGTCTATCGAGACCAGAATCTAGACATTAAAAAATGGTGGTAGAAGGGATAGGGGGATAGGAGCAATGGTGCTATACTTACCGAGGTTTTGGCGAGGCTGTAACTGCTCCCGTGACTGCTCATTCACTTCCGGGGCCCCGCATTAGCCTTCATGCATATACACTGCTTTTACCGCCCATCAGCGTCTGTGATTGGATGCAGTCTAACGCACCCCACTCTGAGTGACAGCGTCTGACTGCTTCCAATCACAGATGCTATATGTGTCTATGGTGATATAAAAATAAATAAATAAAAAAAAATTGTCATAGGGTCTCCCCATATTCTGATACCCAGCACAGATAAAGCATATGGCAACAGGCTGCAGCCTCCAGCCGTGCACTTATCTTGGTTGGGTATCAAAACAAGAGGAACCGCATGTGGTTTTGTTGGATTTTCTTAATTATTTGAATAAATAATTTAAAAAAACTATGTGCTCTTCCTCCCAATTTTGATACCCAGCCATGATAAAGCCTGACAGCTGAGGGCTGGTATTTTCAGACTGGGGAGACCAATGCTTATTGGGCCTCCCAGCCTAAAAATAGCAGCCTACAGCCGCCCAGGATTATCGCATCCATTAGATGTGACAAGCCGAGCGCTTTACCCGGCTCTTCCGATTGCCCTGGTGCATTGGCATTCGGGGTAATAAGGGGTTAATGGCAGCTCACCCCAGCCTAAAAATAGCAGCCTGCAGCCACCCAGAATTATCGCATCCATTAGATGTGACAAGCCGAGCGCTTTACCCGGCTCTTCCCGATTTCCCTGGTGCAGTGGAATTCGGGGTAATAAGGGGTTAATGGCAGCTCACAGCTACAGACACAGCTTGGTTATTTCAAATAACAAAAAAACCTAGAGATCATGACATTTCAATTTTTGTTTCTCGTTTCAGCATTTACCGCATGGGATAAATATTTTTAGATTTGATTAGTTTGGACAATTACATACGTCAGCAGTATGAAATTTATGTTTTTATATATACATATCATTTTTTAAATACTTTTTTAATGTTTTTTACATTTGTAGTTCATCCCCTTAAGCATTATGTGACTGCTTAATCATCTGCACAGTAGAATTTGCAGTGTATTTTAAAATTGACGATTCCCTTTGAGCCGAGGTGTTCAAAGATGGCAGTTGAGGATGACTTCAATAGGCTAAAAAGATAACCCATTAGCACCTCCCCAGTCTCATTTTGGGGGGGGTGATGAGAGTCAGAGGCAACTCCAACGTTCCTACCTTCTGACATGTGATTGTCACCATTGATATCAACAACTAAAGGGGGCTTTACACGCAGCTACATCGCTAGCGATGTCGCTCGTGACAGTACCTGCCCCCGTTGTTTGTGCGTCATGGGCAAATCGCTGCCCATGGCGCACAATATCGCTAGTACCCGTCACACGCACTTATTTTCTTAGCGACGTCACTGTGGGCGGGGAACAACCTCTTCATTAAGGGGGAGGTTCGTTCGCCGTCACAGTGACGTCACACAGAGGTCGACCAATAGAAGTGGAGGGGCGGAGAGCAGCCGCATTAACGACACGACCACCTCGTTGCCGGAGGACGCAGGTAAGCTGTTGTTCGTCGTTCCCGGGGTGTTACACGTAGCGATGTGTGCTGTCTCAGGAACGACGAACAACCTGCGCCCACAACGACCAACGAGATTTTGAAAATGAACGACGTGTCAATGATCAACGATTAGGTGAGTATTTTTGATCGTTAACAGTCGCTCGGTGCTGTTACACGCAACGACGTCGCTAACGAGGCTGGATGTGCGTCACGAATTCCGTGACCCCAACGACATATCATTAGATATGTCGTTGTGTGTAACAGGGCCTTAAGAGGCTAAAAGGTTGCATCCGACGATCACAGCAGTTACTCTTTGGTGCTGACTGTATTACACAGCTGACACCTGTGCTATATGGAGCTGTCTCAGTTCCTATGCCCACCTCATACAGTAAGAGCACACATCAGCCCTAAGGGGTACTTTGCACGTTGCGACATCGCTACTGCGATCTCGTCGGGGTCAAATCGAAAGTGACGCACATCCGGCGCCGGTAACGACGTCGCAACGTGTAAAGGCTAGAAGCACCAATAAACGATCGCAAAAGCGTCGTAAATCGATGATCTGTGTAGTGTCGGTCATTTCCATAATTTCGCTGCAGCGACAGGTACGATGTTGTTCCTCGTTCCTGCGGCAGCACACATCGCTGTGTATGAAGCCGCAGGAGCGAGGAATATCTCCTTAACTGCATCCTGCCTGCAATGAGGAAGGAAGTAGGTGAGCGGGATGTTTATGTCCCGCTCATCTCCGCCCCTCCACTTCTATTGGTCGCCTGCCGTGTGACGTCGCTGTGACGCTGCACGACCCGCCCCCTTAGGAAGGAGAGCGACGTCGCAGGTAAGGTAAGTGCGTGTGAAGCTGCCATAGCGATAATGTTCACTACGGCAGCTATCACAAGATATCGCATGTGCGACGGGGGCGGGGACTATCGCGCTCGGCATCGTTACAATCGGCTAGCGATATCGCAACGTGCAAAGTACCCCTAAGTGTTTGGTGGGTGTAAAATCATGGGGTGCAAAATGACCCTTAGGGCTCAGGTACCTCAGGGGCAGAACGCTAGTGGCTCCGGACAATGGTTTCTTCAATTTGCCTAAAAATTATTTGGAAATGTGAGTCTCAATGGTTTATAATGTGTGATGATCAGTGAGCAGATTACAGGCTGAGAAAAATGACAATACTATATAATAAATAAGTTCTCACCGTGTTGGAATTTTGTTGCGCTTCGGGACTGTTGCGGTTTACGCTGAGACAAATTCTGGGGAGAACGAAATTATGGTTAATTTTTGGACCTGGCCATGCAATGTTTCAATCAAAGATTAAGGGTACTTTCACACTTGCGTTTATTTCCTTCCGTTACAATCCGCCCTTTTGGAAAACAGCGGAATCCGTTAACGGATTCCGCTGTTTCCCATAGACTTTTATGGGTGACGGATTGTACCAAAAGGACCTGCGTTGCTTCCGCTGGGCGACGCTCCGTTGCTTCCGCCGAGCGGGAGGAACGCAGCATGTAACGTTATTTTGAGCAGCGGAATCCTCTGGATTCCACTGCGCATGCTCTTTTTTTTTTTTTTTTTTTTTTTTTTTTTTAAATCAAACTTTACTTTGGCTCGCGGTGGCCGAACGTTCAGCTGAGCGACCGGCCACCGGCATGCCCGGGCGCCGGCAAGTGACAGCGCTCAGCTGAGCGCCCACCCGCTGGCATGCCCAGCCGCCGGCATGCCCGGCCGCCGGCAAGTGACAGCGCTCAGCTGAGCGCCCGCCCGCCGGCATGCCCGGGCGCCGGCAAGTGACAGCGCTCAGCTGATCACCGGGCGGTCGGCTGCAGGGAGCGATCAGCTGATCACCCGGCGGCCGGCAAGTGACAGCGCTCAGCTGATCACCGGCGGTCGGCTGCAGGGAGCGATCAGCTGATCACCCGGCGGCCGGCAAGTGACAGCGCTCAGCTGATCACCGGCGGTCGGCTGCAGGGAGCGATCAGCTGATCACCCGGCGGCCGGCTACTGGGAGCGATCAGCTGATCACCCGGCGGCCGGCTACAGGGAGCGATCAGCTGATCACCCGGCGGCCGGCTACAGGGAGCGATCAGCTGATCACCCGGCGGCCGGCTACTGGGAGTGATCAGCTGATCGTTTACAATAGTCTGCCGCTGGTAAAACTGTAAAAAAAATAAAAAATAAAAACTAATTGCGTTGTTTTGCAGCATCCGTTGCATCCGTTGTGCCACTATATGCAACACATCCGTTGCATCCGTTACACAACGCAATGCAACGGATACCGTTCAACGCAAGTGTGAAACTAGCCTAATAGTTTTGTGCCATAACTGAGACTATCACTTCTCCATAGGATGGCTGAAGTCCTACCACTTGGAACCCCCTAAAATTCTAAGAATGGGGCCCCCAGTATCCACATGTTTATAGAATGGAGAAAAAGAGACAGATCTATGAACCGTGCAGGTGCAGACCGGGCAAACTAAGTTATGTTGGGAAGGAAATAAAAGCAATGAATAAGGAAACTAGAGAAAAAGTGTAGAAAAAGACAAAGGATCTGAAGACCTTCAGATATTATTTGTGTTTGTTTGTAATCTCAGTTAACGCTTTCTGCAGTGACACTGAGGATATAGAAGGTAAACGGTGCAACATTTTTAATGAAGGCTAATAATAAATAAAGTTATTTATTTATATGTATTTATTATTATAAATTTATTATAATATATTATATTATATTATAATAGATTAAATATATTATTAAATTAGTTATTTATTTATATTTATATTTATGAAGAAGAGCTGTTAATTATATACATACATTTAAGTGGAAAAAAAGCCCCTGAATGTATAAGTATCTATAATAGTGATAAGCGAATCTGCCAAAAGTCAAATTTGTCAGTTCACACAAATTTTGCCATTGAATGAGTGATCTCAGAACATAATAAACATATTATGAGTGGCCAGGTTGGTGCAGCCCCCTATCCGGTCCTCTGCACAGCTTCCTCCGGGCTCATATACATGGACTCTCATTGGGTCTCCTTGCATATTCTATCATCGGTGACAGCCTTCGTGTAGCACCGCTGAAGCCATCAGGGAGCTACAAGGTTCTGCATCTTCACCAGGATGCAGGGCCTACCCCCTTAGTGACCCAGAACCCCAGTGACACTACCACCAAAAACCCAGGCAATCCCAGTTTTCCTCAACAATCTCTCATATAATGGTACCAAGCTAGGGTGGGACCAATGGATAGCTGCCTAGAGGTGGAGCCACTCCAGTCCACTAGTTGATAAGGTGGGAGGGGCAGAATGTGGACACAGACAACACAGAAAGTCAGTGGATGGTGTCTGACAAGCGAGGAGTAAAGGTGTGACTGAACAACGTCCTGACTCGGGTTAACAGTGACCTGGTACCCAGGAGAAGTGGTTGCCGGTGGAGTACAGTGGAGTACTCCCGGAACTACGCACCGACAGGGTACAGGACCCTAGGACAGGAAAGAGCTTCAAGCCGACCTGTTATCACCTGTACAGCAAAGGGGACCATCAAGGATCTTGCTGACCCTAAAGAATCTGAAGACTCAGTAGCAAAGAGAGCCGGGGACAGGACCAGAGACTCCAACCCCAAAGGGTTCACGCTACCGTCAGACGGACAGAAGTGGACAAACCACAAACTGGGGACCCCCAATGTTCCATACCACGGGGACCCACTTACCAGAGCCAGGTGCAGGGGAAGAAAGTACCAGAGAACCAGACTGGCACTGGGACGAAGGGGACCTGGAGGCGAAACCAGCCGGCCTCGGGCAACTAGTTAATACCTACATAAAGTGAGTAAACCAGTAGCACTGAATACCTGTCTAGACTCCTTCTAACGCTCACTGTACCATACACCCGCTGGGGCAATATCCTACTTGCCGAGGGACTACCACACTAGCTGCCAATACCATTAGCCCTAGTGGAGATGTGACGCTCTGGTCTATCAGGTCATCACAGGGTATTGTGCAATCTGCCCTTCTGTGCAATATCCACCTCCTCCTTGGTTACGGGTCCCCAACTTGTGGTGTTGCCAAAACCAGCTAATCAAAATCCTAGGAACACTCTGCACCACACCCACCAGACACACCAGTGGACTGCCTGAGTGGAATAGGGTCGCCCACTTGGGGGGGTGGTAAGGGGAGGTCAGGAGTGTGAGGAGTAGGCCAGTGTAGTGTTGGAGGTGAAGGAGAGAGGAGGTCAGGAGCCGGGCACCTTGGAAGTAACTAGGTAGCAGACCGTGGTCTGGGCCTAGTAGGAACTGGACCCCTCGTCGCAGGGGATCGTGACAAGGGGCACGGAACTGTCGAGGACAGCCGGCGGCCTTGTACCATCATCGGGCTGGGACCAGGGCACGATGGGGTACGTGGACCCTAGGTCGGGGAGTAGCGTCAGGCTACCTGAAAATTCACCCGACGAGAACGGAGCCTTCAAGATCCGCTCTCCACCCACTCCAAAATCGGGATACTAGCACGAGGGGGATAGGACATTCCACAAAACGGTCCAGGAAATTCCAAGCATGAACCCTGAGAGCAAGCTCTCACAGTTAGCCACACTGGGGAGCGGGACCCGATTAGTTTTATGCTACCGGGGCCAACTAAGAAGTAGACAAAGTGCCAGGGAAGAGGTCACAGATCATCAGGCAACACCATCGGGGACAGAACCCAAACTAGCTCCCCCTCAGCGGCAGCGGTGTCCAGAACTTTGGATTACCAAGTTGTAGGTGTCAGCTTCATGAACTGAGCGAGTACGCAACTTACTGACCCTGTCATCCCCCAACGGCACTTCCTGGCTCCATCACCGAGTCCCGGGGCATCCCCCTACCCGTGGAGGGTTACCACACCTGGTTTCCCCCGTCATCACCCTGGGTACTCCCCAATGGCAGCGGTGGTACCCCACATTACCACACACCACGGGTGGCGTCACAAACTCTAAATTCATGATCCCCTGTAAATACCCCCCCATCATTTGAGTGGCTGCACTACCGCCGGATGAAGACACCCCTTGAGCCACCACGGATCCGAATCCGAGCTGCCCAGCTGCTGACGTGGGGGCGGCACAGAGACATTTTGCAGCGGCTTCTTATATATATAGCCGCAACACCGCAATTGGCGTCATGAATAAACTTTATTCACCAATCCTCTGTAAATATCCCCTTTACAAAAAGGGCCCAGGGCACGGAACTAGGTAACGGCCACCCATGACATTCCCTGTAGAGACACTGCGTATCCCATATACCTGGGTGCTACATTTGTGCTGAGTGATGATGCCTGGGCAGAGAGCTGCAGTGGCAGGACAGGTCGAACATCCAGATATCAGTAAATTGCCCCTTATCCTTTTAATAGAGGATAATTTAGTAACTTGACACAATCCCTTTAATGTCTTTGTTCATTTTTACTCTTCAGGAGCACAGTGCTCCCCAGTCTCCCAACTTCCTGGTTGGGTGCTGCTAATAATTGATAGTTCGGATCAGCAGCCCTATTGCACTGAAGCTTGTCAAATCCAGCAATCTGGCCAGCTTCAGATTAGCACTTGCAAACTTTACAACAAGGAGGCTGCCTGTCAGCGGAGAGCTGAACTGACCAGTCATTGACTTCTATTATACTCTTTATTCGAGCCTAGCCCAACAGAGCGTCTGAAAAGCTTGACTCGAGTAAAGAGCACCCGAGCATTGCAATGTACACTCCTCATTCCTCATTACCAGTAACGAGCACAGCAGCGCTCACTCATCACTATTAATAGTTAATAAAAAAAATACATTTTTTAAAAACATTACAATTTAAAATAAATACCTGATATTTGATCGCTGCCACAACAAAAGCATCCCAAGAATCAGCGCAAAGACTAATATTAAGCTTACGATTAGGATTACATTGTTTGGTCCAGCACCTTTAAGAAAAAAGAAAGGAAATATGAAATACATCTGTATTAGAGGTTTTCCGTGCCAAACAAATTAAACCAAACTTCAAAGACTTTTTAGCTTATTTTGTAAATGTGAAATAAAAAAAAAAAAAATTCATTACTTTACTAATTCTTTAGATTTACTGGTAACTAGTGATGAGCGGGCACTACCATGCTCGGGTGCTCGGTACTGGTAACTAGTGATGAGTGGGCACTACCATGCTCCGGTGCTCAGTACTGATAACTAGTGATGAGCGGGCACTACCATGCTCGGGTGCTCGGTACTGGTAACTAGTGATGAGCGGGCACTACCATGCTCGGGTGCTCAGTACTGGTAACTAGTGATGAGCGGGCACTACCATGCTCCGGTGCTCAGTACTGATAACTAGTGATGAGTGGGCACTACCATGCTCCGGTGCTCAGTACTGATAACTAGTGATGAGCGGGCACTACCATGCTCGGGTGCTCGGTACTGGTAACTAGTGATGAGCGGGCACTACCATGCTCCGGTGCTCAGTACTGGTAACTAGTGATGAGCGGGCACTACCATGCTCGGGTGCTCGGTACTGGTAACTAGTGATGAGCGGGCACTACCATGCTCAGGTGCTCAGTACTGGTAACTAGTGATGAGCGGGCACTACCATGCTCGGGTGCTCAGTACTGGTAACTAGTGATGAGCGGGTACTACCATGCTCAGGTGCTCAGTACTGGTAACTAGTGATGAGCGGGCACTACCATGCTCGGGTGCTCAGTACTGGTAACTAGTGATGAGCGGGCACTACCATGCTCGGGTGCTCAGTACTGGTAACTAGTGATGAGCGGGCACTACCATGCTCGGGTGCTCAGTACTGGTAACTAGTGATGAGCAGGTACTACCATGCTCAGGTGCTCAGTACTGGTAACTAGTGATGAGCGGGCACTACCATACTCGGGTGCTCAGTACTGGTAACTAGTGATGAGCGGGCACTACCATGCTCGGGTGCTCAGTACTGGTAACTAGTGATGAGCGGGTACTACCATGCTCAGGTGCTCAGTACTGGTAACTAGTGATGAGCGGGCACTACCATGCTCGGGTGCTCAGTACTGGTAACTAGTGATGAGCGGGCACTACCATGCTCGGGTGCTCAGTACTGGTAACTAGTGATGAGCGGGCACTACCATGCTCAGGTGCTCAGTGCTCGTAACTAGTGATGAGCGGGCACTACCATGCTCGGGTGCTCAGTACTGGTAACTAGTGATGAGTGGGCACTACCATGCTCGGGTGCTCAGTACTGGTAACTAGTGATGAGCGGGCACTACCATGCTCGGGTGCTCAGTACTGGTAACTAGTGATGAGCTGGCACTACCATGCTCGGGTGCTCGGTACTGGTAACTAGTGATGAGCGGGCACTTCCACGAGCATGCTAGAGTTATCATCACTAGTTACTAGTAAATCTGAGAAATTAGTAAAGTGATGAAAGGCCGGTCTCTCCAATCAGATCTGGGGGCGGGTGAAGCAGCGATCACCCAGCTCCAGCCAATGATCAGTGCTATAGCTGCACTGATCATGGCTGGATTTCAATGTTTCAGCCATTTTCAATGGTTGAAATATCACAGCGGCGTTTGTCAGCCAATCACAGCCTCCATAGCTCTGGGGGGGTGAGACACCACCCCTCCTGAGGTCAGGCAGAGGTTCCCTCCTCGCTGAATCTAAGGTTTTTGCACACCGATCGCAGCCACCGGGGCTGTGATTTCGCCATGACGTACTGGGCACGTCATGGGTCCTTAAGTACCAGGGAGCCATGATGTACCCAGTACTTTCGGTATTTTCTACTTTTTACCCCCAAAATGCTGCCCCCCCTGACTCGTGCCGCCCCCTCCGTCCCCCCATTGCTACGCCACTGGGCACTTGACCTCCATAAAAGCCAGACTCCAATATCATACTGGTTGTTCTGATGTTGGGATCCACATGATAACACTCAACTGCGGGGCAAGAAGTTGTGTCCTCATGACCATCACCAGTACAATTACAGTATATTAGGACAAGATAGCTAGCCTATTCTACTCATTTTTGTTGTTATTTACCCTCTCTGGTGCCATTTTGGGCTTCAGGAACATTAAAAAAATTAGATATTAGATTTTTTATATATTTTGTTTTTAATCTTGGCATGATTCTGGGATTTATTTTGTTTTCCTATATGTTTCATACTCTATTTAGAGAGGACTTGACACCTTAACACTAGAACTACTGGACTCGTGACACCTATATAGAAATACATGGTGCAAAGTAGTCAAAATGACTACCTCAGTAGTTCTAGTGTTAAATATATATAGGTAAAATATATCTTTGAACCGTGTTAGCCAAATATATAATAATTTTTAGCTGTTGAACAATTTGTTTCAAATAAAACATATGTTAGTATACTTAATAAACATTGTCGATTGTCATAAATAAGTATTTATTTTTTAGTTAGTGGGAATGCTGCTGTTCTCCTGAATTCGGCGATGTTTTTCTTTTCGGCCTGCTCCTCTGGGTTCCTGAGATATGGCCTCATCTTTTCTGAATAGAAATCTACTCTTGTTAGCCAAGTGGGTGTAGTCTTCATAAACCCGCCCAGAGTTGATGACCACGCCCACTTCCCTAGATTTATTATTCTGGGAAGAAGAGGCCTTATCTCAGGAACAGAGAGGCGCAGGAAGCCAAGAAACACATCACCGGATTCAGGAGAACAGCGGCATTTACACCACTTAAAGAAAAAATACATATTTATGGCATGTGACAAATTACTTTAAGTGGGATTTAAATGTGTCAACAAGGTTATTGTATCCGACAATACACATACTGCACACGCCACCCAAGTGATAGCCCTTAATGACCTGCCAGACAACTCAGGTCACCAGTATGTCTGGCGTTTGGGTACAGCATCTAAGAGGCTGAGCAAGTAGTGGACAACCCCTTTAAGGGAATAACAAACACATGGAGGAACACCTGATACAAACCCAAAGCAAGGGTCGATAATTGTCTTTCTATGGGATTTGTCAAAGTCGGATGAGACACGATACAGGTGAATTCTGTGACGTTGGATGTGTTGTATGAGCTGAAGACGGTCGTGGTTCCGTTATCTTCTCTTTTTTGCCAAGTCTTTACTGCATCTCTAGGCTCTGGGGTCCATGAGATGTTGGCCGCTGGATTCCCACCGATTGCTTGACACTCCGGATGCCGATTTTCATCCATCTTTATTATTACAAAAGGTTTCACTGAAAGTAAAAAATAATAAAAAATGAATATAAAGTTCAATCTGAACCCCAGTGATCGAGCAGCCCAAGGCCATTCTGCCACATTGGGAGACACGGGTACTCTGCTTAGTAAAGAAGTGAATATCATGATAATTACACATTATGGCAGTAGGGGGCAGCCTCGGAATATATTTTGAGTTTCATGATCTTCAAGCTTCACGTCCACCGAAAGTTATACATTCTAAAATACATTTTGCCATTGTTATGATTTCCTGACACCATGCTCCAAGCCGAGTACAAGTATTATTCTCCAGAGCTGCACTCATAATGCTGCAGATGTAATGGAGAGATGAAGAAGTTGGCACCTACTGAAGGCTGATGGCAACCGTTGCTTATTACATTGAATTACCAGTATATGTAATTAATTATTAATGTGGTAGAAGTCTGATATAATAGCTCCCTTCCACTGTGAATTGCAGCAGAGAAAAACGTAGTTGTTATCGAACACATCAACATTTGCAGAAACAATGGTTTTTCTGTTTTTAGGAAAAGTTGTATCCCCCTACACAGCTTGTTTTAAAAACAAAAAATAAAATTGAGTCATAGGTTAGACACACCTATAGGCTAGACACAAATACACATTGCGTTTTTGTTGCTTTTTATTCTATGTTTTTGTTGCCTTTTTTCCTATGGTTTTTTCTGCATTTTTGTTGCCTTTTTTTCCTGTTTTTTTCCTGCATTTTTGTTGCCTTTTTTTCCTGTTTTTTTCTGTTTTTTTTTCTCCATTATTGTTTCTTTTTTCTGCATTTTTGTTGCTTTTTTTCCTGTTTTTTTTCTGCATTTTTGTTGCTTCTTATTCTACGTTTTTGCTGCCTTTTTTATTGTGTTATTTCTGCTTTCTTTTTTTTAATCCAATCAATTTTTATTGTAGGAAGTTACATTACAAAAAAAAGGAGAACTTCAGGTATCATTGGCAATAATACACAAAGAAAACAACGCTGTAACATGTGGTAGTGTCACCTTTGATTATGATTCACATTTCCTGTCACACCACCAACAATCATGTCTGATGCAAGTTGCAACTTTTTTAGGTTAATCAATACCCAATACGTATAGAGTCAACCTACCAATTTACTCTTTAATCCTCAAAATGAGGGATCCAAACAACCAGAACCAGAGAGTAAGAAAGGAAGATAAGAAAAGGGAGGGGAGAGACAGGTGGGGGAGAGGGGGAGGACCATGGATGGTTGCAAGGAAGCAACCAGGGAGGGGGAGGGGGGAGGGAGGGAATTGGATGGTGTTTTGGGGCAGCCCGAGCAGTAACAACAACAGAGATTTAAACACCTTGACTATTGACATGTGGTATGGGTGAACTCCCTGCGTAACACACACTTTGAGCCTATTTGACCCGTTTTTAATTATCAACAGTTTGCCCTGGAAACAGATGCCTGACAGGGGATGCATATACAGAGTTTAGCCACGTGTCCCAAATCTGAAGTATTTTGTTTTTGGCGCGGATGGAGTGAGCCAGACAGAACTCGTATTGGCATTGGAGATTAATTCGGTTATATAGTTCAACTAATGTAGGCGTCTTTGGGGATTTCCAGTGCAAACTTATGCAATATCTGGCAGCTACTAGAATGTGAACTAATAAACCCCTGGATTCCCAAGAGAACTCCTCTATACCCACGTTTAGCACTGCCAGAGCCGGATTCGGATTAATACGATTGCCTGTCAGCTCACCCATCAGGCCAAACACCTCCAACCAGAACGAGAAAACCTTGGGACAAGCCCACCAGCAGTGACCAAGAGTACCCCTTTGGAGGCAGCCCTTCCAACAATGTGGCGAATAATTTGGGAGGAACTGTGCTAAGTTGGCTGGGGACCGATACCATCGCAGGTGTACTTTTTTCAGTTGCTCCAGATGATTTATACACTTGGAATATTTTTGGATATTTGCTGATGCCGAGTGCCAGTTTGAAGGTGAGGTAGAGACACTCAACTCCACGTCCCATTTATTCATATAAGGAGATTTTTGCTCTTCGGGGGGGTTATTGAGCCATTTGTATGTCGAGGAGATACCTTTGGATTTAATTATCTTTTTAAATACCAAAGCCTTTGTTGTAGGTAACAGAGGCTTTGACTTTGGAGGAAATTTAGAGGCCAGAAAATGACTAATTTGGATGTGTTGATAGAAACAGCCCTTTAAAGAGGGGTGTTCCCGTACTATTTCATTAAAGGGGTTAACACCCAAATCAGAGTATAGATCCGCCAGCACTGTAATGCCCGATCCCTCCCACCTGGCCAGATTCAAAAAGGGGATTTGAGATTCCAACGACTTGAGGGAAATCTCTGAAAGAGGAATCTGAATCTTATGAATCAAGTCATTTCGCCAGACCTCCAGGGAGGCTGACATGGTGGGAACACACGGGGAGAACCGTGAACGGCTCAAATATTCTGCTTCCATCATTCTTCTGACCGAGCCCTGGCGGGACAGGAAATTTTCAATCTGAGCCCATCTATGTGAATTACCTGGACGCCACCATTCCTTTAGTGATTCAATTAATAAGGCTTTATAATATGCCGTTATGTTTGGGGTGCCCAATCCCCCTAAGTCATATGGGGGGTATAACACTTTACCTGCGACCCTAGCCCTTTTATTACCCCAGACAAATTTGTTAGTCAACGATTGAAGTTTCATCAGGGTTTTGTGAGAAATTTTGATGGGAAGGCATCTGAGCACATACAATATTTTGGGTAAGAAAACCATTTTAAAGGACTGTATCCTGGCCATCCAGGACAATGATATTTTTTCATACCTTCCCAATTCCTTTTCTAAATTTTGGATCAGAGGTTCCAAATTTTCTTTAATTAACATCTGCGATGGTGTCAGCTTAATACCCAAATAAGGTATCCCCCTGTCGCACCATTTGAATTGAAAGGCCCCCTCCAGCGCACTCCTGGCCTCCACCGGTACATTAAACGGCAGTATCAAAGACTTTGCCGCATTAAGCTTATAATACGACACTTTAGAAAAGTTTGATAATGTGTTCACCACTGCTGGAATCGACACTGCAAGGTTAGAACAGGAAATTATCACATCGTCTGCGTATAAACCAAGTTTATGTTCAAATTCCCCAACTCTTATACCAGAAATGGCTATGTTTTTTCGTATAGCTTCCGCCAGAGGTTCTACCACTAAAGCAAAAATAGCGGGAGACAATGGACACCCCTGGCGGGTGCCATTACTTATTTGAAGTTTAGATGACAGAAACCCCGATGCCAACACTGACGCATTTGGGTAAGAGTAGAGGGCTAGAATGGATGACTTGATGTTCCCCAAGAACCCGAATTTTGTTAGAACTCTCTCCAGGTATCCCCAGTGCACCCTGTCAAAGGCTTTTTCAGCATCAAGAGACAGGAATGCACTGGGTTCACCCGATATCTCCACCAGTCCAATCAAGTCAAGCATCCGTCTGGTGCCATCCTTAGATTGCCTGCCTGTCACAAACCCAACTTGGTCTGGAGCCACTAAGGTCGGGATCACTTTATGAAGTCTATCTGCCACTAGTTTGGCATAAATTTTAACATCACAATTTAGGAGTGAAATGGGCCTAAAATTACCCGGGGTGTCTGCAGGTTTCCCTGGCTTTGGTAGCGTGATAATTATCGCTTCTAAGTTGTCTGGGGAAATTGACCCTTTATTTTGCCAAAAATTGAAGGTTTTTGACATAAAGGGGGACAGAGTGGATGTAAATTGTTTGTAATATTCGTATGGCAGCCCATCGGGGCCTGGGGCAGAGTTAGACTTAGTCATTTTGATGGCACCTAGGATTTCATGTGTAGTAAAGGGAAGATTAAGTTCCTCTAATTGCTCATCTGAGACCCGGGGAAGATCCAGGGTGTCTAGGAAACCCTGTATATCCACTTGAGTCGGCTGTGACGTATTGGAATCATATTTTAGATTATACAGGGCCTCATAGTATTTCGCAAATGCTTCTGCTATTTCAATGGGATGTCTAGTGATTGTTCCGTTCGGGTCCCTCAGGAATTCTATTTTAGATTGGATCTCACGTTTTTTCGTCCTTCTTGCCAATAAGGACCCCGCTCTATCCCCCATAGCATAAAATGTCGATCTATTTTTTTTAAGATTATGTTCGTATTTTTGCAGGAGTAGGGATCTTAGTTGGAATCTATGGGTTACAATTTCTTAAGTCAAGTTAGGGGATGCTTTGGCTTTATTCAGGGATTCAAGGTGATGAATACGGGTTAATATATATTTAATATCTGCGTCTTTTTTCCTTTTTTGGATGGAGGCTATTTTTATGAGCTGCCCTCTGACTACGGCTTTATGAGCAGCCCACAGGGTCTCGTCAGAAAATTCCCCATTATTATTAAGTTTGAAATATTCTGTTAACACTGACTCTACTTCATCATGTACCTTCTGCCTACCAAGCAAGCTGGTATTCAGTCTCCACCTAGGGGAATTTTGAACATTAAAGCTACCCTGAACAGACAAAGAGATCGGCGCATGATCTGTCCAAGTAATTAAACCAATATCAGCTGCCACACAATTACTTATAGATTTGCTGTCGACCAAAAAAAAATCAATTCTACTGTATGAGCGATGCCTGGAAGAGAAGAACGTATAGTCTCTTTCTGATGCGTGCAAATATCTCCAGATGTCATGAAAATGGAATTCATTGATGAGATGCTTAAGTTCCTTAGCATGTGGGATGCTGGTGTTGGAGCAATCCATGGAGCGTATTACAGGTATATTAAAGTCTCCACAGATGATTTACGCCCCTGTGGCAGTATCTTTGAATGCTTGGAAAAATTTCCTAGCAAAGGTCAATTGTGATGAATTTGGGGAGTAGACCGTTGCCAATGTATAAGGGACGCTGTTGATATAACAAGACAAAATAATATATCTTCCATCCGCTCCATAACTGACATTTATCAATTTAAAGGCCACTGAGTTCTTTATTAAAATGGCCACTCCTCCTCTTTTTTTTGAGTCATTAGCAAAAAAGGTGTGTTGGAAGCTTGGATGAAGTAGCCGTTTATTATCTGTGGAAAGAAGGTGGGTCTCCTGAATGCACGCTATATCACAGTTAGATGCCTTCACCTCTCTCCACATCATTGACCTTTTTGCTGGGGAGTTGAGTCCGTTCACATTAATAGACAATATCTTAATTCTCATATTGGAGCCGCAGGGGGGGTTGAATTCCTAGGAACGCCATCAGGGATGAGAGGGGCTAGACCAGCAAGGAATTGAGAGAAATTTCCAGAAAAAATTAAGGAACATTTGTGAGAAGAGGAACAAAAACAAAAAAATTCCAACAACACCGGTTTGCCCCGAGTAGGGTGCCCGGTGTATAACCGCTCGCCATAGGCGAGAACATCAGGGGGGCTACGTGACATCCCGTGTCACAGGAGCAGGGACAGCAGGTGCCATAAGCAGGAAGGAGTCCCAGCTAAGCTACTGACCATTCAGGGTTAATCCTGTCTGGAGGGCCTCTATGATTCTCCTGCCCACCAGGGTTTGGTGGGTGGGCTATTCCCCAGTCATCCAGCAATTTGCCCAGCTGAGAAGGAGTATGACATATGTGAGTGCCTCCATCTTTGAAAATTATCATCTTCACCGGAAACCCCCACTTGTACTTGATGTCTTGATCTCTAAGGAGTTTAGAAAGGTGGGCAAATTCTCTTCTTTTATTAAGAGTTGCAGCAGAAAGATCTGGGAAGATTTTTAGTCCCATGAAAGTGTCTGGCAGGGCTGGATTTCCCCTCAGTGTGTGCAGCACAGCTTCTTTTGTTTTATAGAAATGAAGTCTAGCCAGGACATCTTTAGGCAGAGCTGGATCTATGCCTTTGGCTTTAGGGACTCTATGAATCCTGTCCACTATCAGGTCTCTGGTGTCCCATCCAGGGAGTATAAGCTGCAGAAACTTGTGGAAGTATTCCTGGAGGTCTTTATCTGCTACTGATGAGGGAATCCCTCTGATTTTTAGGTTATTTCTTCGGGATCTGTCCTCTATATCACTGATTTTACGTTTTAGTGCCTCCACCTCCTTTTCCAAAGCTGTGTTAGCATCTATCAGATTGTTATGTGATGTTGCAAATTCAGCCATCTTAGTTTCTACATGCTCTGTGCGAACCCCTAGAGACCTGATCTCTTCCTTCAGCTCTCTTACTATTTCTCTGAGATCAGCCTGCAAGGAAGCCCTCAGCGTTTACAGCAGAGCTTGCATTGTTTCCTCTGTCAGAGGAATGGCTGTGCAGCCTCTTAAGCAGCCTGTTTCTCCCTGTGAGGAGTGGGAAGAAGCTGAGTGGGAAGCCATCTTGCTTGGTGAGGAGAGATCCCTATCCAGGGGGAAGAAGTCTGTCAGTTTGGCTGGAGTGCCAGTTTTTTTAGGTCTCCCCTTAGGCATAGCTGGGGGCTGGGGTTACTCACACCTCCTGTAGCTGGTAATCCTGTTATCTGTGAGCTGATAAGAGCCGGTTTATCCTGCTGTCAGCACAGAGCTCTCCTTCAAGCAGCCCTCGCCATCAGCGTGCAGGCCACGCCCCCCCTTATTTCTGCTTTCTTGTTGTTTTTTTCTGCGTTTGTTGCTTTTCATTCTACATTTTTGTTGTATTTTTTCCCTGTGTCTTTTTCCTGTGCTTTTGTTGCTTTTTCTGCGTTTTTGTTGCTTTTGTCCTGTTTTTTATGTGCGTTTTTGTTGTTTTTTTCTGCATTTGTTGCTTTTTTTCTGCATTTGTTGCTTTTTATCCTGTTTTTTTTCCCTGTTTTTTGTTGCTTTTTTTCTCTGTTTTTGTTGCTTTTTTCTGTTTTTGTTGCTTTTTTTTCTCTTTTTTTTTCTGAATCTTTGTTGATTTTTCTTCTACATTTTTGTTGCCTTTTTTATTGTGGTTTTTTTCTGCGTTTTTGTTGCCTTATTTCCTGTATGTTTTCTGTGTTTTTGTTGCTTTTTCTCTGCAATTTTGTTGCCTTTTTTCTGTATTTTTTTCTGTCTTTTTGTTGCTTTTTTTCTGTGTTTTTGTTGCTTTTTTCCCCATTTTTTTCTGAATCTTTGTTGATTTTTATTCTACATTTATGTTGCCTTTTTAACTGTTTTTTTCTACATTTTTGTTGCTTTTTATGCTACATTTTTTGACCTTTTTCCTGTGTTTTTTCCTGTGTTTTTGTTGCCTTTTATCCTGTGTTTTCTTTGCTCTGCTTTAGTTGCTTTTTTATCTGTGTTTTTGTTGCCTTTTTCCCCCCGTTTTTTTTCTGTATTTTTGTTGCTTTTTAATCCTCTGTTTTTGTTGCCTTTATTCCTGTGTTTTCTTTGCTGTACTTTAGTTGCTTTTTTATCTGTGTTTTTGTTGCCTTTTTCCCCCAGTTTTTTTCTGCATTATTATTGCTTTTTAATTCTCCGTTTTTGTTGCCTTTATTCTTGTGGTTTGTTTTCTCCATTTTTATTCATTTTTATTCCATGTTTTTGTTGCCTTTATTCCTGTGTTTTTTTCTATATTTTTGTCGCTTTTTATTCAGCTTTTTTGTTGCATTTTTTACCCTGAATTTTTTTTTGTGTTGTTGTTGCATTTTATAGCTGAATTTTTGGTGTGCATTTTATCTACAGTACATGTTTAAATAAAGTTAGTTTCATTCACCACAAAAGCCAAAAAATGCAGCAATTTTCCATTTCAGTCAGGAAAAAAAGCAGGTGTGTGCGTGTGCTGGAGATTTCTGGAGTCTCATAGCTTTTGCTGTAGCTGTAAAAAGCAGTTTTTTATTTGCATAAAATCAATGAAAATAAAATAAGAAACAATATTAAAAAAAAATTGGAACAAAGACGCCAAGTGAGAACGTAGCCTCATGTTATGTAGGAGGGTGACTGGTGCCCTGCAACCCCCCTGAAGATGTCATGGTTATTTTGTGTATTTATGTATGGGAAATGTTGTATATATTGTATATATATGTTGTTATATGTGTGTGCTCTCAGGTGCACTGTTTTCACGCACCACTAGGTGTCACTGCTCCCTGGTCCCTTAGCTTGGGATTGGGATGGAGAGCTGGGCTGATTGAGTTAAAGGTTAAATCTGCCCAGCAACAGTGAGTTGACAGTTAGGATTGGTCAAATTGGGAAGAAGCTGTACCTGAGGGAGGTATAATTAGAAAAGCCCAGAGTAATGTGGCCAGACCCTCAAGGTCAATGAACTTCTGGAGTGAGCTTGCCGCACTGAAAGTAAAGGGGATGAATAATATTGCACGCACCAAAATTCAGTTTATTCTTTTTTACAAAAGTTTAAAACAAGCAATAAATATCGTTCAGCTTCACAATTGTGTCACTTGTTGTTGATTCTTCACCAGAACATTAACATTTTTATCTTTATGTTTGAAGCCTGAAAAGTGGGAAAAGGTTGAAAAAGTCAAGGGGACGAATACTTTCACAAGGCACTGTATATATGTGTGGTGCCCCTGAGTATATCAGGGTGCCACAGGGTACTGCATCCCCCAGGGTGCAGGATCTACCCCCCCATGGTTCCAGGTTCTTAACAAGCCGGTGTCACTAACATCAGCAAAATCCCAACCACACCTCACATCACGTCTTGTCAGACACACCAGTGTGTTGGTTAAGCAGAATAAGGCCACCCACCTAGGGGTCAGGCAGACCGGTGTGAGGGAAGGAAGTCAGTTTAGAGTTGGAGTTCAGTAGAGAGTTGAGTAAGAACCCTCGAGGAGTGAGGAGCTGGGGAGTAGTAGCTCCCGGGGAGCTCGACCAAGGTTGGTCGCAGACAGGACCAGAGGAGTCGAGGACCGGTGGCAGGGACATTGAAAGGGTGTGACAGACATAGCGTAGGAGGACTGTTGGCATCAGACATCACAAAGAACTGACCTGTACCAAGCACGACGGGGTACAGGACCCTAAGTCAGGAGTAATTCATCATCCTGATAATTAAACTGGGAGGGAGAGTCTCTTTATGAACTTCCCTAGGAGCTCAGAGATTGAAGGCATCAGCACACTGCGGAGGATACGGCTTTCCAGTAACGCGGCCCACTAAAATCCCAAGTGACAGCCATCAAGAGCACAGCTACACCAAAAACATAGTGAGCGGAGCCCTAACAGCTTCAAGCCGAGGGGCCACACAGAGAACTAACTTGTGCACGGAGGCGGCTCCGGATTACCAAGTGACACCGGTGGGAGCGGAAACCTAGATGGGCTCCCCCTGTAGTGACCCTGAGGCACAGAGACTTTGGTTTATCTTCAGTGTGAGTGTCTACTTTATAATCCTCATCCTGCACCACGACTACCCACAGTGAGCACTCTGGTTCCCTGCACCCTGCGCTCCCAAATATCCACCAAAACTCTAGAGTCCGGGGCCTTCACTACCTGCGGAGGGACTGACACCTTGCTGCTACCCACCATCTGCCCCAGTACTCCTTCCAGCAGCGGCGGTACTCCCATTACCGCAACCCGCAGGTGGCGTCACAAACTTCTCCCCTGTAAATAATTCCCTTTTCAAGGATCTGAATGTCTGCTGAGCCCGGGTCCGGACCCCTCGAGCCACGACCACCCCGGATATATATATATATATATATACCATATTTTTCGGATTATAAGATGCACTTTTCCTCCCAAAAATTTGGGAGGAAAGCAAGGGGTTTGTCTTAAAATCCGAATGTAGCTTACCTGGAGGTGGAGAATGGGCGCTGTGCTGGCTGCAGTTGGGGGTGTGTGGAGCAGGGCGGTGTGGAGCTGTGCTGGCTCCGGTGGGTGAGATGTTCTGTCGGCGGTGCGGGGCTGTGCTGGCTGCGGCGGGTAAGATGTTCCTTTGGGGGTGCGGGGCTGTGCTGGCTGCGGCGGGTTAGATGTTCTCTTAGCGGTGCGGGGCTGTGCTGACTGCAGTGGATGAGATGCTCTGTTGGCAGTGCGGGGCTGTGCTGGCTGTGTCGGGTGAGATGTTCTGTCGGCTGTGCTGGCTGTGGTAGGGGCTGTGTAGAGTAGGGTGATGGGTCATGTAAGATGCTCTATCAGTGGTGTGGAGCAGGGCGGTGCGGCAGGTGAGATGCTCTTTTGGTGATGTGATCTTCAAATAATGCTGCCAGGAGTCGGCGCGTGCGCAGATGAAATCTCGGATTGTCATTCAGCCAAGAGCTCAATTTGCGCAGGCGCCGATTCCGGGAGCATTTCTTTGAAGCCAACACCACCAGTATCCGGGACAGCAGCTGCACCGCCCTTCTTCACACAGCCAGGACATCCTCCGCAGCCGGCCACACAGCAGCCTGCACTGCCGACCACGCAGCAGCCTGCACAGCCGAGCACTCAGCAGCCTGCACAGCCGACCACTCAGCAGCCTGCACAACCGACCACTCAGCAGCCAGCACAGCCGACCACTCAGCAGCCAGCACAGCTGACTATGCAGCAGCCAGGACAGCCGACACTCAGCAGCCAGCACAGCCGACTACGCAGCAGCCAGAACAGCCGACCACTCAGCAGCCAGCACAGCCGACCACTCAGCAGCCAGCACAGCCGACCACTCAGCAGCCAGCACAGCCGACCAGTCAGCAGCCAGCACAGCCGACCACTCAGCAGCCAGCACAGCCGACCAGTCAGCAGCCAGCACAGCCGACCACTCAGCAGCCAGCACAGCCGACCACTCAGCAGCCAGCACAGCCGACCACTCAGCAGCCAGCACAGCCGACCAGTCAGCAGCCAGCACAGCCGACCACTCAGCAGCCAGCACAGCCGACCACTCAGCAGCCAGCACAGCCGACCACTCAGCAGCCAGCACAGCCGACCACTCAGCAGCCAGCACAGCTGACTATGCAGCAGCCAGGACAGCCGACACGCAGCAGCCAGCACAACCGACTACGCAGCAGCCAGAACAGCCGACCACTCAGCAGCCAGCACAGCCGACCACTCAGCAGCCAGCACAGCCGACCAGTCAGCAGCCAGCACAGCCGACCACTCAGCAGCCAGCACAGCTGACTATGCAGCAGCCAGAACAGCTGGCCACGCAGCAGCCAGCGTTGCCCTACTTGCCATAGAAGGGGGGGTGCCTAGGCACAATTTCTTGCACAGGGGCCCCAAGCTGTCGGTGTCCGCCCCTGCTCCCACACAATACTATTCTAGGATTATGGAGGTCCTCAGCTCATATACCAGGATGATGGAGGTTCTCAACTCATATACTGGGATTATGGAGGTCATCAGCTCATATACTGGGATTATGGAGGTCCTCAGCTCATATACTGGGATTATGGAGGTCCTCAGCTCATATACTGGGATTATGGAGGTCATCAGCTCATATAATGGGATTATGGAAGACCTCAGTTCATATACTGGGATTATCGAGGTCCTCAGCTCATATACCAGGATTATGGAGGTCCTCAACTCATATACCGGGATTATGGAGGTCTTCAGATCATATACTGGGATTATGGAGGTCCTCAGCTCATATAATGGGATTATGGAGGTCCTCAGCTCATATAATGGGATTATGAAGGTCCTCAGCTTAACCTGGGATCCTACAGTAATCTTTCTTTCCAGTACTGTGTCGCTGTCCATAACCATAGGGAATGTTCATTGCCTGCTACTCTCTGTATATAAGTTTGGTCATCAGTAAAAAGGACTTTTGTTTTTACGAGCTGGTGTTATTTCCTCATTGTGGGGAGTCGGCCCCACGCAAAGTTGGCAAAACCAGAACTTGGAGGTATCTGTAACTGAAACACAACTACACACATATGCACAGTCAAGAGCCCGTTTTGCTGTAGCGTGCATCGAAGACTGTCATGATCCATGACTGATTGAGAGGGTGACTGGATGGGGGGCCCTCCGCCTACACCTAAGCTAAGGGGGGTACCCTAGGCTATCCCTCATCCCAGAGGTACGCTTGAAGGTAGCAAGGTCTGAGCCCCCAACCTCTCCCTGTCTCCTGTTCTAGCCCTGATGGTAAGAGGCCCTCCACATCTACCACCCAAGGGGCTGGGCCAGGACAGGAACCTCCAGACCATAGCAATAAATAAAGACAGATAGGAGGTACAACAGAAACACATGCACAACTACAACCAATACCAGGGGACTACAAAAGGTGAAAGAAACAACAAAGAATAGAGGAAGGTTACAATACAGCAAGTAACTTCCACTCAACCAAACAACGGATGACAGTAGCAGCTCCCAGGATGTGTCCTTCCACCTTCAGACCAAGTCTCAGCACGAATCCTCAATAACCGGCGCCTTGTGCTGGAAGAAGACTTTTGTCCAGCCCGGAAGTGGTAATCAATTGGAACAGCTGATAATCACTGTGGAGTCTGCTGTTGCAGCACAAACCGACAAACTCTACTGTACATGTGCCAAAAGTAAAAGATGCTTTTAGAGAGACAATGGCCCTGAGCCTGTCATGAGACACATGGCACACAATGGGTATCGTGACAAAGACGAATACGTCATCCATGGCTATTAACCTGAGGCATGTTGCAGCTCTTTGACCCAAAACAATGCTCTGAACTTGGGGATGTCACGAGAATGGACACATATAACACCAGGGATAACCTCATTGGCAAGCACAGTGTGTATAGTCTGAATGAGAGCAAAATCCCAATGGTTACAAAGTGATAAGAAAAAACAATTCCTGTTGGTTACACACAAACGTTTTTTGGCAGTTTCAAATGAACATAAAGGCTATAATTTTGGTGATTACACTACTGGGAGGCACTGAGCTTGGTGGTTACACTACTGGGAGGCACTGAGCTTGGTGGTTACACTACTGGGTGGCATTGAGCTTGGTGGTTACACTACTGGGAGGCACTGAGCTTGGTGGTTACACTACTGGGAGGCACTGAGCTTGGTGGTTACACTACTGGGTGGCATTGAGCTTGGTGGTTACACTACTGGGAGGCACTGAGCTTGGTGGTTACACTACTGGGAGGCACTGAGCTTGGTGGTTACACTACTGGGTGGCATTGAGCTTGGTGGTTACACTACTGGGAGGCACTGAGCTTGGTGGTTGCAGTACCAGCAGAAAATGAGTGAGGCTTACTAAGGCAGCAAACTTAAGGTGGACTATCACGGCTAACCTAGCGAAAATCTCACATGTTTGACACTTCTCACTGAGGAAATCATGCAAAGCACAACAAATCTTGAAGAAGAACACTCTGGTAACAGGCTTCTTGTAGGCTACTGTTGTAATTTTGATATCTCAGATCATAAAGGACTGATATAATCTTGTTATCCTCGGCCATAGATCCTACAGTATCTCAGCCCACAGCACCACAGAAGGTTGCAGGCCATGACATCTTCACAGCTGTCTCTACTACACTCTACTGACGGGGGTCTCAGGTTCGCAGACTGGCACAATCTATTACTCAAGGTTCCTTCCTTTAATCACGGCATTTCACCAGCTTCCATAGTGAGATCATAACTGGAAGTGGTCCATTACCACTCATTATGTTCAGAGCTGCTCTTCACTTTCCATCCCTCTTTTCTTGGTAGTCTAGATTTAGCAGCAATCCCTGCAATAATTAATGATTGCGGCTTGTCACGTTCAATAGCATGCTCTACCTATCTTCTGCTGCCTCTAAACACTTTACCCACCTTGATAAGAGATTGTGCAATGCCACACTTTGGCATCCTGATCTGGTGACCTCAGCTAGCCTGAGTGACCACCGCACACAGTGCCTGCTTCCAAAATATCAACATTTTCTTGCATAACTCAAAACGACTTTCCATTATTATAGAAGTTGGGTGACATGAGGATCAGGTAATTAGAATCCTTTCGCCTGATCCTTTTGTTTCAGGACGGGCACAGGTAGGCTTGGCCATGCTGACGTTCTAGTGTACGGAGAGTAGGAAGACATGATGTACATGGTCAACAATTTTTCAAACTAATATGTACAGTATGACAGATTACTAGTGTTAGCCAGTAAGGTTTTGGTACCGTGTTAGCCAGATTACTAGTGACACGGCGTGACTTCAACTGTTGCACCAGGGCCAGTAATACACGTGGCGAGAGACGTAACACATGGGGAACACCAGGACAAAAATAAAACAGAAGGCCCTGGTGGTAGGGAGAGGGGAGCAGGGTCTGACGGCTTAGCTGACTACTGCCCTGCTTTATTTCACCTCCTGTAAACAGAGCAGCGTCTTCTCTTCCTCTCTGCTCAGTTGACGGAGCGTCATTGCTGATGTCATGCTGATTGACAGTTGGCTCCACGCTGTTAAGGAGAGGGAAGTTGGCTGTCAATCAGCATGACATTAGCACTGACGCCCCCAACAACAAGGAGCCTAGAAGAAGAAGACCTTCTTATGACCTGATCTCAGTGGAAGCTGCAGATGCACCGGCAGGAGCAGTACGTGACCCCTCTGAGCCAGCGGATTTTGGCACCGTGCAGAACAGCCAGGTAGTTAGCAGCTACCGTACCTACCTGTTAGTTCTTGGCCCCATAGAGAAAAATTATAACAGTTTCGGATAATTCCTTATAACCCGGCTTAGCTAGATACTTCTTTGGTCCAACTCAATAATACAGTTCAAGGATTGATCTTTTGTAAGGGGTTGTTGCAATGCTTGTTGGTGCAACCTCTTTACAATTAATTTGTAGGTTAGATTGAGCGGAGTTCAAAATGGACGTCTTCTCTTACCTAGTACCTGTAAGAAATTCCAGTAGAAAAAGTTTCCTGATGTGTTGACAATCTCACAAGTATAATTTCCATCATCGATTGCCATGGTATCGGGTACTCTCAGAGACATTTGGTTGTTATCTATATCCAGATGCATTTCACGGCTGCAGTTTGTTTTGTTATCATTCTCCATAGCTGACAGATAACAGTAAGGCTGATGAAGAAACTGCACCTTCCAGGTGATCATTGTGAAGTTCATTATGGAGTGGTTGCAGTGTAGGACAGCCTCATCTCCTGCTCGAACCCTCAAGAAATCTGCAAAAGAAATGGAAAATGATAAGATACAAGCTCCATTGTCGATGACTTGTATGGATTATGTGTTGTATGCAACTCCACTTAGTTTCAACATTTCAGTATTTTGTCAGAATGGTAGTGGCTGCAGACAATCAGCGGATGCTGATTGGCTTACAATGTCATGTGACTGCTGGGGAACACAGCACCAACATTGCAGGAACAGTGCCAGTGTGTGAGGAAAGTTGTCACGAGTGTGTCACGGCCTGATGTGACCTCGGGGTGATCTTGGATCAGAAGGTCACAGATCCTCTTTAGTGCCCGCTCACCATTTACCCTGAGTTGCAGCGTATTTAATTTCATCCGGTACTGAAGGGGTTAACAGTGATTTCTATCCTGCAGTGAGCTAACAGGCAATTGTAACATCAATTGCAGCTACTCCTTTTTGCTATAAATATCCGCTCCTCACTCAGTCCTAGGTTGGCTATAGCTCATACCTATGCTGTCCACTTGGAAAGAGTAAAGGCCCCGTTACACGAGACGATTTATCGTGCGATCGCATGAGCGATTGCATCCGTCGCTGTCTTTTGTGCGTCACAGGCAATTCATTGCCCGTGTCGCACAAAGTCGTTAAACCCCCGTCACACGTACTTACCTCCCTAACGACGTCGCTGTGGGCAGCGAACATCCTCCTCCTGAAGGGGGAGGGACGTTTGGCGTCACAGTGACATCACACGACGGCCGCCCAATAGAAGCGGAGGGGCAGAGATGAGCGGGACGTAAACATCCCGCCCACCTCCTTCCTTCCGCATTGCCGGTGGGACACAGATAAGCTGTGTTCGTCGTTCCCGGGGTGTCACACGTAGCGATGTGTGCTGCCACGGGAATGACGAACAACCGGCGCGCAGAAGGAGGAACGACATTATGAAAATGAATGACAAGTCAACGAGCAACGATAAGGTGAGTATTTTTGCTCGTTAACAGTCGTTCGGAGGTGTCACACGGTACGACATCTCTAACGATGCCGGATGTGCGTCACGAATTCCGTGATCCCGACGACATATCGCACGATATATCGTACCGTGTAACGCTGCCTTTAGTCTCTGGAAAAAGCTGAGGGTCACTTCAATTCCAGGTGAGAAGTTTCTGCCGTAGTTTTATGTGTCCTTTCCCCTTGTTGCCTTTCCTTGTGTTGTCTTATGTCAGTAGCGCTGGCCTGCACTTGTCAGGGTGACGTTCAGGGCCAGTGAGGGCCTAGACACGTGATCGGCGATGGGGGGAAGGACTCATCTAGGGACGTTAGGGAGTGCAGTGATCGGCCTCAGGTGAGTGTTCGGAGGTGACCCTGCTTTGTTCCCCCTAGTGTCAGGGCTCATTGTTGTATTGTGTTCCTGGTGTACCCTTTGTGTTGCGGCGCTTGCCAGAAATTCCCTTATACCTGGTGGAACCCCAATAGTCACTGCACAAGAAAAGTATGGAGAATTTTTATTTTATGATTGGAAGTAAAGCTATTAATAAGGGGTTGGTCCACTACTGAGACCCCTGATGTCCTTACTTCTTCTAGCAGTCTCGAGACTAGTCAAGGACTGAAGACCAATAAAGTTCTCTGATCATTTAACCCCCTTAGAGACCACATTCTATAATGACCACAGCACCTAAGGCTCACTCTGTCAGTTCCATGCTTCTCTGCAACACGAGGGGTTTGCTGCTTTATTATGTCAGTTGCAGATCTAAACGAAGGCTCTACCATAAGTTTGTTGGGCTGGGGTCCCACGTGGCAAGCAGTAACCGTGCATCCTTCTATGTTCCCAATGATTTTCTGCTGTATTATTAGAACTTATTGTTTATGAATGTGCAGTTTTGCAGTTATATCTAGTTAAAATTGATCCTTAAAGGGGTTGGTCATTTTTATTTTAACAAATATTTATTAGGTGCTCCTCCTCCTTTGTTACTGACTGTACAGCTCTCATGATCTCACAATGGCCGCTGATGGACAACCATTTGACCAGACCTGTCCATCACCCACCTCCAGTTGAAAGACAACTTTTGTAGGTGCAATGTTTTTCCCATTTTGGATGCTGATGGACAAGTCTGGTCACATGGTCGTCCATCAGTGGCCATTGTCAGAACAGGAAAACGGTGTGCTCTGTAAGGGAGGAGAACCTGTTATACTTTCATATCAGTAAATGCCGCTAATGAATGTACCCAACACATCTGTTAACATAAGGACAAAATGGACGACTCTTTGACTCGTTAGCACCAAGTGTTCCTGTGTTTGGGGAGTCGGGAGAGTTATTTGTTGGTCGGACAATTGTTTGGATGACAGCTATCTAATTGTAGATCAGCTTATCTTTGGTAGTAGATAGATGAAAGCCCCTAAACAGGGAAGTAATGATCATGGTCGCAGCGATTGCGACTGGGCCTGGGGGTGCAGGGGGCCCTGTAGCAATGTATTTCAGCTGGATATGCGCCCTGTGACTCACATCCTGCTGAAATACATTGCTGCACAGTGACCCGTTGGGTCCCTGCACTGCTATGTTGCGTCTGCCTATTAAGGCTATGAATATTCACTGCTCCCCACACCCATAATCCAGAGAATGGAGAGAAGAGACTATGCCGGCACCCAGAAGCTGACTGTGCTGTAAGTTGGCGTGCCGTGCATGAGACGTCATGCGCTGCGCCACTTACACGCTGGTCAATTGCGGAATGCTATCATCGAAGGAGGACATCGGGGGAGTGGGAGAAGGTGAGTATAAATGGTTTCTTTTTATTACTGTGCGGTGCCCAAGACTAAAATGTGTACCAGGATGCGGACACGATGGGGACGTATATACCATAATGGGGCCATTATTGGGACATGATGGGGACATACAGTATATACCAGGATGGGGACATATATACCAGAATGGGGCCATTATTGGGACATGATGGGAACATATATACCAGGATGGGGCCAGATGTGGACATATACCAGGATGGGCCATGATGGGGACATGTACACCGGGATATAGTAATGATGGGGTCATACACCAGTATGTGGCCATGATGGAGACATAATGTACATCAGGATGGGGTCATGATGAAGACATATATACCAGGATGAGGCCATATATACCAGCATGGGGCCCACATATTCCAGTATATAACCATGATGAGGTCATACACCAAGATGGGAGACATATTTACAAAGAAGTGACCCAGGATGGGGGACATTAGTACAGGATGGGAGTCAGTACTACACATTGAAGGGCATGGGGGGTCAGCTCGTATGTCTTTATATAATTTAGAACGCTACAACGACCCATACATCTGACCAACGTGTGTGTGTATGAATGTGTGTGTGTGTGTGTGTGTTTGTCCGCTAAAGAAGTCCACACTGTCACATTTACAATCATGAAATTTTGCCTCATTTGACTCACGCAACGTCATAGACTATGTTTTGATGGGAAAATTTAACCCCGCACTTTACAGTTATTCTCCTAAAAACCTGCCTCCATTAACGTCAATGGAGCTGGGAGCCACAGGTCATTAATAAGTGATGTGATTGGTTTCTATAGGCAAAGAAGGACATTCTTAGTATAAGAAGTTCATGTGTGAGGTAATATCAGAATTCCGTGGATGGGTAGTATTAGTAGTTTTATAAAATTCAACTATATAGTAGTATTGGTAATAGTGAGAAGAGAAGTAGTATTAACATTTGACATATTAGTTGAGTATTATTAGGGGTATTATAAAAAGCAGGAAGAGTAATGATATTAGTATCACATTTACCCAAAAGTAAGACAGTGTCTTATATTATTTCTGTAACAGTGTCACCCCCAGCCTGTTTCCATGGACCGTACTATAGTCAGGCCTACTTTAGCATTTCCTGTCCTGCAGCTGGTGGGGGCCAATGTTCCTTTCTGCATGGAGTTTCCCTAATCCACCCATGTAGACAGGTTGGAGACTGTTTCTGGAGACTTCTATATACTCTGAGCTACCTGTAGACGATGTGAGCACTTCTGCCCATCCAGGGGGCTGATCCCAAGAGAGGCAGAACAATAAGCCACGTTTGGCTTGCTAGTTGATGTTGTGTGTGGTGAGGGGCTAGGACTCTGGATCTGTTGCTGTGGCCAGGTTCTGGTGCCTGTGTATGGTCTGCTACACTTTGGAGATCAGTTGCCACGTGGGATTGTATTATCTCGGCCACACTGCTGGATTTGGGGAACTAATCTAAGGACTATTGTTTGACCTTGGCATCAGATTTCTGGGTGGCGCCCCTGGATCTGTTGCTTTTGTTGTAGTGACCTTGCAGACTTTAAGGAAATATATCCATGTTTGATGGTATCTTCTCCCAGTCCCAATAAAGTTCTTTTGGATTGTTCCCCAGCACGCTGTCCATGCCTGTTCTAACTGATACCCCGTCACAATTTTTTGCTCCGAAAGATGTGCTAGGTCTTATTGTCAGGGGATGTCTTATATTTTCCCATGAACAACAATCCACATTTATTCTTGAACAACATTTATTAAAATCTAATCGTCATCAGATTATGGAATATCAATATTTTGTGTTACTGCTCTTATTACTGGGCCAGATGCACATTTTCTTATCTGATCTGCTGTTTTCATGGTCCAGTGTTATAGTGGAGGGTACAGATTAAATTACCTGCTTAAATGTATAATTCTCACTATACTGTTAAGTTTACACCCAATATAAAGCAGACACCCCCTAAAAGAATCGCACTTACCAGACCCCACACAATTAAGGGGGCTTTACACGCAACGACATCGCTAAAGAGATGTCTTTGGGGTCACGGAATTCGTGATGCACATCTGGCCTCGTTAGCGACGTCGTTGCGTGTGACACGTACGAGCGACCGCTAACAATGCAAAATACATACCAAATCGTTGATTGTTGACACGTCGTCCATTTCCAAAATATCATTGCTGCTTTTGGACGCAGGTTGTTCGTCGTTCCTGAGGCAGCACACATCGCTATGAGTGACACCCCGGGAACGACGAACAACACCGTACCTGCGTCCTCCGGCAACAAGGTGGGCGTGACTTTCATGCGGCTGCTCTCCGCCCCTCCGCTTCTATTGGACGCCTGCTTTGTGACGTTGCTGTGACGCCGCACGAACCGCCCCCTTAGAAAAGAGGCTGTTCGTCGGCCACAGCGATGTCGCTAGGAAGGTATGTGCGTGTGACGGGTCCTAGCGATATTGTGCGCCACGGGCAGCGATTTGCCCATGATGCACAAACGACGGGGGCGGGTGCTTTCACGAGCGACATCGCTAGCAATTGTCGCTGTGTGTAAAGCAGCCTTTAGAGTTGTAAAGTGAATGGGCTCTCACGTACAAATCTGCGTTTCAGTCCGATGCCCCTGCGTTGTACAGCAGTTGGCTTCCCCTGGTGGCTGGAAGCAGTACCACTTGCATAGAGTGATTCTAGAACCTGATCTGTGTGTGAAAGCTGCAGTGCAATGCTGCTAGAGCAGCGAGGGAGTGGACAGCAACACAGATCTGTGTGAGAGCCCATCCACCATCAGCACTTGCCAACTGTAATTGTTTGGGGTTTGGTGAGTCCAATTTGTTGTTGTTGTTTTTTTTTTTTGGAGGGTGGGGGTCTTTTTTCTTTTGGGAGTGTCTGCTTTCTTTCAGGGGATTCTCTTTTCTTTGACGAAGAGTCCTGCTTTATTCTTTTACTTTGTTAGCTGCTTGGACACTTCTGTTTGGAACCATAACTAGGTCTTATTTTTCGAGTGGGGTTTATATTCTAAGCATACTCAAAGCTCCGGAAATCCTACTACGGCTTATTTTCAGGGAAACACAGGGAACGTGTCACAGCAGAAATCACATAAACAGTGGCACTTTGGCATTCTTTGAATGAGCAGTATTAAAGTTTTACACGCAGCAGTATCAGTATTAGTCTGAGGTGTAGTGGTATTAACATTTGTGATATTAGTATTCATGAAATGAGTTGTATTAGTAGTATTATAAATCATAGGATTAATAGTAGTATTATCACTAGTGAGTGTAGAAGTAGTAGTATTTATAGTATATTGTAGAAGTATTTTTATAGTGGTATGATTTGAATTAGTAGGTGTAGAATGCATGCGGGGTGTTGCATGCGTGCCATCTCTTGCTAAGTGCCATCATTGCGAAGTGCCTGGCAGTTATTTCAATGGCAGTTAGTCAGGGCAGGAGGAAGGTAAACTAATCTTTGACACCGTCTGTTTTAACCATGACTATTATTTATATCTCCATCATTCTATATGCTTTTACTGTCCACATTCACCGCCCTGTCACCCCTCCATCACCACTCATCCACATCAGTCCTTTTCTCCTCCCCTCTCCTATGCAAAGCTCCCAGGCTCTTTTCACCTACCTTAATAATCTCATTCAATCAAGCTCCAGGGACTTACACAAAAAGCCATGCCACAAGTCCAAACACCATCTGATCTTTCTCCTTCTACTCCTACTTCTATCAGGTGATATCTCTCCCAATCCCGGGCCACCCCATGCTAACTTTACCCCCTCCCCCACCTCCCATAGAAACCCTGATAACCTTATTAACATTAGTTGTATACCCTCACTTCCCTCTTTTAATTGTGCTCTTTGGAATCCACGGTCTGTATGTAACAAGCTTCCTTACATCCACAACCACTTGCTCAATAACTCTCTTAATCTACTAGCCCTCACTGAAACCTGGATTCCGGATTCTGACACTACTTCCCCTGCTGCCATCTCTCATGGTGGTTTACACTTTTCCCATTCACCAAGACCTGAAAACAGACATGGTGGTGGAGTCGGTTTACTCCTGTCCCCACAATGCACTTTCCAGGTCATCCCCCCAGCTCCATCACTCTCATTCCCATCCTGTGAGGTCCACACCATCAGGCTCTTCCATCCCCTTCCCCTCAGAGTAGCTGTCATATACCGTCCACCAGGCTCACCCACTCAGTTCCTTGACCACTTTTCAGCCTGGCTGCCACACTTCATGTCCTCTGAATCACCAACCCTCATCCTAGGAGACTTTAACATCCCCATGAACAGCCCCTCCTCCCCATCTGCATCCCAGCTTCTATCTCTCACCACCTCCCTTGGCCTCTCACAACTCTCATCCTCTGAGACACATGAAGATGGTAACACCCTTGACCTGGTCTTTATCCGCCTCTGCTCAATCTCTGACTTTGACAACTCCCCTCTTCCCTTCTCTGACCACAGCATCCTCTCCTTCAAACTCACAAACCCTTGCCCATCCCAGCACACTCCCACCAATCACACATTCAGAAACCTACAGGCCATCGATTCTCAGACACTTTCAGACTCTTTACACGCATCACTGTCCCCTATCTCCTCACTTTCTTGTCCTCATCTGGCTGTAAAGCACTACAATGACACACTCAGGAGTACACTAGACCAAGTAGCGCCCCTCACCTTCAGAAAGACCAAACACAGAGTAAAACAGCCCTGACAGTCCGTACCATCCCGGTTCCCTGCGGTGACCCGTCATCTTGCTCCAACGGTTCCGGACCCCGCCTGACATCATCCCGGCTTCCGAACCTGAGCTCCGTCACCCGGACCACCATCAGTGACCCCGTGGTCCCAGGGACTTCTCCATTGTGTTCTAAGTGCACGGACTGTTCTACTACCTAAAGTGCTCCGGCTACCGGACTCCGTTCCCTCTTCGGGGAGTTCGGCCCAGTGGATCCACCTCCCGGGTCTGCCCATCCATCTGGCCCTAACAGTATCATTTGTTGGCTCCACATCTTCTCCTCTCCCTCTCACTGTTGGGGTCCCTCAATGTTCAGTCCTTGGCCCTCTTCTTTTCTCCCTCTACACTGCCCCAATTGGAATGACCATCAGCAGATTTGGCTTTCAGTACCATCTTTATGCTGATGACACACCACTATACACCTCATCCCCTGAGCTCACCCCCGCTGTACTACAGAACACAAGTGACTGCCTGACTGCAGTTTGCAATGTCATGTCTGCTCTCTATCTGAAACTTAACCTTTCCAAAACTAAACTTCTGCTTTTCCCTCCATCTCCCAACCTTCCTAAACCTGACATCTTCCTCTCTGTGTGTGGCACAACGATAAGTCCTAGGCAGCAGGCCCGCTGTCTGGGGGTTATACTTGACACTGATCTCTCCTTCACCTCCCACATACAATCTCTGACCCGATCCTGCCGCTTGCACCTCAAGAACATCTCTAGAATCCGCCCCTTCTCACAATGGAAACGACAAAACGTGGCCCTGATCCACTCTCGCCTTGACTACTGTAACTCTCTATTAATTGGTCTCCCCCTAACTAGACTCTCCCCTCTACAGTCCATCCTTAATGCAGCAGCCAGGGTCACCTATCTGGCTAACCGCTACTCGGATGCCTCTGCTCTGTGCCAGTCATTGCACTGGCTGCCCATATATCACAGGATCCAATTCAAACTGCTTGTTCTCACCCACAAAGCTCTCCACAGTGCGGCACCCCCCTACATCTCCACCCTACTCTCAGTCTATCACCCTACTCGTTCTCTACGCTCTGCAAGCGACTTTCGACTAACATCCACACTAATTCGAACCTCCCACTCCCGGATCCAAGACTTCTTCCGAGCTGCACCAATCCTCTGCAACGCTCTACCCCAAGAAGTTAGGACAAATCACAACTTACTCAGCTTCAGACGCACCCTAAAGACGCATCTTTTTAGGGCGGCCTATCACACTCCCTAATCAGATTCGATTCACATAGTCCCTCTACAACTTCTCACAACATAACTCCACATCAAACTCCATGGCACCCAAAGGCATTTCAAGGCTCAGGCCCACTGGTCCAGGAAACCACTATCTAGCCCCATTTCCGTGAGATGGCTGGATTGTCATTGTAAATAAGCACTTGTACCTTGCCCCTCCCCCCATCTCATTGTAGATTGTAAGCTCTCACGAGCAGGGTTGTGTTTTTTCTTTTTTTTTTCCCTCTAAATATTGTGTTTCTATAACTGTTACTTGTTTGTATATGATCCTCCTGAATTGTAAAGCGCTGCGGAATATGTTGGCGCTATAGAAATAAAGATTATTATTATTATAAGAAGTTGTAGTGTTAACGACTTCACAACCAATGATGTATCTATACATTGGGCGTGTATGGCCCTTTAATGCAGGCTTGCGATCACGGGGTGCCAATGGGTTGGCATGACAGTGTGTGATCAGTTGATGACCCCTGATGCTACCATGAGTCATGAGAGCCGGCAAAGCGCAGCACTCACAGGAACACAGCATTTCTGCTGATCAGTGCGTTGTTGCTGATCAGTGCGTTGTTGCTGATCAGTGCGTTGTTGCTAATCAGTGCATTGTTGCTGATCAGTGCGTTGTTGCTGATCAGTGCGTTGTTGCTGATCAGTGCGTTGTTGCTGATCAGTGCGTTGTTGCTGATCAGTGCGTTGTTGCTGATCAGTGCGTTGTTGCTGATCAGTGCGTTGTTGCTGATCAGTGCGTTGTTGCTGATCAGTGCGTTGCTGCTGCTGCTGCTGCTGCTGATGATGATGCATCACTCTGATCAAGAGAAACGATCACTTACTACAGTTATATAGTCCTCTAGGGGGACTAGTAGTAAAATCAATGAAAAATGTAAAAAAAAAAAGTTTTAAATATGGAAAAAAAACCTAAATGTACAAATCACCCCCCTTCTGCCCCATTGAAATAAAACAAAAACAATAATAATACTAATAATGATAATACAGAAATAAACATATTTGGTATATCCGCATTCAGAAATGCCCGATCTATCAAAATATAAAATCAATTAATTTGTTTGGTACACGGCGTAGCGAAAAAAAATCAAAACTCCAGAATTACTTATTTTTGGGTCACCGCAACATTGCATTAAAATACAATAACTGGAGTTCAAAATATCGTATCTACACAAAAATTGTACAATTAAAATTGTCAGCTCAAGATGCAAAAAATAAATCATCACTAAGCCCTAGATCCTGAAAAATGAGAACGCTATGAGTCTCAGAAAATGGCGACAAAAGCCCAATTCTTTTTTTTTTTTTTTTTTTGACAAATTTCAGAATTTTTCACTTAGATAAAAGCAAAACTATACATGTTTGGTATCTATGAACTTGTGACGACCTGGGGAATCAGAATGCCTGGTCAGATATACCATATAGTGAACATAGCAAAAAAAAACAAAAAACAAAACAATTATGCAATTGCAGTTTTTATGCCTGTTTTCCAGTACAATTTGGAACAGAATGAATGGTGTCGTTCAAAAGCACAACTGGTCCCGCAACCAAACAAGCTCTTGTATGACTATGTTGCCGAAAAAATAGAAAAGTTATGACTCTTGGAAGAAGGGGAGGAAAAAACGAAAACTGTAAAGGGTTACTATTAACAGGAGGAACCGTGCTAACAGTGGTAGTGATGGCTGTGGGATGAGTAGAATTATGTAGCATTAGCAGGAGTAGTAATGCTATTATTACTAATCATACTACAAGTAATCGTATAAGTAGAAGTAATAACAAACATTCCTGAAGAGTACTTGTTTTGCGATTCTCCAGGTGAGCTCTAATTTAGAGGACACCCTGGTGTTACCACACTCTCGATAGGGGTGCGCTACGTCTTACCTGTCTTGACCTTGCTTACACAAAGAAGTGAAAACAGCCATAGAGTGAAACGCATCTGGTCCTGACGCTTCATATTTGATCCTCCAGTCTTCTAGGACTTCTAAGTTCGCAGCTGTGAGTAATCGCTCCTCATTTTTGTCTTATCCCATCAGTGTACAAATAACTTCTCTATTTTCTGTTCCATTGGATAAAATTAGAAATTCTGCAGAAAGACGTCCTGCGCGGGTTTTACCAGATGTGTTGGGAGCCGGACCGGTCGTGGTTGGAGTTCTTCACGCTAAGGGCCCAATGGCAGATCCATGACCTGCCTGACACTTTTGAACTTCTTGAAATATCTAGGTCAGTAAAGCACGACCGCCTCCAGGGAAGAGATCACTGAGTCATGGGGGAAACTGAAACCAGACACAATCCTCTGATAGGGGAATTCTACCAAAAGCCATAAATGTTGTTTAATTTAGTACCAGTGATGTATCAGCTAAGGCTGAGTCGGCGTCAGACATGTCTCATGATTTTGTTCCTCCTCATCATCCTTCTTTGTAACACTTTTTGCACAACTCTGAAGATTTATTTAGCTTATTCATTAATATATTTAACCTCACTTGTAGGGTTATTCCCATTTCTGCCTTTCATTGCTGAGGTGTAAACCATTCCGTCTAGATTGTGGCCATCAAAGGGGAATTATGAGACCGCCCAAGCTGTGCTACTCTATTTGTGGAACTCCCATAGAAATGCATTGGAGTCAGCAGCCAAGTTGTTCATCTGCTGTAAGCATGTTCTCTACTGGTTCAGCACGGTTTGCAGCTCATTTGTTTCCAAGGAAGTTCTGCACTGTGAGCACAAATGCATCCTGAGCTTCAAGGTCCAGAGGATTGAGTTTTGTTCTGAATGTGTCATCGTGCATTAGTTTTTTGCTTTCAAGGCTAATAAAAATTCCAGGTTTTATTTTAGCCTGTTTTCAGTGTGTTAAAATTGTCCTTCAAATATTGGAAACCAGTTCCATCATGATCAATTGCAACTACAAAATGTATACCACAATTCATTATATAACCCTCATGGCATCCTCCCCAACCCCACAATTCGTTATATGGCCCTTATAGTATCCTCACACCTTATAATTCATTATATGGCTTTCAAAGAGTCCTCACCACAACTCATTATATGACTCTCAAAGCATCACCTTACAATTAATTATATGGCCCTAATAGTGCCTCCTCCACCACCCCATAATTCATTATATGTCCTCATAGCGTCCTCCCCACCCCATAATTCATTATATGGCCATCATAACATCCCCCCACCCTTAAATGCATTATATGGCCCTGATAGCAATCCTTCCACACACCACAATTTATTATATGGCCCTCATAGCATTCTCCCCACCACACTGTTTACTATTTGGCCCTCATAATGTAATCTCCACACCACAATTCAGTATATCACCTTGATAGCATCCTCCCAATCTTACAATTTATTATATAGCCCTCATAGCATCCCCCTTCCCCCAAAATTCATCATATGGCCCTCATAGCATCCTATCTACCCTACAATTCATTATATGATCCTCATAGTGTCCTTTGTTATATGGCCCTTATGGCATCCTCCCACCCAACAATTCATTATTTGGCCATCATGGTGTCTTCCCCACCCTTAAATTCATTATATGGCTCTAATAACATCCTCCCAGACACCACAATTCATTATATGGCCCACATAGCATTTTCCCCCAGACAGTTTACTATATGGCCCTCATAATGTAATCCCCACACCACAATTCATTATATGACCTTGATAGCATCCTCCCAATCTTACAATTTATTATATAGCCCTCATAGCATCCCCCTCCCCCCAAAATTCATCATATGGCCCTCATAGCATCCTACCTACCCCACAATTCATTATATGACCCTCACAGTGTCCTTTGTTATATGGCCTTTATGGTATCCTCCCACCCAACAATTCATTATATGGCCATCATGGTGTTCTGCCTACCCCAATATTCATTATATGGCCCTCATAGCATTCTCCTAACCCCACAATTCATTATATGGCTCTCATAGAGTCCTCCCCACCACACAATTCATTATAGAGCCCTGATGACATCCTCCCCCAAACCACAATTTATTACAAGGCCCTGATTGTGTCTTCTCTTGCCTGCCTATGAAGCTATCAGGGACTTTATAATGGATTGTGGGGTGGAAGACACAGGACTGGGACTAAGACTGTGTGCAGACATTCAGGATTTGCAATAGAAAATGCTAGTGCAAAACCTGATGTGTTGGCAGGAAGAACACTGTAAAATATGTGCTTTTTACACGTGCTTTTATTACATATTTTTCCCTACTCATTAGTAGCGGTAAAATACATTGCAAAACGCTGCAAGAATTGACATGCTGTAGTGGTTACACATACTGTACATGAGAGGAATCTCACTCTGCTTGCTTGTACTGTAAAATGCTGTGCATATTCTGAGAGAAAAACACAACATGTGCAGATAGCCTTAAAATTCATTGGGGGGAGAGTCACGGAGACTGATTAATTTATATTTATTGGCAGCTGACATTATAGTTAATGGCGTGTAAGAGTGGTGGACTGTGGCTGGCACGTTCCTGCACTTGAAGCCACCAATTAGATTTTTGAATTGTAATGTGAATGATGTCCTGCATCTTTTTGAATATCGCGTCATTTGAATTGTAATATATTGTAATGTTTAGTAAGTATTGTATGTGGTAATATGTTGCATACCACTTGTTTAGGAAGTTACCGGGGCTGTAGGGTTAGTAACAGTTAAGCATTAGCACAAGCCCACAATATGAGGGGCTAGTTTATAGGGTATGGGATGATTCATTCGAGAAGAGTCAGCTGAGTTGAGTTCTGCGAAAGTGATGGATGTATAGTCAGTCGGTAGTGACGGTCGCATACAGTGGGTGGTTTGTAGCAACACAAGGAGGAGAGGAGATGGAAGATGAGCTAGTGTGAACCTCAAGTATTGACCGATATATAGAGTGTGAACAGTTTTGAAATGAGAGACTGATCTAACGGAGTGGCCCCAGACAATAGGAGCTGGAGGACAGGACTCTAGGAGCCAGGCCCCTTAACCATCATGGTAACGGATTATCCTTAACTGGCATGTGAATGTAGTCAACTACCTGAGTGTTTTCCCTCTAAATTCCCGGGAACCGCAGTGCTCGAGCGGCAGCCACGTCTTGCCATCTGCCCTTTAATCCCCAACATGCACTCTAAGCACTCACATGCAGCATTCACAACTGAACACTGTGTACACATACACTGAAGGAGTAGGTCCTCAGCATGCTGGCCAGTGATGGATCTGCGGTCACAAGCAGCAGTTGCAGCGAATTGCGGGACTGCTAGTGTCGGCTCATGCCCAGACTCAAGCCTTATCCCAGTATTGCCCTCCTGAATAGATTTTCTGGGAAAGGCGTTAAATTTATGGTTTTTAGAGAGACCTGTAAGCTATATTTCAGCCTTTGTCCTCATTCCTCAGAAAATGAGGAACAGAGAGTGAGGATTATAGTCTCCCTTCTTCAGGGTAATACCCTCACAGTTGTTACGGTCGCTGGATGAGTTTTTTGCAGCTTTGACCCTTGCACTTGAGTCATTTCTGTCAGGATCTATCAGATAGGCTTAGGGACTCTCTGGCTCAATATTCTACTCCAGAGTCGTTGGAAGCCACCATGGCCCTTGCTATCAGTGTGGATAGATGCCTCAGTGGTGATCTACTAAAACCTTGTCCCCTGTTATTCTGCCTAGAAAGGAAATCTCACAGGTGCAGTTTGTCGAACCCATGCAGTTGGGGGGAGCCTCCCCTTATACTGGGTCGCTTGCGGTTTGCCATGGGTCTGGGGCATGTATCTACTGTAGTTTCAATGGTCATTACATTGGGGTTTATCAACAAATACCTAACCATATGACACCATCTAAAAAGTTGTGCATCCTAGGTTGTGTGTGCATTTCCTTCGTTACTCCTTTTTTCCAGGCCGAGGTGGCCAACGTGTTGGTAGAGAGAAGGTACAATATCTTACCCTCTCTACAGGTTAATAGCAGGTCTTGGTGTCTCCTCAACGAGGTGTCGAGGAGGGGTGGTTGTGCCAATTGAGTATCCTGTTCCTGACATCAAGGTTTGGAGGTCACAGGGAGAACCCTCTTTGGTCCTTCAAGGAAATTACCTTTTTTTAACATACATATGACTGGTAATAAGCATTCAGATCTGGACTTGTGTGTGTAGGACTACGTATGGGTGTCCACTAATAAGCTCAAGCGGAGGGGTGTGTCTGGGGCTCTGGGCTCAAGATTTATCGGTCCATATCTAGTAGCGGACTTTATTAACCCTACGGCCTTTTGGCTGGAGCTTCTTCCAGTTCTGAATAACCATAAAGTTTTTCACAGGTCGTAGCTCAGGGGATATGTTGTGTCTAAGGAGCCTATGTCATTGATTACCTTGAAGGTCATGACACTATGGAAGTGAACGCGAGTAAGTTGGGGCATTCCTTCTGTATGAGTTATCCAGACTAGTCCGGTCTTAAGGGTCCTGAGGCCCCTTGTAGAAAGTACTGTCATGTGAGTCTCACGTCATTAGGAGATTTGGGACCGGAGTCTCACATTGCTTTGTGAGGCTCTGGATTTTAAATGTATTTGCTTTCTTTTAGTGCAGCAAGGGTTAATGTAATTTTCCTTGCTTGGAGCTCCTGGTTAGTTCTCCTCACATGCAGCCGGTTTGTGACCACTCCCATCTCCTTTAAATAGTCACATGATCCATCACCTGATGCCAGTAAAATAATTTATTCTGTTTCTGACTATCTTGGAGGATGGAAGTTCTCTAGCTAGTGATCTGCTGCTGGAGCTTTTGCTGTGCTATTGTTTGGGGTCATGTCTACTGCAGCCATGGTGTCTGGTTGAAGTCTTGAAGTTCGTTTTTATATTCTTTTGTCTATGTCCCTCTCTCTGTCCTCCTTACTGGTCCTAGTCTTTTACTGGCTAAGGGAACTTTATACAAATCTCAATACTGGAAAGCTTATAATTGCTTGAAAAATATACATGGTGGTGAGAGAGAGATACAGTGGGGGGGACCCCACTGATCATAGGAGCTTACTCTGTACAGGAAAAAGAGGAGCCTCTGACCATAAGAACGTACATTCAACAGGAGAGAGAGGAACCTGCTGCCCATAAGAGGTTACACTGTACAGGAGAGAGTGGATCCCACTGACCATAAGAGCTTAGACTAGGGGAAGAGTGGACCCAGTTGACCATAGGCGCTGAAACTCTACAGGAGAGAAATGACCTTGCTAACCATTAAGAATTTACACTTTATAGGTGAGAGAGGACCCTGCTGACCATAAGACCTTATACTCTACAGGAGAGAGACTACCCCCACTGACCATAAGAGCTTACACTCCACAGGACAGAGAGAGCGCAGTCCACTGACCATAAGAGCTTACACTCTACAGGAGAGAGAGGAAGGGAGAATTCCACTGACCATAAGAGATTACATTGTACAGGAGAGAGAGAGGACCCCACTGACCATGAGAGCTTAGACTCTAGAGGAAAGAGAGGACCCCGTACGACCATAAGAGCTTACACTTTATAGGAGAGAGATGACCCCACTGACCATAAGAGCTTACACTCCACAGGACAGAGAGAGCGCACTCCACTGACCATAAGAGCTTACACTCTACAGGAAAGAGAAGAACCACTGACCTGACCATAAGAACCTGCACTCTACAGGAGATAGAAGATTCCACTGACCATGAGAGCTTACACTCTACAGAAGAGAGAGGAACCTGCTGACCATAAGAAATTACAATGTACAGGAGAGAGGACCCCACTGACCATAAGAGCTTAGACTCTAGAGGAAAGAGAAGATCCCACTGACCATGAGAACTTACACTCTACAGATGGAAAATGATTCTGCCTTACAAACTGTGCTCCACTGGGAACCACTGATCTATGGTTGTCCTGGTATTAACCATCTCTGTACAAGGTATGTTAATCCGCTAAAGGGGGCTTTACACGCTGCGACATCGCTAATGCGGAGTCGTTGGGGTCACGGAATTTGTGACGCACATCCGGCCGCATTAGCGATGTTGCTGCGTGTGACACCGATGAGCGATTTTGCATCGTTGCAAAAACGTGCAAAATCGCTCATCGGTGACATGGGAGTCCATTCTCTAATATCGTTACTGCAGCAGTAACGATGTAGTTCGTCGCTCCTGCGGCAGCACACATCGCTATGTGTGACGCCGCAGGAACGAGGAACCTCTCCTTATCTGCCTCCCGGCTGCTATGAGGAAGGAAGGAGGTGGGCGGGATGTTACGTCCCGCTCAGCTCCGCCCCTCTGCTGCTATTGGGCGGCCGCTCAGTGACGTCGCTGTGACGCCGCACGGACCGCCCCCTTAGAAAGGAGGCGGTTCGCCGGTCACAGCGATGTCGCCGGGCAGGTAAGTATGTGTAACGGGTCTGGGCGATGTTGTGCAGCACGGGCAGCGATTTGACCGTGTCGCGCAACAGATGGGGGCGGGTACCCACACTAGCGATATCGGGACCAATATCGCAGTGTGTAAAGTAGCCTTTAGTCACAGTTGCAGGGCATTATGGGATGGACGCGCATCAATGCAAAATGACATTATCCCACTCACTGATGCTTCAGCAGTGGGGAATGGTGCCGGAGAAGTCTTTTTTTTTGCAATCTATCCGCTCATCTCTACTAGTCATATACTGTATAATACATAAATGAAGACTAGTCACAAAAGTAGTATTAACAAATGGAATATTAGTATTAATAAATAATTAGTATTATCAGTATTATGATTATCAGGTCTAGTAGAATTATATACTGGTCGCAGTGAAATAACTAGTATTAGCATTAACAGTGGAAATAGTAATTTTGATGATGAGTAGCAATGGAAGGAATTCTAGTAATAATCTCAATGGAAATAGTAGTAACAGTTAACAGCAAAATATTATTATTATTTATTATTATTATTATTATTATTATTATTATTATTAGTCTTACCTGTCTTTACCTTATTCACACAAACAAGCAAAAACAGCCATGGAGTGAAACGCGTCTGCTCCTGACGCCTCATATTTGATCCTCCGGTCTTCTGCTGACTTCTAAGATCGCAGCTGTGAGCAAAAACTCGTCATTTTTTTCTTAACACCCTTCACTATATAAATAACATCTCCATTTTCTGTTCTTTAAGATAAGACTTTTCGTGCTGGCGAGAATCCCCAATGTAGACCCGAAATAATTATTTCTACACCATTTCCTGTGTCGGATGACTCAAAGGAAATATACTGAAAGATAGACTAAAATTATACTAAAAAGAGTGCGGATTATACAAGAAATACAAACCGGAGAATTGTATGCAGCGCAGCTCATGACTCCTACATGTAGAGGGGGTGAAAATAAAAACAAAATAAATGCATTGTTATGGCTAAAACAATTAAAAATACACATATAAAATGTGGCAAATAATCAAAGATATATAAAAATGCAAACCAGGACACTGGCAACCAAGCCTTGCATATATATAAAGTGGAGTGAATACATGGAAAGACACCAAGTTTAGAAAAAATAGACACAACGGTCAATAAAAGAGCTGAATTCTCAGCATATAATTATCAGCATATACAGTATATACTGTGTATATATATACCGTACAGACCAAAAGTTTGGACACACCTTCTCATCTCTAGAACAACTGTTAAGAGGAGACTTTGTGCAGCAGCCTTCATGGTAAAATAGCTGCTAGGAAACCACTGCTAAGGACAGGCAACAAGCAGAAGAGACTTGTTTGGGCTAAAGAACACAAGGAATGGACATTAGACCAGTGGAAATCTGTGCTTTGGTCTGATGCGTCCAAATTTGAGATTTTTGGATTCAACCACCGTGCCTTTGTAGAAAAGGTGAACGGATGGACTCTACATGGCTGGTTCCCACCGTGAAGCATGGAGGAGGAGGTGTGATGGTGTGGGGGTGCTTTGCTGGTGACACGGTTGGGGATTTATTCAAAATTGAAGACATACAGAACCAGCATGGCTACCACAGCATCTTGCAGCAGCATGCTATTCCATCCAGTTTGCATTTAGTTGGACCATCATTTATTTTTCATCAGGACAGTGACCCCAAACACACCTCCAGGCTGTGTAAGGGCTATTTGACTAACAAGGAGAGTGATGGGGTGCTACGCCAGATGACCTGGTCTCCACAGTCACCAGACCTGAACCCAATCGAGATGGTTTGGGGTGAGCTGGACTGTAGTGTGAAGGCAAAAGGGACAACAAGTGCTAAGCATCTCTGGGAACTCCTTCAAGACTGTTGGAAAACCATTTCCGGTGACTACCTCTTGAAGCTCATCAAGAGAAGGCCAAGAGTGTGCAAAGCAGTAATCAAAGCAAAAGGCGGCTACTGTGAAGAACCTAGAATATAAGACATATTTTCAGTTGTTTCACACTTTTTCAAGTATTTCATTCCACATGTGGTAATTCATAGTTTTGATGCCTTCAATGTAATGCTAAATAAAGTAAAATAAAGAAAACTCTTTGAATGAGAAGGTGCGTCCAAACTTTTGGTCTGTACTGTATGTGTGTATATATATATATATATATATATATATATATATACACACACAGTCATGGCCAAAGGTTTTGAGAATGCTACAAATATTAATTTTTACAAAGTCTACTGCTTAAGTTTTTCTAATGGCAATTTGCATATACTCCAGAATGTCATAAAGAGTGATCAGCTTAACAGCAATTACTTGCAAAGTCAATATTGGCTAAGAAAATGAACTTCAACCCCCAAAACACATTTCAACATCATTGCATTCCTGCCTTAAAAGGAGCAGCTAACATTGTTTTAGTGATTGTTCCAGTAACACAGGTGTGGGTGTTGATGAGGACAGGGCTGGCGATCAATCAGTCATGATTAAGTAAGAATGACACCACTGGACACTTTAAAAGGAGGCTGGTGCTTGGTATCATTGTTTCTCTTCAGTTAACCATGGTTATCTCTAAAGAAACACGTGCAGCCATCATTGCTCTGCACAAAAATGGCCTAACAGGGAAGAGTATCGCAGCTACAAAGATTCAGTCAACAATCTATCGCATCATCAAGACCTTCAAGGAGAGAGCTTCCATTGTTGCCAAAAAGGCTCCAGGGCGCCCAAGAAGGACCAGCAAATGCCAGGACCGTATCTTAAAACTGTTTCAGCTGCGGGATGGGACTACCAGCAGTGCCGAGCTAGCTCAGCAATGGCAGCAGGCTGGTGTGAGTGCTTCTGCACGCACTGTGAGGCGGAGACTGCTGAGCAAGGCCTGGTTTCAAGGAGGGCAGCAAAGAAGCCACTTCTCTCCAGAAAAACATCAGGGACCGACTGATATTCTGCAAAAGGTACAGGGAGTGGACTGCTGAGGACTGGGGGAAAGTCATTTTCTCAGATGAATCCCCTTTTTGATTGGGACATCTGGAAAACAGCTTATTAGGAGAAGAGGTGAGCGCTGCCACCAGTCTTGTCTCATGCCAACTGTTAAGCATCCGGAAACCATTCATGTGTGGGGTTGCTTCTCAGCCAAGGGAATCGCACCACTCACAGTCTTGCCTTAAAACACAGCCATGAATAAAGAATGGTACCAGAATGTCCTCCAAGAGCATGGGTGTGGTGTCTTCCCATTGGCTGTAGCTGAACGCTGGCAACTTCAGCTGGAAGACACACGCCACCCACTGTCAGCCAGCGGTACTGCAGATCCCAAGATAACCCAGCCCAGTGGATGATCGGAACCTGTGCCCACTGGTGCCACTGGCATCGACTCCTCTCCCATCACCAGCACTATCCACGGCAGGAACACGGCGTCGCCTGGCGATCGGAGCAGAAGTCGCTGGAGGAGACTCCGGCGGTGACGTAACAAGTTGATGGTCATAGTGATTATTATTTGACATATTATGTTTTGGGACAGAGCACAATTATGGGCACTGTGGTTCATTGGTTTTGTGAGCAATGTGTACATAGGGTGCTGGAGGTCGGAAGCCAAATGTTTTATATATGTGTGCAGGCTAGCTGAGCTCACATGTTTAAGATGGGTAAGTTGGCTGGCCAAGATCACATGGTTTAGGTGGCTATGTGGACTGGCTGACGTCACATGTTCTATGTGGGTACGTGGGCTAAGAGAGGCCACATGTTTTAGGTAGATACTCAGACTGGCTGAGCTCACATGTTCTAGAAGTGTACGCAGGCCGGCTAAGTTCATATGTTCTAAGTGGGTACAGAAGCATCTGAGCTCACATGTTTTATTTGTTTATGCAAGCTGGCTAAGCTCACATGCTCTATCTAGATGGGTACATGGGTGGCTGAGCTCGCGTGACCTAGACGGGTATGCAGGTTGGCTGAGCTCACGTGTTGAAGGTGAGTATGGGGAATGGCTAAGCTCACGTTTTAGGTGGGTATGCGGACTGACAGAGCTCTCATGTTCTATCTGGATGGGTACATCGGTGGCTGAGATCACATGTTCTAAATGGGTATGTAGGCTGGCTGAGCTCACATGTTGTAGGTGGGTCCATGGACTGGCTGAGCTCACTTTGTTCTAGGTGGGTACATGGGTAGCTGAGCTCAAAAGTCCTAGATGGGTACGCAAGGTGGGCAAGGTGTGGGAAAGCATTTAGTCAAATAAATTATAGTTTCCGTGTGTCTGTGTTTTTTAACTGCACACTTAGTAATAGGTGTGTCTGATAGACCCCTCTCCATTACTAACCCCTGGGCTTGGTGCCAGCTGTCAATTAACAGATGGCATCAACCCCAAAATATTACCCAGATTACCACTGCATCAGGAAGAGTCGGGAAAGTAACGGAATTGGTGCTTCTAATAGATGCGCCACTTCTGGGGTGGCTGTGGGCTGCTATTTTTAGACTGAGAAGGGACAAATAACCATGGGCCTTCCCAACCTGTTAATAACAGCCCCCAGCTGTCTGCTTTACTTTGTCTTATTATGAAAAAGAGGGGGGGGGGGTCTCCAAGTCATTTTTTTATTATTTATTTTGTTCACAGCAGTGTACAGGCATCTTTTCTATGCCAAAAAGATTGTTGATTGGCAGCGCAGCAGTTTATTAACAAACTTTATTAACATACGAACAGCATCTGAACTCAGAACTTGAATACAAATGTCCGTGAAAAGTATGAGTTCGAATTTAAGCACTAGTCATTAGGTGTCCAGTATGATCCCCAAACTGTACAGTTTGGGTTTGCTCATTCCTGTCAACGATCTCTACTATAACAAAGTAAAAAGAAGGAAAATAAACTTCTTATTCACAACTCTGTAAAAACATGGATGCAGGTGCAAGCGGACAGATGACGTTGTGGCCAGCGGCTGTATTTCTCATGGGTGCATTTCAACAGGTCCTACTCACAGATTCTACTTTATAATTTGGATTGGGTTTTTTTTTTTAGATTTGGCTATCTTAGGAGGATATCTGTTTGTGCAGGTGACTATTACTGTGCAGAATTATTAGGCAACTTAATAAAAACCAAATATATTCCCACCTCACTTGTTTATTGTCACCAGGTAAACCAATATAACTGCACAAAATTTAGAAATAAACATTTCTGACATGCAAAAACAAAACCCCCCAAAAATAGTGATCAATATAGCCCCCTTTCTTTCTGATGACACTCAGCAGTCGACCATCCATAGATTCTGTCAGTTGCTTGATCTGTTTACGATCACCACAGCCTCCAGACACTGTTCCGAGAGGTGGACTGTTTTCCCTCCCTGTAGATCTCACATTTTATGAGGGACCACAGGTTCTCTATGGGGTTCAGATCAGGTGAACAAGGGAACTATGTCATTACTTTTTCATCTTTTAGACCTTTACTGGCCGGCCACGCTGTGGAGTAGTTGGATGCATGTGATGGAGCATTGTCCTGCATGAAAATCATGTTTTTCTTGAACGATACCGACTTCTTCCTGTACCACTACTTGAAGAAGTTGTCTTCCAGAAACTGGCAGTAGGTCTGGGAGTTGAGCTTCACTCCATCCTCAACCCAAAAAGGTCCCACAAGTTCACCTTTGATGATCCCAGCCCATACCAGTACCCACCTCCACCTTGCTGGCGTCTGAGTCGGAGTGGAGCTCTCTGCCCTTTACTGATCCAGCCTCTGGCCCAAAAAGAGTCACTCTCATTTCATCAGTCCATAAAACCTTTGAAAAATCAGTCTTAAGATATTTCTTGGCCCAGTCTTGACGTTTTATCTCATGTTTCTTGTTCAGAGGTGGTGGTTTTTCAGCCTTCCTTACCTTGGCCATGTCCCTGAGTATGGCACACCTTGTGCTTTTTGATACTCCAGTAATGCTGCAGCTCTGAAATATGGCCAAACTGGTGGCAAATGGCATCTTCGTAGCTTCACGCTTGATTTTCCTCAATTCATGGGCAGTTATTTTGCACCTTTTTTGCCCCACACGCTTCTTCTTCTTGGGAACCTGTTGGCTATTGGCCATGAAACGCTTGATTGTTCGGTGATCACGCTTCAAAAGTTTGGCAATTTCAAGGCTGCTGCATCCCTCTGCAAGACATCTCACAATTTTGGACTTTTTAGAGCCCGTCACATCTCTCTTCTGACCCATTTTGCCAAAGGAAAGGAAGTTGCCTAATAATTAAGCACCCCTTATATAGGGTGTTGATATCATTACACTGCACCCTTCCTCATTACAGAGATGCACATCACCTGAGTTACTTCATTGGTAGTTGGCTCTCAGCCTATACAGCTTGGAGTAGGACAACATGTATAAAAAGTGTCATGTGATCAAATACTCATTTGCCTAATAATTCTGCACACTGATCTGTATGATGTAACCTGTTTTTTAGGTGACCACCAAGCTCAATGCCTTAGTACTGTAGTATTACCTAAACTATTTCTATCATGTTTGTTGTGTAACCAAAAAGCTCAATGCCTTAATACAGCAGTGTAACTTTCGCGGGCGGAGGGGCCGCGCTCGCTACGCTCGGGTCCGGGGCTGCTGCTGCTCGGTGGCTCGAGCGGTGGGCCGGACCCGGGGACTCGAGCAGCGCTCCTCGCCCATGAGTGAAAAGGGATGGTTTGTTTGGGGAGATAGTTCGTGACACCACCCACGGGTCGTGGTGATAATGGGCACCACCGCTGCTGGTGACGGGGATCCCGGGAGCAATGGCAGGGAGCAGCTAGGATGTTGGTTCCCTCTCTGTGGGTAGAGGTTGGTGATCCCGGGGCCCGGTGGTGGTACGAGGAGGCAGGGTAGCTGGGGTGCAGGGTTGCGGAGGCAGCGCGGCGCGGTGCCGGATGGCACTGTTGTACTCACTCAGGCACAGATTCACAGAGTCTCTATTAAACCAAACTGCTGGATGGACGGGTCCCGCAGCCGGCTGCAGTGTCTTTGCTCTCCCCGGACAGGTTGATGGTGGCTGTCTTTCCCTGCACCGTTGTAGAATGTATTGACTCCGATGGTTTCCCACTGGTAGTCCGCTCCCAGGCGTGTATGTAACAAAGGAGCCCGTGTTGCCCGCAGGCGCTGGCCCTTGGATCTCTAGCCTATGACGGTGGCTTTTTATCCTCACTGTGTGGACGGTTGCCTCCTGTCAGGTCTTGGGTGTGAGGGAACCCCCTGAGGTCCCGGTCACTATCTGATTTGACCGTTGTTGGCGGCTCCTAGCCTGGTCGGGGTCTGATGGCCCTGCCTTTGTGCTTGGTTTAGATCTGCTCCCCGACTCGGTACCAGTAGGCCACCGCCCATCCCCGGTCCTACGGTTCCGCTGACCTGCGCCAACTCCTGCAGACGGCCACCACCGTCTGCCGACCTTGCTGACAGTGCCTGGGCTCCGACCCAGACACCAACAGTTTCTCTACTCAACTTCTCCACTCCACTGCACTTGAACTTCCAAACTTAACTCCTCTCCACTCCACTCCAAACTAAACTAACTGCTTTTCCCGCCTCCAGGCCTGTGAACTCCTCGGTGGGTGGGGCCAACCGCCTGGTTCCGCCCCACCTAGTGTGGACATCAGACCCTGTAGGAGGCAACAAGGATTTTGTTTGACTGTTGTTGACTATCCAGGGGAGGGGGGGGGGGTGTGATGTTGTGTTTGTGACTACTTGGTTAGTCCAAGGCGTCACATAACCTGTCTGCACTTTGTTTGTTGTGTGACCACATAGCTCATTGCTTTAGTATTTTTATTGAACTTATACGATCTGTACCATGATTAATTACTGTGCAACCACAAAGCCCAGTGTCTTCATATAGTAGTGTAACCTCCATGATTTGTACCATGCTTGTTGTACAACCAACAGACTCAGTGCCTTACTACTTACTGTAACCTCAACGATTTGTTCCATGTAACCCAACCATGTTTGTTTTGTGACCACCAGACTCGGTGCCTCAGTATTTTAGTGGAACCTCCATGAGTTGTACCATGTTTCTTGAGTAACCGTCCAGTTTGTGCCCTGATTAAACGCTGTCCTCTGCTGTGTCCGTGTCCATCACAGCTCCCAGGGTTGCATCTACCCTTGCAAAAACCAATGACAACAATCCCTCTTAAACCCCCCCCCCCTGCTTTTTATGTTAGCAAATACTAAAAAGCTAAATCTAAGGTAGAAATTCAAAAAAGTCAGGTTAACATAGACGAAATATAATGGAAACATTTATATTTATACTTCCCTTTTTTTGCATGCACTCCAGATTTAGGCTTTAACCACTTAATGACCACCAATTCTCCTTTTTACAGACCTGAGATATAAGAATATAATATCTTCTGATGAATGAATGTGCAGCAGTTGTCGGCTGTACGCTACAGCTAACACCCTGCTACATTGGTCACGATCAGTGATGGCACCGACTATGGCTGTTTCATCCAATAGATGCTGCTGGCAATTGCTACAGCAGCATTTAGGTGGTTTACAGAACTTGGGGGCTCCCGATTTAACCCAGTTGACACCCCAAGATCGCGATTGTGTGATCCTGATGGTTGCCATCTCAATCAAAGGCCAAAGAATGACCATAGAGTCTGCCAGATATAGTGGCCTATGCAAATGTTAGCGACTTTTTAATGTTATAAATATAATTTTTCAGTTCTGTAATTCCACTTTGCAGTAATTCCTGAAAAGAACCTTAAGGGTAAACAGTTTACCTCACAGCATTTTTAATTATTTTTGCCATCATACTGTAGGGGTGGCTGTGGGGGCCATGATACTGCATACAGGAAGGGGAATGGCTGTTAAGGAATCATATTGCGTGGGGGGATGTGAGCCATCATATTGTGTGAGGGGTTGTGCGGTCATCATAATATTTGAGGCTTGTGGGGACATAATACTGTGTGGGGGCACTGGGGATATGTGTGGGGGGCTGTTGGGCCATGACTGTGTGAAGATTTTGTGAGGACATCATACTGTGTATGTAGCTGTGGGGGCCATCCTACTTTGTAGGGGGTGGCTGTAAGGCCCATCATACTGTGTGGGAGGAGTCGCACAATTATACTGTAGATAGGGGACTATTGGGCCCATCATTCTCTGGTTTCGATTACTTTGGGGGCATCATACTGTGTTGTGGAACTATGGTGGAATGTATACTGGCCATACTGTGGCCATACTCTTACTGCTTTGAGTCACTGTTGCAGCAATGTACTGAAATTGGAGCACTCTACCGTCCTCATAATGTACAAATGAGGGGCACCTTGGGGGCAGTTTGTGTTGAGGAATTAACTGCGGGGTATTTATGTGGGTATTGTGACATCTCAGCGTCAGTGAGGAAAATCTCACCACTTGTTCGGAATTGAACTTTTCTTAATTATGCCAGATGGAAGTGTGCCGCCCCAATGGCAGCAGCCGGGGCTGCTCGGATCCAGGTTCTCGGTAGCTCGAGGGTCTCCGGACCCGGGGGTCGTGCGGCCACTCAATTGAAGGGGGATATTTACAGGGGATTGTTATAGAGTTCATGATGCCACCCGTGGTGCACGGTAACTAGAGGGGGATACCACCGCTGCCGTTGGGGAGTACCCGGGGTGGTGACGGGGGCAGCCAGATGTTGGGACCCTCCATGGGTAGGGGGGATGTGATCTGTGACCTGCCTCCTGGCACTAAGTTTACTTCTTTGTTGGTCCCGGTAGCATAAAACTAGTCGGGTCCCACTCCCCACTATAGCTTGCTCTCAGGGTTCACGTTTGGGATTTTCTGGACCGTTTTGAGTGGAAAGTCCTATCCCCCTCGTTGCGCTAGTACCCCGATTTTGGAGCAGTTGGGTACAAATCTTGAAGCTTCCGTTCTCCACGGGTAAATTATCGGGTTGCTTGAAGCTACTCCCCGACCTAGGGTCCATGTACCCAGTCGTGCCTTAGTCCCAGCCCGGTGATAGTTCAAGGCTGCCAGATGTCCTCCTCGACAGATCCGTACCCCTTGCCACGATCCCCTGCGACCGGGGGTCCACTCCTCTGGGCCCAGACCACCGTCTGCCACCTAGACAGTTTCCAACGGGAGTTCCCACTCCCGACCTCCTCAGAGCTCCTTACTGCTCGAGGGCTACTTCCAGACTGACTACTGACTACTGACTACACTCCTCACCTCCCCTTCCTGGCTCCCCCCAGGTGGGCGACTCTATTCCACTCAAGCCGTCCACTGGTGTGTCTGGTGGGTGTGGTGCAGGGTGTATCTAGGACTTTTGATTAGCTGATGTAGGAAACACCATGTGGTTAGGGACCCATTACCAAGAGGGAGGTGTATACTTGCACGGGAGGGTAGATTGTACAATACCCTGTGGCGTACTGATAGTCCAGGGGCGTCACATTCCATTCCCACATTCCGGAAGCTAAGGGACATGAACCACAATGAGATTGTTTGGCATCCTTTTTTGTATGCAAATTTGTGGAATACCTGCTGATTACGGATGACAGCCCCTGCGGTGTACTAGTTTGCATCATTTGCAGGACAATTATTCAGTTTAATTAAAGTAGCAAACAATGAAGGATCAGCCATGATTATCTCCCCTAAATTCTGTACCTGAAGTGGGAGCTGAGGGATATAAAAAAGGGGCCTGCTCCTGTCACCGGTGTGATTTTACAGGACTTCAGCCTAGGAACCATAGTACCAGCTGGTGGATTACAGAACTTCTCCACTGCCCAACACTGAGCCCACAAATTTGTTTGGAGAACCCAAGCTGGAACAATCTGGTAACCTTGCCTCATGTCAGTTGATGGCGAACAAAAGCAGGGTGCTGCTAGCTCGAGTAGCTGTCCCAAGATGGCCTGGAGTTGTGCAGGTTCTAAGCCAGTGGAAGGATGAGACCCAGTCGTTTGTACCATCTTGTGTCCTTGCTGTTAACTGTTTGAGACCAAATAAAGTCTTACTGGAGTGTGGTTCCCTCAGCCTGTCTGAGTAGTGTTGTGCCCACATAGAAGGGGTATGGGCATTCAGTAGGATGAGCCTCGGCCCATGCAGTGTTTGTAAGGGCAGCCACATAAATGGACGAGACCCTCATGCCTCCAGCGGGAATTATACTTTATAGAGGCCATGAAAGGTGTGAGGGAATACAATCCGTTTTGTTCTTATAGAAACCAACTTATCTTAGAATTGAATGATGTCTTAGGGCTCAACTAACACTGATGGGTGGGGACGTTTTACATTTCTACACACACCCCTGCGGCTCTTATTAGTGCATAATTCTGAGGAGTTATTTCTTTGTGTGTGATACTATATAAACTGGTCACATGATGTAATAAAGAAGAAACTTTCAGTACACCACAAAGCGCGTGTGCTGTATTGATTTCCCAAGCGCTTGTAAAACAAATCTTACTAAATTGGAGTTCCAGTGGCATAGAAGGAGTGTATCTCATTGCTTAGGGGCTTCTGAAGGGACATAATTATGGTGTTTCTAGAATTTGGGAAGTGCACTCTTCTGTGACTTTGTGACTGTGGTGACCCCGACTGCTCTGCCAAATATTTTTTTTTTTAGGGGGGGAGAAGCGGAGCACAATTAATTTTTGGGTTATTCAGGCCCATGATTTCTGTTTACCTGTTTACATACACTGTCTTTTGTTTCTCACCTAATGAGTTGAGATCCTACCTGATAATTCAGCTGTGCATCAAAGCCCTCCATTGTAGACAATTCTACCCATAAAAAGACCATATGTAAGTTGTTAGGATGCATGTGCAAATGGTGACTCCTCTGTTATCTAGTGTATATAGAGGTATCAGTCATTGTACAGGAGGAGGGGGTGAGCTGTGACATCACCTATGGTGAATGGTGGCTCCTGTGTTGTCTACTATATATAGAGCTGTTATCAGCCATTGTACAGGAGGAGGAGGTGAGCTGCGACATTACCTAAGGTGAATGGTGGCTCCTGTGTTGTCTACTATATATATAGATGTTATCAGTCATTGTACAGGAGGAGGAGGTGAGCTGTGACATCACCTATGGTGAATGGTGGCTCCTGTGTTGTCTACTATATATAGAGCTGTTATCAGTCATTGTACAGGAGGAGGAGGTGAGCTGCGACATTACCTAAGGTGAATGGTGGCTCCTGTGTTGTCTACTATATATATAGCTGTTATCAGTCATTGTACAGGAGGAGGAGGTGAGCTGTGACATCACCTATTGTGAATGGTGGCTCCTGTGTTATCTGCTGTATATAGAGATGTTATCAGTCATTGTACAGGAGGAGGAGGTGAGCTGTGACATCGCCTTTTGTGAATGGTTGATCCTGTGTTATCTACTGTATATAGAGCTGTAATCAGTCATTGTACAGGGGAGGAGGTTAGCTGTGACATCACCTATTGTGAATGGTGGATCCTGTGTTATCTACTATATATAGAGCTGTTATCAGTCATTGTTCAGGGGGAGGAGGAGGTGAGCTGTGACATCGCCTTTTGTGAATGGTTGATCCTGTGTTATTTACTGTATATAGAGCTGTTATCAGTCATTGTACAGGGGAGGAGGTGAGCTGTGATATCACCTTTTGAGAATGGTGGATCCTGTGTTAGCTACTATATATAGAGCTGTTATCAGTCATTGTACAGGGGGAGGAGGAAGAAGAGGCGATCTGTGACATCACCTATTGTGTATGGTGGATCCTGTGTTATATAGAGGTGTATATAGAGGTATTTAGGATCGCTAGATTTAGGTATTTAGGTTTTAGGATCGCTACTTCCAATAGGTGGTACTGCGCTAGAGTTTGTCTCCTTTCCTGGAAAGACAATTTGTATAGAGGTATTATCATTGTAGAGAAGGAGGAGGTGAGCTGTGACATCACCTATTGTGAATGGTGGATTTTGTATTATCTACTGTATATAGACGTGATATCAGTCATTGTACAGGAGGAGGAGGTGAGCTGTGATATCACCTATTGTGATTGGTGGACTTTGCTATCAACTGTGTATAAAAATGTTACCTGCTTTTATAATCCAGTACATAATGAAAATGAGATTTCTGAAAAGTCTTCTGTAAAGAACACTTAGGCGGGCTTTACACGTTGCGACATCGGTAGCGATATATCGTCGGGGTCACGTCGTTAGTGACGCACATCCGACGCCGTTACCGACATCGCAGCGTGTAAACTCTAGGAGCGACGATCACCGATCGCAAAAAAGTGAAAAATCGGTGATCGGTGACACGTCGCTCCATTCCATAATGTCGCTGCTGCTGCCGGTACAATGTTGTTTGTCGTTCCTGCAGCAGCACACATCGCTGTATGTGACACCGCAGGAGCGACGAACATCTCCTTACCTGCGTCCACCGGCAATACGGAAGGAAGGAGGTGGGCGGGATGTTATGTCCCGCTCATCTCCGCCCCTCCGCTTCTATTGGCCGGCCGCTTAGTGACGCTGCGGTGACGCCGAACGCACCTCCCCCTTGAGGGAGGGATTGTTCAGCAGTCACCGCGACGTCGCCGACTAGGTATGTGCGTGTGAAGCTGCCGTAGCGATAATGTTCGCTATGGCAGCTATCACCGCATATGCGACGGAGGCGGGTACTATCACGCTTGACATCGCTAGCTATCGTTAGCGATGTCGCTGCGTGTAAAGTACCCCTAAGTATGGGTCTAAAGATCTTTGGAGATGGACTTGTAGCCTTGAGATTGTTGATATTTTTCACCAATTTTGGTTCTCAGGTCCTCGGACAGTTCTCTTCTTCTCCTCTTTCTGTTCTCCATGCTTAGTGTGGCACACACAGACACACAATGCAAAGATTTAGTCAACTTCTCCCCTTTTTATCTGGTTTCAGGTGTGATTTTCTTATTGCCCACATTTGTTACTTGTCACAGGTGATTTTGAAAGAGCATGGCATACTGGAAACAAAATTGTTTCCCCACAATTTTGGAAAGGTGCCAATAATATTGTATAGCCAATTCTGTTTTTTTGTGAAATTATGTCCAATTTGCTTATTTTTCACACAAAAGAAAAAAACATGTGTATGACAAAACAAGTGTAAGTTCAATAATTCGTGGGGACAAATAATTCACCTTTTGGAACAATTTCAAAGGTGCCAACACTTTCGGCCATGACTGTATATACAATGAACAAAAATATGAACACAACACTATTGTTTTTTCTCCCACTTTTTATGAGCTGAACTGTAAAATCTAATACTTTATGTACAGAAAAGGCCTTTTTCTCTCAAATATTCACAAATTTGTTTAACTCTGTGTTAGTGATCTCTTCTCGGCGGAGATAATCCATCCCCATCACAGGTTTGACATATCAAGAGGCTAATTAGACAGCATGATTACTGCACAGGTGTGCCTTAGGCTGGCCAACATGATTAATGCACAGGTGTGTCTTAGGCTGGGCCTGCATGATTATTGCACAGGTGCGCCTTAGGCTGGGCAGCATGATTATTGCACAGCTGGCCAACATGATTACTGCACAGGTGTGCCTTAGGCTGGCCAGCATGATTATTGCACCGGTGTGCCTTAGGCCTGTTAGCATGATTATTGACAGGTGTGCCTTAGCATGGCCAGCATGAATATTGACAGGTGTGCCTTAGGCTGGCCAGCATGATTATTGCACTGGTGCGATTTAGGCCACCCAGTATGATTACTGCACTGGTGCGATTTAGGCCACCCAGCATGATTATTGCACAGGGGTACCTTAGGCCGCCCAGCATGATTATTGCACAGGTGTGCCTTAAGGGTGCTTTACACGCTGCAACATCGCTAGCGATCTCATTAGCAAGCAGAAGACAAGCCCACATTGCAGGAGCGATTATCCAGGATCGCTCCTTGAACGTTCATTAGCTGTCACATGAAACGACAGCACAAGCGACTGTAACGACGCATCATCGTGTAGCGATACGATGTGTGCCTGAGACGGTCGTTTGTACGCCGTCACACCACACAGTCAAAACCGAGATTGGCAACGACAGAGGCGTTGTCTGCGGTTAAAGCAAACCCCTTGCGTCTTTGAGCCTCACCCTCCTACCGCCTCTACTTCCTTATTATTGTACGCACCAACACAATCCACGAACGTGATTGGTCATCACTGAATTGAAAAGGCGCAGATGCGTATAGTACTGCTGATGTGATAAGACCCATCATTGACTCCTGCGCACGTGCGTTCGGTTTGGATATGTATACGGGACGGAGCTTCTGCTGCAACACACACCAGTGCTTGGGTAACAATCGCGCACACACACTGGCAGCCACAACGGACGGGAATCAATTGTCATCATGGCCAATGGAAACCTAGTTGTGTTGACCTATCACGGCGATGGAAGCGTGAATCATTAGGTGACTACACACAGGGCCGCATTGTTGCTAACGCACGCAGGAGCGATATTGTTTGTCGGTTAAAGTGTGTCACACGTAGCGATGTGTGCTGTGGCAGGAACGACAAGCAACCTCGCTACTGACCAGACAACGATTTTTGGTAAATGAACGACATCTCACAGACCAACGATTTTTACCTCTTTTGCAATCGTTTAAGGTCGCTCATAGGTGTTACATGCAACGACGTCGCTAACGACGACGGATGCGCGGCACAAACACCATGACCGTGACGATATATCGTTAGCGATGGCGTGTAAATGGCCCTTTAGGCTGGCCAAAATAAAAAGCCACTGTTAAATGTTTAGTATTATTACACAGCTCAATGCCACAGAGGTAGTAAAGTGGGCTTTACACGCTACGATTTCGCTACAGCGATCTCGTTGGGGTCACGGATTTTGTGACGCACATCGGGCCGCTGTATTTATTATTATTATTATTATTGTTTATTTATAGAGCACCATTGATTCCATGGTGCTGTACATGAGGGGGTTACATACAGAATACATATACAAGTTACAATAGACAGACTGGTACAGAGGGAAGAGGGCCCTGCCCTTGCGGGCTTACATCCTAAAGGATTTTGGGGAGGAGACAGTAGGTGGGGTGTAGGTGGGGCGGCAGCTCCGCACGGTGGTGGGGCGGCAGCTCCGCACGGTGGTGGGGCGGCAGCTCCGCACGGTGGTGGGGCGGCAGCTCCGCACGGTGGTGGGGCGGCAGCTCCGCACGGTGGTGGGGCGGCAGCTCCGCACGGTGGTGGGGCGGCAGCTCCGCACGGTGGTGGGGCAGTGGCGTCATTGTAGATTATAGGCATTTCTGAACAGATGAGTTTTCAGAGTCCGTTTGAAGTTTGCAAGTGTAGTAGATAGTCTGATGTGTTGAGGCAGTGAGTTCCAGGAGACTGGGGATGCTCGGGAGAAGTCTTGGAGTCGGTTGCATGAGGAGCGAATGAGAGAGGAGGAGAGAAGGAGATCTTGGGAGGACCGGAGGTTACGTTTTGGAGTGTAGCGAGAGATTAGTTCAGAGATATATGGAGGAGACAGATTATGGATAGCTTTGTAGGTCAGGGTTAGTAGTTTGAATTGGATACGATAGACGATTGGGAGCCAGTGGAGGGTCTTGCAGAGAGGAGAAGCGGGGTGGTATTGAGGAGAGAGGTGGATCATTCGGGCATTCGCTGTAGCGATGTCGTAGCGTGTGACTCCTAGGAGCGATTTTGGATTGTTGCAAAAACGTCCAAAATCACTCCTCGTTGACATGGGGGTCCGCTCCCAATTAGCGCTGCTGTCGCTGAGGCGAAGTTGATCCTCGTCCCTGCGGCAGCACACATCGCTACGTGTGACGCCGCAGGAACGAGGATCATCTCCTTACCTGCCTCCGGCCACAATGCGGAGGGAAGGAGGTGGGCGGGATGTTAAGTCCTGCTCATCTCCGCCCCTCCGCTATCATTGGGCGGCCACTTAGTGACGTTTCTGTGACGCCAAACGGACCGCCCCCTTAGAAAGGAGGCGGTTCGCCGGTCACAGCGACGTCGAAGACCATGTAAGTACGTGTGACGGGGGTGCGCGTTTTTGTGCGCGACGGACAACGATATGCCCGTCGCGCACAAACGATGGGGGCGGGTCTCATGCTAGCGATATCGGGCCGGATATCGCAGCATGTAAAGTCACCCTAAGGTTAGAGGGAGCGTGCAGTTGGCTGCTGACTGCAGGAACGTCCAACAGAGCTGTGAATGTTCATTTCTCTACAACGGGGGAACACTATTCTCCTTATGGAGACTTTGCAAGCCAGTCTAGCTAGCTGCTAGTAAGGGGACCTATAGCTTCCATGCCCCTCTAGGAAATATTTAAATTGTCTCTCCAGGACAGGAGACAAACTCTAGCGCAGCTCCACCTATTGGAAGTAGCGATCCTAAAAGTCAAATGTGGATTTTTAACAATCCTTTACATATAACTTAGGATATATGCCAGATCAGAATCCCAATTTGCAGACACGGTGTTTTGGGGTGCTTGCCCCTCGTCAGTGCAAAGTATGGGGTGTCTGATCTGGCTCATGAGAAAGCTATGTGATCAGACACCCCATACTTTGCACTGACAAGGGGCAAGCACCCCGAAACACCGTGTCTGCAAATTGGGATTCTGATCTGGCATATATCCTAAGTTATATGTAAAGGATTGTTAAAAATCCCCATTTAACTTTTAGGATCGCTACTTCCAATAGGTGGCGCTGCGCTAGAGTTTGTCTCCTGTCCTGGAGTGAAAATTTGAACATTTCTGTACCATAAGTCGTCTCTAAAGGTGTTTCAGAGAATTTGGCAGCACATCCAACCGTCCTCACAACCGCAGACCACGTGTGACCGCACCAGCCCAGGACCTCCTCATCCGGCATCTTCCCCTCTAACATCATCTGAGACAAATTTGTGACCAATATTTGAGAGAATAAGGTCTTTTGTGTCCATAGAAAATGTCTTCAATCTTAAGGGCACTTTACACGCAGCGATATCGCTATCGAACGTACCTGCCCCCGTCGGTTGTGCGTCACAGGCAAATCGCTGCTCGTGGCGCACAACATCGCTTACACCCATCACACGGACTTACCTGCCTAGCGACGTCGATGTGGCCAGCAAACCGCCTCCTTTCTAAGGGGGCGGATCGTGCGGCGTCACTAAGAGACCGCCCAATAGCAGAGGGGCGGAGATGAGTGGCCAGAACATGCCGCCCACCTCCTTCCTTCCTCATTGCCGGTGGACGCAGGTAAGGAGATGTTTGTCGTTCCTGTGGTGTCACACATAGCGATGTGTGACGCTGCAGGAACGACGAACAACCAGCGGCATGCACCACCAACGATATTATGAAAAGGAGCGACGTGTCAATGATCAATGATTTTTGACGTTTTTGCGATCGGTGATCGTCGCTCCTAGCTGTCACACGCTGCGATGTCACTAACGACGCCGGATGTGCGACCCCCGACGATTTATCGTTAGCGATGTCGTAGCGTGTAAAGCACCCTTTAGCGTTCAGCTCATGAAAAATGGGAGAAAAAACAGCAGTGTTGTGTTTAGATTTTTTTAATGATTTAGACAATGGGTCATTTTAGCAAGTTCTACATGTAATCACCTCCTGTGACTCATTCCCTCCCAAATCTGTTTACAGGTTTGGTGTTTTACACCTCCTGGTCACACGCTGTCACAGGAAACCATTGTTTGTTAGTACATGACCACCATAGTCAGGTAACTGCTTGTTTTAATAGCTACACCTTCCCCTTCTATCTCACTACTGTTGAAAAATAAAAGAAGGGGTGAGGCAATCTCCTTCATATACAGCTGCAAAAAAATATATTTCTCTTATGATAACTGCTACAATGTCTTGAAAATAATAAGAATAGGATACATTAACCATGATCTACAAAGCCATTCACAACCTGTCTCCTCCCTACATCTGTGACCTAGTCTCCCGGTACCTACCTGCAGGCAACCTCAGATCCTCACAAGATCTCCTTCTCTGCTCCTCTCTTATCTCCTCTTCCCACAATCGCGTACAAGATTTCTCCCATGCCTCCCCCATGCTCTGGAACGCTCTACCCCAGCACATCAGACTCTCCACTACCATGGAAAGCTTCAAGAGGAACCTCAAGACCCACCTCTTCCAACAAGCCTACAACCTACAATAGCCCTCAGTCCAGTACACCACTGCGCAACCTGCTCTGTCCTCACCTATTGTACCATCATCCATTGCTTGTAGACTGTGATCCCTCGCGGGCAGGGTCCTCTCTCCTCCTGTAGACTGTGATCCGTCGCGGGCAGGGTCCTCTCTCCTCCTGTAGACTGTGATCCCTCGCGGGCAGGATCCTCTCTCCTCCTGTAGACTGTGAGCCCTCGTGGGCAGGGTCCTCTCTCCTCCTGTAGACTGTGAGCCCTCGTGGGCAGGGCCCTCTCTCCTTCTATAGACTGTGAGCCCTCGCGGGCAGGGTCCTCTCTCCTCCTGTAGACTGTGAGCCCTCGCGGGCAGGGTCTTCTCTCCTCCTGTAGACTGTGAGCCCTCGCAGGCAGGGTCCTCTCTCCTCCTGTAGACTGTGACCCCTCGCGGGCAGGATCCTCTCTCCTCCTGTAGACTGTGAGCCCTCGTGGGCAGGGTCCTCTCTCCTCCTGTAGACTGTGAGCCCTCGCAGGCAGGGTCCTCTCTCCTTCTATAGACTGTGAGCCCTCGCGGGCAGAGTCCTCTCTCCTCCTGTAGACTGTGAGCCCTCGTGGGCAGGGTCCTCTCTCCTCCTGTAGACTGTGAGCCCTCGCAGGCAGGGTCCTCTCTCCTTCTATAGACTGTGATCCCTCGCGGGCAGGGTCCTCTCTCCTCCTGTAGACTGTGATCCCTCGCGGGCAGGGTCCTCTCTCCTCCTGTAGACTGTGAGCCCTCGCCGGCAGGGTCCTCTCTCCTCCTATACCAGTCTGTTTTGTACTGTTAATGATTGTACGTATACCCTCTTTCACTTGTAAAGCGCCATGGAATAAATGTCGCTATAATAATAAATAATTATAATAATAATACAGTCATGAAAAATTGAGAAAACATCATATTATGTGTTGCAGATTTCGGGGAATTTTTGCATTTTTATCCAAAACTGCATTTAATGGTTTGCTGTTTAATAAAAACAAATTCCCCAAAAAGTTGACTTTTATCAGCAATTCTCTTTTCTCTAAATGTTTTTTTTATAGACTCTTCAGGAAACCACAAAAAATACCAATGAAACGTGGACGGAACGGAAGAAAGTGAGACGGTTCAAAGTAGAGTGAGGTGTAAGACAAGGCGGCATCCGGTCACCATTTTTCTTCAGCTTATATACACAGAAGCTTTTTTCAGGAAGGCTGGTCTTGCTGAAAAAAGAAGAAGGAATCAAAATTGATGGATGAATCATCAACAATGTTATAAAAAAAAAAAAACACAGTCAGTTGCACTCTGAAATGCTAAAGCATGCAAACAGTGAGTGCAAGGATATAGACATGCATTACTGCTTAAGGAAATCTACAAAAAAATTAGCTATTTAGCATACAAAAATGGCCATTTTTATATCTGCCCAGTAGCCACGTCAAGGCATGTCTCATTACTGGGAACCTACACTAAACTGCAACCTTTTTTTGGGTAACAAACCCTTGTTCTGGGTTACTAGACAAAAAAGGCCGAAGGCACTGCAAAATGCAGTATGAACAGGTGAAAATCTGAACATGACATATTATAAAAAATGGACAGTTGCACTCTGAAATGCTAAAGCATGCAAACAATGAGTGCAAGGATATAGATATGCATTACTGCTTAAGGAAATCTACGAAAAAATGAGCTATTTAGCATACAAAAATGGCCATTTTTATATCTGCCCAGTAGCCACGTCAAGGCATATCTCATTACTGGGAACCTACACTAAACTGAAGCCTCTCTCTGGGTTACAAATCTCAATGTGAACAGGCATGTAGGAACCTGCTACTGAAGGATAAAATCACCTGTGGCTAATGGGGGAGGGGTGAACAGTCAGAGGACATTGACTCCATAATCTAGACAAAAAAGGCTGACGGCACTCGCAAAATGCAGTATGAACAGGTGAAAAACTGAACATGACATAATAACAAAAAAAAGGACAGTTGCACTGAAATGCTAAAGCATGCAGACAATGAATGCAAGAATACAGACATGTATAACTGCTTAAAGAAATCTAGGAAAAAATGAGATATTTAGCGTACAAAAATGCCCATTTTTAATATCTGCCCAGTAGCCACATCAAGACATATTTAATTACTGGGAACCTACACTAAATTGAAGCCTCTCTCTGGGTTACAAACCTCAATGTGAACGGGCATGTAGGAACCTGCTACTGAAGAATAAAATCACCTGTGGCTAATGGGGGAGGCGGTGCACAGTCAGAGGACATGACTCCATAATCTAGACAAAAAAGGCTGGTGGCACTGCCAAAATGCAGTCTGAACAGGTGCAAACCTGAACATAACCTATGATAACAATAAAAGGACAGTTGCACATTGAAATGCTAAAGCATGCAAACAATGAATGAATTTGGGAGTGATGTCAGCCTGTTTTGCCTAGATTATGTAGTCATGCCCTCTGACTGTGAACCCCTCACCCATTAGCCACATTTGATTTTATTCTTCAGTAGCAGGTTCCTATATGCCCATACACATGGAAGTTTGTAACCCAGAGAAAGGTTCAGTTTAGTATAGGTTCCGAGTAATGAGATATGCCTTGACGTGGCTACTGGGCAGATATTAAAATGGCCATTTTGTATGCTAAAGATATTAATTTTTCCTAGATTTCCTTAAGCAGTAATGCATGTTTATATTCTTGCATTCATTTTAAAGTTTGCACTCGGCACAATCTTAGACCAGGTAACGGTTGCCATCCTCTATGTGACGCGCCCACGGGGCCTGGGGTTTTACTCGTCACTGGGTCGGTGGTGGAGGGGGATGTCGCAGTGGCCTGGCCCGGTTCCATCGTCCCATCGGTGTCAATGAAAGATGAAGGAGTTGGAGATGTTGGGAGTAGTTGTCTCATGATGCCACCTGTGGTATGCAGCTATGAGGGTAGCCGCCGCTGCGGAGGGCCTCTCTCACGTCTCGGGCAGATGGTAACGCAGCTCAGATGTTAAAGCTCTCCACACATAGAGCTTGGCCCCAGGGAGGATGATGGCGGTAGTAGTCTATGGCGCCGAAGCGCGGGACGACGGAGCCGGCAACGATAGGGATGTTACAGGGGCTGCGGTCAAAGTTCTTTTTACTCACTGTAATGTCGTCACTCGTCACCCTTGGAGTGCCGATTTCCGCCGTGTTGGGCCCCAGTCGATCCCGGATAGTTTGGAGGTCACCACCGGTGTTCCCACTGTGTGTCTTTTCTGGCAGGAATCCCTCCACTCCAATGTCTGGTTTGTGGAACGGGCCGCTGGTGCTCGCTTCATGCTCCCCGGATCCTGGAATCCCCCTTCTGTTGTGGCGAGCCCGGGCTGAGCTTTCTGCTCCAAGCCTCGGGCCCTGTGCTCCTCTTGAAGTGATGTTGCCTGGACCGAGGTCCTGACTTCCCTCCTGTCTGCTGGGTGCAGACTTCACTGACTATGTGTGAATGTTGCTCCTACCTCTCCCCCCAGTGGTGTCTGCCCCTTAGGTGGTTGTCCTAGTGACCGAAAAGTCCCATGCCTCATTATGGCCACCCCCGCATCTACCCTAGCGCAGTCTCAGTGGGAAAGCACCTAAACTGTGTGTTGTGTGAATATGATGAACACCAATGAATAACCTCCTCCTTACCCAGGATGAGTGCTGCACCTTAAGTGAGATGCAATACCCTGTGGCGACTGAAGCCTCAGGGGCGCCACATATGCAACTCAAGTCTCCCTTACATCTTTCTGGGGCGAGACTCGATCCTGCTGACTACACCAAGTGTAATGTGTCGGGGGCAGTAGCATTTACAGATGCAGTCTTAATTCCTTCTCTTAACCCACGTACACTCTGTTTTCACCGGTTCTACTGCCTTTGCCACAACTCATCACATTACTACAGTCCAGTTAGTGCAAGTCCTATTCCCAACCCACGCTTCTGCATCTTCTTTCCTTTTGAAGGAACTAATTTGCCAATATGGCCGGTACTTAACTTCTCCTCTCCTGACATTTGGAGCTTATGCCTGGAGCACTCTCCTCATTTCACGTCCTCTATACCATCCTGGCCCGTTATGTCTCGAAGTTATAAACTCGAGGGCTGTACTGTTAGGCGTCCTGTGCCAGATCCTCTCTGCATTTGACAACTCTGTCCTTTTATCCATTTTCCTTTCTCTCTACTCAGGATCATGCAATCCACTGCCTTGGTCTCCACTCATGTCTGGGAGCTCTGCTCATTTAGTCAGACCATATGTCCGGTTCTGCTGCACACTGGGGCCTACCAAACCTCCTGACAGGTGTTAAAAATAGGATTTACGCATATTATGCTTAGCCAGTATATAATGATTGAAGAGAAATAGAGGTGCAAACCATATGTGGGTTTATTCAATAAAGGTTAAAAATCATTACAGAAAAATATGCTGGGCTTAATTAGAATTGAGTTAAAAGAGAAAAAGATAAAGAGTCCATTATCTTACATAGCTGTGATGTCACGGCAGGCAGTTTTCCATCTGGTTGAGAATGGTCGGCATTTTACCTCTGTTAACTGTAGTACACTTTATATACCCTTTCCTCACACCCTCCTTTCCTTACTTGTGTCTTTACATGGCTTTAAACATGTCTTCAAAAACCCAATATAACTCATTCTCATTTTTAGCCCATACATTAAGTCATTGTGTCAAGTGGTCCGAAATCTGCAAACGTAGTGTCCTGCGCAGAACTTGTTTTCCAAAACCAGGCTAGTTGACATTTGACCTAAAGAATGTATAGAAGTGCTTTGAGGCTAGTTGACCTTTGGCCTAATGTAATGCATATACATTCTCTATGCCTAATTTTAGACTTTCTGCTAAGAAACCAGATGAATATAGCACTGAGTTGTCAGCTAGCTTTGATTTATCTTGTCAGATGTTTAGCTAGAAGCTCCTCAACTCACACACGCTCTAATGGCCTATCTATACTTACAAACTAATGGCCTGTAAATATAGTTATATTATGAGGAAAAATATTCATAATAACTCATTATTTTACAACAGGAAACAGTTTATGTCCCTTCACTTTAGCACCTCCCATTCTGGGATAGTTCCAACATTAACCCTAACTCTCTCTACTGTGTGTTCAAGGGGCAATGTGGGCAGTATGTACATATCCTTACACTTGAAGAAGATGCCAATTGTAGATGTTACATGCTGATAGACTGCTACCGACAAAGACTGAATACTATGAGAAATTCAAAGGATACTTCAACAAAGTATTTCAGTTCTTATCTTTATAGAACTATTATTTCCACCCCAAAGTATTTAATTTTATATTTCAATGGATTTGCACAGATTCTGGGTAAAATTAAAGTAGAAAAAAGGTTTGAAAATATCCTTAACTGTATGGGGGTTGTTTACATGATAAAGCTGGCATTATAATAGTGGCATGTGTATACAGTTAGGTCCAGAAATATTTGGACAGTGACACAATTTTCGCGAGTTGGGCTCTGCATGCCACCACATTGGATTTGAAATGAAACCTCTACAACAGAATTCAAGTGCAGATTGTAACGTTTAATTTGAAGGTTTGAACAAAAATATCTGATAGAAATTGTAGGAATTGTCACATTTCTTTACAAACACTCCACATTTTAGGAGGTCAAAAGTAATTGGACAAATAAACCAAACCCAAACAAAATATTTTTATTTTCAATGTTTTGTTGCGAATCCTTTGGAGGCAATCACTGCCTTAAGTCTGGAACCCATGGACATCACCAAACGCTGGGTTTCCTCCTTCTTAATGCTTTTCCAGGCCTTTACAGCCACAGCCTTCAGGTCTTGCTTGTTTGTGGGTCTTTCCGTCTTAAGTCTGGATTTGAGCAAGTGAAATGCATGCTCAATTGGGTTAAGATCTGGTGATTGACTTGGCCATTGCAGAATGTTCCACTTTTTTGCACTCATGAACTCCTGGGTAGCTTTGGCTGTATGCTAGGGGTCATTATCCATCTGTACTATGAAGCGCCGTCCGATCAACTTTGCGGCATTTGGCTGAATCTGGGCTAAAAGTATATCCCGGTACACTTCAGAATTCATCCGGCTACTCTTGTCTGCTGTTATGTCATCAATAAACACAAGTGACCCAGTGCCATTGAAAGCCATGCATGCCCATGCCATCATGTTGCCTCCACCATGTTTTACAGAGGATGTGGTGTGCCTTGGATCATGTGCCGTTCCCTTTCTTCTCCAAACTTTTTTCTTCCCATCATTCTGGTACAGGTTGATCTTTGTCTCATCTGTCCATAGAATACTTTTCCAGAACTGAGCTGGCTTCATGAGGTGTTTTTCAGCAAATGTAACTCTGGCCTGTCTATTTTTGGAATTGATGAATGGTTTGCATCTAGATGTGAACCCTTTGTATTTACTTTCATGGAGTCTTCTCTTTACTGTTGACTTAGAGACAGATACACCTACTTCACTGAGAGTGTTCTGGACTTCAGTTGATGTTGTGAACGGGTTCTTCTTCACCAAAGAAAGTATGCGGCGATCATCCACCACTGTTGTCATCCGTGGACGCCGAGGCCTTTTTGAGTTCCCAAGCTCACCAGTCAATTCCTTTTTTCTCAGAATGTACCCGACTGTTGATTTTGCTGCTCCAAGCATGTCTGCTATCTCTCTGATGGATTTTTTCTTTTTTTTTAGCCTCAGGATGTTCTGCTTCACCTCAATTGAGAGTTCCTTAGACCGCATGTTGTCTGGTCACAGCAACAGCTTCCAAATGCAAAACCACACACCTGTAATCAACCCCAGACCTTTTAACTACTTCCTTGATTACAGGTTAACGAGGGACAGACCTTCAGAGTTAATTGCAGCCCTTAGAGTCCCTTGTCCAATTACTTTTGGTCCCTTGAAAAAGAGGAGGCTATGCATTACAGAGCTATGATTCCTAAACCCTTTCTCCGATTTGGATGTGAAAACTCTCATATTGCAGCTGGGAGTGTGCACTTTCAGCCCATATTATATATATAATTGTATTTCTGAACATGTTTTTGTAAACAGCTAAAATAACAAAACTTGTGTCACTGTCCAAATATTTCTGGACCTAACTGTATATATATATATATATATATATATATATATATATATATATATATATATATATATAAAATACGATATATACAGTGGCGTGTGTGTTGTAAAATACTCATTGCCAGTTATTGCAAACTCTTGATTGCAGTTGTTGTTGCTAAGTGTGGCCCAACCACTCATTAGGTCTAGGGGGCAATCGCATTTTCATACAGGGCCATGTAGGTTTGGATTTTTTCCCCCTTTATAATAAATACTGTTTATATATATATATATATATATATATATATATATATATATATATATATATATATATATATTTATATAATGTGTGTGTATATGTATATACAGTTAGGTCCAGAAATATTTGGACAGTGACACAATTTTCGCAAGTTGGGCTCTGCATGCCACCACATTGGATTTGAAATGAAACCTCTACAACAGAATTCAAGTGCAGATTGTAACGTTTAATTTGAAGGTTTGAACAAAAATATCTGATAGAAATTGTAGGAATTGTCACATTTCTTTACAAACACTCCACATTTTAGGAGGTCAAAAGTAATTGGACAAATAAACCAAACCCAAACAAAATATTTTTATTTTCAATATTTTGTTGCGAATCCTTTGGAGGCAATCACTGCCTTAAGTCTGGAACCCATGGATATCACCAAACGCTGGGTTTCCTCCTTCTTAATGCTTTGCCAGGCCTTTACCGCCGCAGCCTTCAGGTCTTGCTTGTTTGTGGGTCTTTCCGTCTTAAGTCTGGATTTGAGCAAGTGAAATGCATGCTCAATTGGGTTAAGATCTGGTGATTGTCTTGGCCATTGCAGAATGTTCCACTTTTTTGCACTCATGAACTCCTGGGTAGCTTTGGCTGTATGCTTGGGGTCATTGTCCATCTGTACTATGAAGCGCCGTCCGATCAACTTTGCGGCATTTGGCTGAATCTGGGCTGAAAGTATATCCCGGTACACTTCAGAATTCATCCGGCTACTCTTGTCTGCTGTTATGTCATCAATAAACACAAGTGACCCAGTGCCATTGAAAGCCATGAATGCCCATGCCATCACGTTGCCTCCAACATGTTTTACAGAGGATGTGGTGTGCCTTGGATCATGTGCCGTTCCCTTTCTTCTCCAAACTTTTTTCTTCCCATCATTCTGGTACAGGTTGATCTTTGTCTCATCTGTCCATAGAATACTTTTCCAGAACTGAGCTGGCTTCATGAGGTGTTTTTCAGCAAATTTAACTCTGGCCTGTCTATTTTTGGAATTGATGAATGGTTTGCATCTAGATGTGAACCCTTTGTATTTACTTTCATGGAGTCTTCTCTTTACTGTTGACTTAGAGACAGATACACCTACTTCACTGAGAGTGTTCTGGACTTCAGTTGATGTTGTGAACGGGTTCTTCTTCACCAAAGAAAGTATGCGGCGATCATCCACCACTGTTGTCATCTGTGTATGCCCAGGCCTTTTTGAGTTCCCAAGCTCACCAGTCAATTCCTTTTTTCTCAGAATGTACCCGACTGTTGATTTTGCTTCTCCAAGCATGTCTGCTATCTCTCTGATGGATTTTTTCTTTTTTTTCAGCCTCAGGATGTTCTGCTTCACCTCAATTGAGAGTTCCTTAGACCGCATGTTGTCTGGTCACAGCAACAGCTTCCAAATGCAAAACCACACACCTGTAATCAACCCCAGACCTTTTAACTACTTCATTGATTACAGGTTAACAAGGGAGACGCCTTCAGAGTTAATTGTAGCCCTTAGAGTCCCTTGTCCAATTACTTTTGGTCCCTTGAAAAAGAGGAGGCTATGCATTACAGAGCTATGATTCCTAAACCCTTTCTCCGATTTGGATGTGAAAACTCTTATATTGTAGCTGGGAGTGTGCACTTTCAGCCCATATTATATATATAATTGTATTTCTGAACATGTTTTTGTAAACAGCTAAAATAACAAAACTTGTGTCACTGTCCAAATATTTCTGGACCTAACTGTATATATATCTATCTATCTATATATATATATATATATATATATCTATGTATATATATGTATATGTATGTGTATATAATATATATATATATATATATAATATATAATGTGTGTGTGTATATATATATATATATATATATATATATATATTTATATATATATACACACTGTATATATATATATATATACACACTGTATATATATGTGTGTAAAATATTTCGGTGACAATCAGTCCTTTATTCAATGTCTGTTCAAATATTGTAGATGCTAATGTAGTATTATACTTAATATAATAGTTTTCTTTTGCCTACACTTTGTGCCCACACTCGTCTTCCGTCTGTAAACTCAGAGTTCAGCTCTTGTGGTTTTACTTTTAACTGTGTCATATCTATCTGTAAATATAGAACTATTTTATGTTTACACTATAAAGATGGACGTATTTGGGACACAAGTCCTCATTACTGAATTCAGGTTTCAGCCCACATGCCCACAATCTACCTTTGCCCCCCCCCCACTTTACCATCTATCTTTACTAATATGTGACAGAGCGGCCAGTGGTGCGGAGCTCACTGATACCAGTGCAGTCCTGTAATAGGAGCCACCGGGGTAACAAGTCCGTTCATGACATTTCTTCCTCCCGAATCTTCCCCATCACCTGTGAGTGATATTATTGAGAAGTGGAAGGAACCGCAGCAAATCAGCCACAAAGTGGAGACCCCATAACGTTACAGTGGGGGGCTGAGTGCTGAGCAGCAGAGGACAGAAAAGTCACCACTGCTCTGCTGACCCCATAACAGCAAAGTCCAGACGTTCTCTGGTAACATCAACACAAACACTGCGCCCACAGGGAGATTCATGGCCGATCAGCTATACATCACCAAGTACAATGCCGAGCCATACATCACCAAGCACAATGCCGAGCCGTACATCACCAAGCACAATGCCGAGCCGTACATCACCAAGCACAATGCCAAGCCGTACATCACCAAGCACAATGCCGAGCCGTACATCACCAAGCACAATGCCGAGCCGTACATCACCAAGTACAATGCCGAGCCGTACATCACCAAGTACAATGCCGAGCCGTACATCACCAAGCACAATGCCGAGCCGTACATCACCAAGCACAATGCCGAGCCGTACATCACCAAGCACAATGCTGAGCCGTACATCACCAAGCACAATGCCGAGCCGTACATCACCAAGCACAATGCCGAGCCGTACATCACCAAGCACAATGCCGAGCCGTGCATCACCAAGCACAATGCCGAGCCGTACATCACCAAGCACAATGCTGAGCCGTACATCACCAAGAACAATGCCGAGCCGTACATCACCAAGCACAATGCCGAGCCGTACATCACCAAGCACAATGCCGAGCCGTACATCACCAAGCACAATGCTGAGCCATACATCACCAAGCACAATGCCGAGCCATACATCACCAAGCACAATGCCGAGCCGTACATCACCAAGCACAATGCCAAGCCATGCATCACCAAGCACAATGCCGAGCCGTACATCACCAAGCACAATGCCGAGCTGTACATCACCAAGCACAATGCAGAGCCGTACATCACCAAGCACAATGCCGAGCCGTGCATCACCAAGCACAATGCCGAGCCGTACATCACCAAGCACAATGCTGAGCCGTACATCACCAAGCACAATGCCGAGCCGTACATCACCAAGCACAATGCCGAGCCGTACATCACCAAGCACAATGCCGAGCCGTACATCACCAAGCACAATGCTGAGCCATACATCACCAAGCACAATGCCGAGCCATACATCTGTGTCGCCCTGGGCAAGCCAGGGGACACAGGTCACACACCACCACACCCTACATCCCAGTTAGGAACACCAAAGCTAACCAAAAATCCTTGTTGCCTTCCTCCAGAGGCTGATGATTCACACCAGGGGGTGGGCCAGGTGGTTGGCTCCGCCCACCGAGGAGATCACAGCTCTGGAGGCGGGAGGAAACCAGGCAGTTGAGTGGAGCCGGGAGTTGAGCCCAGGCAGGGCAAGAGAGAAGTCTAGCTGAGGGCTAGAAAGGAGTAAACAACTAAGTGAGAGTGAAGGAAGAAAAGTAGTAAAGGAGGAAAGCAAGAGTGGTGACAGAACAGAAAGAGTGTGCAAAAGCCTGAAGTAGTCCAGCGGTGTGCAGGACAGGTCAGCAAGGTCAGCAACGGCGGTGACTGTCTGGAGGGGGACCGTTTGGAAGTTCCTGGAAGGACCCCAGAGGCTGTGTGCCCGGCGGTCTGGAGCAGTGTTCCGAAGGACAGTCAGCACCAGGGCAGGGGCCTCTCGGACCCCGGCAAGGCTTGGAGTCGCCAAAATTTGCCAAATCCGTCAGTGAAGGGGACGTAGATCCCCCAACAACCAAGTCCCGATTGAAGGCAACAGCCCAGCCAGTGTAAAAGAGACACCGCCACCGCCAAGGCACCGTTTCTCAGGGCCAGCGCCTGCGGGCAAAGAGTAGAGCTCCTCCGGTCCAGCTTGAAGCCGGGGAGCGGGTTACCGGTGGGGACCCATCGCAACCAACAAGTACACAAAGGTGCTAGGAAGAGGGACATCACCGTCACCTACTGGGAGAGCAATTGCAGCCGTCCGTGGGACCGTCTTACCAGCCGTTTGGTTTACCGTAAAAACTGTGTCAACGTCTCAGGCTGAGTGAGTACCACAGTGCCGCAAGGCACAGTGCTGCCCCCGCGTCCCTGCGCCCACCAGGCCCTGCACCTCCCAAGCCATCACCGGGCCCCGGGATCACCAACCCCTACCCACGGAGGGGCAACACAACACCTGGCTGCTCCGCATCACCATCCCCGGGATCCCCGTATTGAGCAGCGGTGGTGAAATCACCACAACCGTGGGTGGCGTTCATGGACAATAAACAATCCCCACACCCAACCACCCCCTTTCACTCACGGGCGAGGAGTGCCGCTCGAGAAACCCCCAGGATCCGGCCCACAGCTCGAGCCACCACTGAGCAGCGGCAGCCGCCGGACCCGAGCAGAAAGGGTGAGCGCGGTGTGCTGACACCCTCCTCCCCGCCCGCGACAACTTGGCGTCACGAACAGGATCTTACCGCTCTGCCGTTTGGTAGAGGTGCGCCTTGTTACCGCCGGAGATATCCGGCAGAAAAATTTGAGAAGCCGCCATCTTTGGCGCGAAAAGTTCCCGCTCGAGCGTCTTCTTGAGTAGTAGAGGCGCGAAGGCCAAAACCCCGCCCCGAGAAAGGAGGGGCCGGAAAGAGCTAAGGGGGACAGAAACAAGATGTCTGCGCCCGACGGAGCCGCTGGAGGAGCGGTGGTCGCAGCCGCAGCGGCACCCGCGGACGGGAATGGACCTGCCCAGGTCCCGGCCGTACCGGCGGGAGGTGCCGCGGCCCCCGCGCTCGCTCAGGTCATGCCGTTCTCCTTGCCCTATGCGCCCGGAGCTGCTTGGCTACCGCAGTATGACGGGAAACCGGATGCCCTACAGGCCTTCCGGAAAAAGCTTAACCCATTGCTAGAGCTGTACCCCCTGACTGATAAGCAACGTGCAGCGATAGTGCTAGGCCAGTTAACCGGTGCGGCGGAGCAGGAAGCGGAGACCTGGGCCGAGGGGGACCGGCTCTCTGTAGCCACCATCTTTGAGAAGCTACAGACTGCCTTCGAGACCCGGACTGAAGCTGAGCTGAGGATGCAGTTTTACCAGTGCCGGCAACGAGCTGGGGATAGCATTCGGGACTATGCTCTACGTCTGCAGACCGCCCTCCGCACGCTGAAGCGGGCGAACCCTATTAATGAGGCGGATAGCAACAAGATGTTAGTGGAGCAATTTGCGCAGGGGATGAGGTCCCCTGAGGATCGTAAACAACTCCGGCTGTGGGCCCTGGAACACCCTGATGTGGACTTTGCTGTGTTAAAGGAGCGGGCCATTAAAGCACTACAGCCCCCAGCAACCGAAGTTCTGGAACCCGCCCCGTGGCCCGTCGAGACGGCTCCCGTTGTGGCGGCCTCAGCCAAACCAACCTCTCCAACACCTGCAGCCCCGAGCAGCACAGTGGAAGAACTGGCAGCCCAGGTCCGTCGCATGGACGGAGACCTTGCCAAAATCCTGGCTGCACTACAAGCTCTGACCAGACCTCAGCCTCCAGCACAGATACAGCTTGCTGACAGTCCCGAGGATGTTCCCTGGATGCAGCGGAAAAGTGCTAACAACCCGCGGAGCAGACCCCCAATCTGCTACAAGTGCCGTAAGCCGGGTCATTACTTCCGACAGTGCCCGTTAAACGAGCAACCCCTGGGGCCCCGGGCCAGTCCTCAGGAGTAGAACATCGTGGCCCCCCGGACTGGCGGGACCGATATATCGGGGCCCGCCCTATCATCCCCGTGGCTGTGGACGGCATACCAGTGATGGCTCTCTTGGACACTGGATCACAGGTAACTACCATACCGTAACTACCATACACGTTGTACCAGCGGTATTGGGCCGTAGACGAGCTGGCGCCCCCAGACAATGGTATAACGTTGATTGCCGCTAATGGACTCCCATTGACCCAGGTGGGGTATAAACAAGTGGCTATGACAGTGGGGCAAGCCGAACTGCAACACCAGGGTATGATTGTGATCATGAATGAACCCAGTGATCATAACCCGAAAATAGTGCTGGGAAACAATGTGATGGAGCACTGCATGGCTGATGTGTTAACCCTATTACAACAGCTGGCCGCCACAGCGGCAGGGAGCCGGCAGAGGGCTGTGCAGCGTGAGATCCGAGCCCTGATGTACCGCCAGCATGTAAGCTCAACAGGAGGGGAGATTGGTGGAGTGAGAGTGATGGATGTTGCTCCATTGACTGTGCCCCCTAGGAGTGAGATGATGATCTGGTGTAGGGCAGCAGTAGGGCCTCAGGGGCGTGACTACCCTGCGATGATGGAGCCCATGCCTTCCGAGCACTGGCCCACTGTAATGGCCGCCCGAGGGGTGGTGGATGTGAAGAAAGGGAGAGTGCCTGTGAGAGTGCTGAACTGTGGAGAGGAAGAAGTCAGGCTTCCCCGGTATGCCACCATTGCCAAGCTGCTCACCCTGGACCCTCACACTATCCATGAAGCCAGTCCATCCACACTCCCACCTACCACCAGCACTTCCTCACCCCAGGGGGAGACAAAGGAGTGGCATCAACAGCTACATGTAGGCACTGATGATACCCCTACACATCACAGGGCAGGGGTATACAGGGTGGTGCAGGAGTACGAACAGGTTTTTAGTAAGCACCCCCTAGACTTTGGGCAGATTAAGGGGGTCCAACACCACATCCCCACCGGTGAACATCCCCCTATCAAAGAGAGGTATAGACCTATTCCCCCTGCACATTACCAGTGTGCCAAGGATATGTTGAGGAATATGAAGGAGGCAGGGGTTATTCGAGACAGCTGTAGTCCCTGGGCCGCTCCGTTGGTACTGGTCAAGAAGAAGGATGGTACCATGCGGATGTGTGTGGACTACCGGAAGATCAACCAGATAACCCATACGGATGCCTATCCATTACCTCGGATTGAAGAGTCTTTGGCTGCACTGAGAACTGCAAACTACTTCTCGACCCTTGACCTCACCAGCGGATACTGGCAAGTGGCCGTGGCCCCAGAGGACCGGGAGAAGACCGCCTTCACCACCCCGATGGGGCTCTGTGAATTCAATAGCATGCCGTTTGGGCTATGCAATGCTCCCGGAACCTTTCAACGGCTGATGGAGTGCTGCCTGGGACATCTAAACTTCGAGACCGTCCTGTTGTACTTGGATGATGTGATTGTTTATTCCCAGACGTATGAGGCCCATCTGGAGCACCTGGCCGAGGTGTTCACGTCCCTTGCCAAGTACGGGATGAAATTGAAGCCCTCTAAATGCCACCTGCTGAAACCCCGGGTGCAGTATCTAGGGCATGTGGTGAGTGCGGATGGTGTCGCCCCCGACCCTGAGAAGATTACTGCCATCCAGAGCTGGCCGAGACCAACTACAGTGAGGGAAGTAAGGCAGTTTCTGGGTCTGGTGGGGTACTATCGGCGCTTTATAAAGGGGTACACGAAGATGGCTGCCCCCATGCAAGACCTCCTCGTGGGACAGACCAAAGGTGGTAGACCCATTGGAACCCCACTGTCGTGGGAAGACAAGCATGAGGAGTCCTTTTGCCAGTTGAAGGCGGCCTTGACCGGAGAAGAGGTCCTGGCGTACCCTGATTATGGGCGCCCGTTCATCCTCCACACGGACGCCAGTAACGTGGGGCTAGGAGCGGTCCTATCCCAGGTCCAGGATGGAAAGGAGAAGGTGATTGCCTATGCTAGCCGAAAACTCCGGCCGACTGAAAGGAACCCTGAGAACTACAGCTCCTTCAAGCTCGAGCTATTGGCGTTGGTGTGGGCTATCACGGAGCGGTTCCGCCACTACTTGGCGGCAGCAACATTCACCGCGTTTACGGACACGGCCAAGTTGGGCGCGCTGGAACAGCGGTGGGTAGCCCGGCTAGCCAACTATGATTTTACCATAAAGTACCGAGCCGGTCGCGTCAACATAAATGCGGATGCACTCTCCCGAATGCCCCATTTGTCAGAAGAGGGGTGCGAGGATGATGACCTCGAGGAGATCGAGTTGCCTGCGTTTCACCAGCCGCCTACTGAGAGGGTACAGGTACATCAGCAACGAGTGGATCTGGACCCACGGCCCAGTCAAGAGTTGCAGGAAGCTCAGGACCAAGCGCCGGCTGTTCGTCTTGTCAAGACTCTGGTGGAACAAGGTGCTACGGGAATAGACCCTGCCGCTCCAGCCGAAGCCCAACGCTTGTGGAAGGAACGGAAACGGCTTTACCTACACCAAGGGAAGCTGTACCGTGAGCTGATCAACCCGAAGACCCATGAGAAAATATGCCAGTTGGTCATTCCTCAAGCTGACGTCGCTACTGTCCTGCGGGCATACCATGGTGGTGCTGGCCACTTCAGGTGGAAGAAGCTGGAGATGCTGTTGAGGGAGCGGTTCTATTGGAGTGGGATGCGTGAATCGGTGGAAGCCTGGTGCTGAGAGTGCGGTCCTTGTACGCTGAGGAGAAAGGACGAGACTAGCCAGAGGGCACCCTTACATCCAATAGTCACCCATCAGCCGCTGGAGTTGGTCGCCTTAGACCATGTCAAGCTCACCCCTAGCCGAAGTGGGTACACCTACGCATTGACCATTGTAGACCACTACTCAAGATTTATGGTGGTAGTCCCCGTTAAGGACCTGACTGGTCGAACTGCTGCTCGAGCGTTCCAGGCTTATTTTTGCCGACCCCATGGGTACCCCGAAAAGGTGCTGACTGACCAAGGCCTGGCCTTTGAAGCAGAGGTGTTCCACGAATTCTGCCAGTTGTACGGCTGCAAGAAAATCCGGACCACTCAGTACCACGCCCAAACCAATGGCATGTGCGAGAAAATGAACCACTTGGTCCTGGGGCTTCTCAAGACGCTACCACTGGAAGAACGGAACCTGTGGCCGGAAAAGTTACCCGACCTGGTCGACATGTACAATAATATCCCCTCTAGCTCGACGAAGTGCACCCCAGCGTATCTGATGAGGCCTCGGCCTGGCCGCCTGCCGGTGGACCTGGAGATGGGGTTGGAGGCCCCAGAAGCACTCCCTTCGACGGTGGAGTGGGAAAGTCGGAAGAGAGCACAATACCAGCAAATCCAGGAGTATGTGGAGAAAAACCTCAGTCGAAGTCGAGAACAGCAGGAGCACCGGTTCAATCAGAAGGCGTCCGCGGGTCCTTTCCAACCCGGAGATGTAGTGCTGAAACGGAAAAGGAAGGCCCACAAGCTGGATGATCAGTGGGAGCAAGTCCCTTACGTCATACAACCCACAGAATGGGGAGATGGGAAGGCCTACCAGATCAGTCGTGACCAAGGGGGTACCCTGGCCACAGTTTCCCGGGACCATCTAAAAGGTGCCCCCCAGCGTTGGAGGCAGAGGCTGAAGTACCGGTTCCTCCACCAGGAGAGAAGGCAGCAGAGGTAATCCACACTGTAATGGGTGACTTCCCAGCAAACTGGCCTACACAGAACGGCGCGGTGATTCTTCCAGTGATACTGTTCCCACAACCCGTGGATGAAGAAGTAGTGGAAGCGGTTAACCGTGAGCCAGAACCAGTGCCAGTGCCCAGGGACGAACCTGTACTCAGCTCCCCTACACCTCCGCCTGCTCCACACCATAGCAGGGAGGAGGAACCGATTGTTTCCTCTACCCCACTGTCTAGCACCACTGACACCGGTCCCCGAAGGTCCACCCGTTCCAACCTAGGTAGACCTCCACTTAGGTACAGGGAGACCGTTTTGTGAGAAAAGGGGTCAGGGAATGTAAAGAGTGTTTGTTTGTTTAAAGGTTTGAAAGAAGATGAAAATAATTACCGAAGTTTCACCTGATTTGCTGTGTGATTGAACCGGCTGGAGCCGGCACCGTTGTCCCCGTGGGGACCGTTACAAGTTGTTTTGCATGGGAACTATCCATGGACAAGCCCGTGAACTTGCAGGGCAACCACAAACGTTAAGTGGCTTGTAAATATGTTGTTTTCCGTTACCGTTTTCCGCAGGCCGCCTCCGGAGAGGCAGGTTGGAGGGAGGGCCCTGAGCAGAGCAGGCTAGGGCCCAGCCACCAAAGGAACCGGTGGCTACCCTCTGGAGGGGAAGGACAGATCCCGCTCGGGTACCGTGTGCTGGACTGTGGGTCAAGGGGTGCTGCCTGGGCTTTAGGGGCAGCATCAGGGCCAGGTTGCTTGGGTGGGAGAGAGCGGAAACCGTAACCGTAAACCGTTATGCAACGTTAAAGTAAATGTGCCTCCCGTAAGGGAAGAGTTATTAAAAATGTATTTATGTTTGATTTACCATGTTATCTTTTCAGAAAAATAAAACCGGTGTTGGACGGCAGCCTGCGGACGGTCTGCATTTTGCTAAGGGGGAATGTGTCGCCCTGGGCAAGCCAGGGGACACAGGTCACACACCACCACACCCTACATCCCAGTTAGGAACACCAAAGCTAACCAAAAATCCTTGTTGCCTTCCTCCAGAGGCTGATGATTCACACCAGGGGGTGGGCCAGGCGGTTGGCTCCGCCCACCGAGGAGATCACAGCTCTGGAGGCGGGAGGAAACCACGCAGTTGAGTGGAGCCGGGAGTTGAGCCCAGGCAGGGCAAGAGAGAAGTCTAGCTGAGGGCTAGAAAGGAGTAAACAACTAAGTGAGAGTGAAGGAAGAAAAGTAGTAAAGGAGGAAAGCAAGAGTGGTGACAGAACAGAAAGAGTGTGCAAAAGCCTGAAGTAGTCCAGCTGTGTGCAGGACAGGTCAGCAAGGTCAGCAACGGCGGTGACTGTCTGGAGGGGGACCGTTTGGAAGTTCCTGGAAGGACCCCGGAGGCTGTGTGCCCGGCGGTCTGGAGCAGTGTTCCGAAGGACAGTCAGCACCAGGGCAGGGGCCTCTCGGACCCCGGCAAGGCTTGGAGTCGCCAGAATTTGCCAAATCCGTCAGTGAAGGGGACGTAGATCCTCCAACAACCAAGTCCCGATTGAAGGCAACAGCCCAGCCAGTGTAAAAGAGACACCGCCACCGCCAAGGCACCGTTTCTCAGGGCCAGCGCCTGCGGGCAAAGAGTAGAGCTCCTCCGGTCCAGCTTGAAGCCGGGGAGTGGGTTACCGGTGGGGACCCATCGCAACCAACAAGTACACAAAGGTGCTAGGAAGAGGGACATCACCGTCACCTACTGGGAGAGCAATTGCAGCCGTCCGTGGGACCGTCTTACCAGCCATTTGGTTTACCGTAAAAACTGTGTCAACGTCTCAGGCTGAGTGAGTACCACAGTGCTGCAAGGCACAGCGCTGCCCCCGCGTCCCTGCGCCCACCAGGCCCTGCACCTCCCAAGCCATCACCGGGCCCCGGGATCACCAACCCCTACCCACGGAGGGGCAACACAACACCTGGCTGCTCCGCATCACCATCCCCATATTGAGCAGCGGTGGTGAAATCACCACAACCGTGGGTGGCGTCACGGACAATAAACAATCCCCACACCCAACCACCCCCTTTCACTCACGGGCGAGGAGTGCCGCTCGAGAAACCCCCGGGATCCGGCCCACAGCTCGAGCCACCACTGAGCAGCGGCAGCCGCCGGACCCGAGCAGAAGGGGTGAGCGCGGTGTGCTGACACCCTCCTCCCCGCCCGCGACACATCACCAAGCACAATGCAGAGCCGTACATCACCAAGCACAATGCCGAGCCGTATATCACCAAGCACAATGCCAAGCCATGCATCACCAAGCACAATGCCGAGCCGTATATCACCAAGCACAATGCCGAGCTGTACATCACCAAGCACAATGCAGAGCCGTACATCACCAAGCACAATGCCGAGCCATACATCACCAAGCACAATGCCGAGCAGTACATCACCAAGCACAATGCCGAGCCGTGCATCACCAAGCACAATGCCGAGCCGTACATCACCAAGCACAATGCCGAGCCGTACATCACCAAGCACAATGCCGAGCCATACATCACCAAGCACAATGCCGAGCCGTACATCACCAAGCACAATGCCGAGCCGCACATCACCAAGCACAATGCTGAGCCGTACATCACCAAGTACAATGCCGAGCTGTAGATCACCAAGCACAATGCTGAGCCGCACATCACCAAGCACAATGCCGAGCCATACATCACCAAGCACAATGCCAAATGTCAGATGGAGCGGTATAAAGCCACCAGCACTGGACTCTGGAGGAAACATGCTGTGTATGCAGAAGCCGTACATCACCAACACAATGGCGAGCATCTGATACAGTGGTATAAAGCCACAACCATTGGATTCCAGACCATTGTGCAGTGATGGATCGCACTGCTCTAACTGGGTCTGATGGAGTAGTCTAGGTTTGGTGAAAGGAGAATGTTACCCAACTGACTGCACTCTGTACCTGCTGCAGTTTGGTGGAGGAGGGATTTTGCTTTAGACTTTTTAATGAAAGATTGGCTTAGTCCCCTTAGTTTAATAAATATTGCAGAAAAGAAATACAAATATAAAAACCTTTTTACAGTTGAAAAAAAAAATAATATTTCCATACAATTTTTCAGAATAAAAAGTAATTTATTCTAATAAAAAAACAAAAAGTACAAGAAAAATATGTTTTCTTTTTATCCTGCACAGTAAATGTGTTATGTCCCGGTGGTGGATACTCTGGGCCGTGCACCGGACTCCTCCAGTGAGCACTAACGGTACAGGAACAGAGTCCTTCAGGAGACTGGAATGACAATGTCTCTGGATCCACGGAGCTCCTGGAGGTAGTCCAGATGACAAGGCTCAGGTCCAGGTGCCGGGTAGAGACGTCTGGCGGGATCCAGGTCCAGGTGCCGGGTAGAGACGTCAGGTGGGATCCAGGTCCAGGTGAACAAGTGGGCAGGTCCACAGGTGAAGCTCAGGATCGGGGACGTGTTCAGGCTGGAGAAGATGGTGGGGTCACAGCCGACAGTCACCGAAGGACTTCCAGGGCGAACCGTGGTCAGGACCGGGTTAGAGTGGCAGGACTGGCTCTGTGAAATACACAAGGTTAGTAGGAGGCTAGACAAGAGGGGACCTGAACACCCAGCTTAATGAAACACGTTGAACAGGCACCGCCCACTTGGAAGAAAGGTCTTAATATAGCCTGTACCTGATTTTGGCAATATTCTGTTTGGGGAACGCTGGCCCTTTAAGAGGAGGTCAATGACCACGCGCGCGCCCTAATGCGCATGCGCAAAACCCGAGTGCCGGAGGCCAGAGCAGGAAGCGGTGCAGAGGATGCAGGAGAGCCCGACAGTGTGTCCTGGGTGGCACGGGAACGCCGGGAGCGGGGGACAGGGAGCATGGAGGACGCAGAGGAGGAAGAGGGAGCTGTGTGACCGGGGGCAGGAGGACCGGGGACTGGAGCGGTGAGTGGGGGACGGCGTCGGGACCCGGGGAGCGTGACAAAATTATACAAAAAAAATACTATAAGCAACAGCAAGAATGAGCATTTTTGTGCATTCCACCTCACATAAAATGAAATAAAAAATGATTGCAAAGACACATGTACACCAAAATGGCATCAATGAAAACTACAGCTTGAAATGCAAAAAAGCAAGCTCTTGGAAAAATGGCAAAACTACAAACATCTGTGCCAGAATTGCATTTTTTTTTTTTTTTGCTTATCCCAGTTCACAAAAAATGAAATAAAAAGTGATCAAGAAGTAATATTTACCCACAAATAATACCATTGTAAACTACAGCTTGTCCTGCAAAAAAGAAGGTCTCACGTAGCTCTGTTGCTGAATAAAGTATTAAAGTTATGAATTTCAGAATATAGAGATACAAAAACAAATGTTTTTTTTTCAAACAGAATATTTATGGTATAAAAGTAAAAATACATAAATAAATCACCACAATCGTGCTGACCCAAAGATTAAAGAAAATACCTGATTTATGCAGCAAAGAAAAGCAGAAAATATAAAATGTCTAAAATCCATAGCAGAATTGATGTTTTTTTTCTGTTTCTTCCCATAAAATAGTTAATAAAAGTTTGGTATTGAGCTGTATGTGCCCGGAAATGTTGCTAAAAAAAAAATCAAACACCCACATACAGCTACTTCTGCAAAAATATAACAATGTTATAACTCCTGGAACCATCAATGAAAAACCGCAAAAAAAAATGGGTCAGCATTAACTCTTTCACACCAGAGACTGTTTTCACCTTACTGACCAGGTTGAATTTTACATTTCTGACCAGTGTTATGTGATAATAACACTGCTATACCTCAACGGATCCCAGTGATTGTGAGAATGTTTTTAATGACACATTGTACTTCATGTTATTGGTAGGATGATTTAGCTTGCACTTATTTATTAAAAATCAAGCATTTGCAAAGCCTCTGATGTGCTTAAACAGTGGAGCTCCCCCACAAGTGACCCCATTTTGGAAACTAGACCCTTCCCAGGTGCTTCACACAATTTTATTACATTGAGTCGTGGAAATGAGAAAATACATATTTGCCACAAAAATATTGCATTATCCCCAAATTTTTGATTTTCACAAGGATATCTGGAGAAAAAGGACTATATCATTTGTTACACAATTTCTCCTGAATATGCCAATACTCCAAATGTGGTGAAAAACTACTGTTTTGGTGCATGGTAGGACCTGGAAGGAGCACTATTTTAGTTTTGGAGTGGATAGATATTTAACATTTGGAGTGCAAAATTGGCTGAAATAGACAGCAGACACCTGTCATGTTTGGAGAGCGCCGGACATGCCATTGGTGCAACCTGTGTGGCCGCACAGGGGCCCAAGAGGAAAGGGGGCCATTTTTACATCCAAAGCAGGTGCAATTTTGCACTTTTATGAGCTCTTGGTCTGCAAAGAGTCCATATATTTTTGCACAGGGGTCTTTTTCCATCTGTGTCCGCCAGTGGCCCCTGATGTAGCTAAACAGTAGAAACCCCTGCACGAGTGACCCCCATTTTGGAAACTACACCCCTCAAGGAATTTATATAGTGGTGTGGTAAGCACCTTAAACCCACAGGCGCTTCATAGAATTTTATAATTTTGAACCCTGGAAATGAGAAGGGACATTTTTGCTAGAAAAATGCTTTAGCCCAAAATTTTACATTTTCATGAGGATAAAAGGAGAAAATTGACCATAAGCTTTGTTGTGCAATTTCTCGTGAGTACAGGGATACTCAATATGTGGTGGAAAACTACTGTTTGGGTGCACAACAGGGTTTGGAAGGTAAGGAGCACCAATAGACTTTTGAAGTCGTTAGTGGACACCATGTCATGTTTGGAAATCCCCTGATGTGCCTAAACAGTGGAGCTCCCCAACAAGTGACCCCATTTTGGAAAATACACCCCTCAAGGAATTTATCTAGAGGTGTGTTGAGCACCTTCAACCCACAAGTGTTTCTCACAATTTTACAAAGCTGAACAGTGAAAAAGAAAAAAATGAATTTTTCCCTCCAAAAATGTAGCAGTAGCCCAAAATTTTCCATTTTTATAAGGGTAAACTGAGACAATTGACAATAAAGTTTGTTTTGCAATTTCTTCTGAGTACAACGATGTGATGGAAAAATTCTATTTGGGTGCACGGCGGGACTCAGAAGGGAAGGACCGCCATTTGAATTTTGAAATGCCATTTTGAAATGAAACCTCTACAACAGAATTCAAGTGCAGATTGTAACGTTTAATTTGAAGGTTTGAACAAAAATATCTGATAGAAATTGTAGGAATTGTCACATTTCTTTACAAACACTCCACATTTTAGGAGGTCAAAAGTAATTGGACAAATAAACCAAACCCAAACAAAATATTTTTATTTTCAATATTTTGTTGCGAATCCTTTGGAGGCAATCACTGCCTTAAGTCTGGAACCCATGGACATCACCAAACGCTGGGTTTCCTCCTTCTTAATGCTTTGCCAGGCCTTTACAGCCGCAGCCTTCAGGTCTTGCTTGTTTGTGGGTCTTTCCGTCTTAAGTCTGGATTTGAGCAAGTGAAATGCATGCTCAATTGGGTTAAGATCTGGTGATTGACTTGGCCATTGCAGAATGTTCCACTTTTTTGCGCTCATGAACTCCTGGGTAGCTTTGGCTGTATGCTTGGGGTCATTGTCCATCTGCACTATGAAGCGCCGTCCGATCAACTTTGCGGCATTTGGCTGAATCTGGGCTGAAAGTATATCCCGGTACACTTCAGAATTCATCCAGCTACTCTTGTCTGCTGTTATGTCATCAATAAACACAAGTGACCCAGTGCCATTGAAAGCCATGCATGCCCATGCCATCACGTTGCCTCCACCATGTTTTACAGAGGATGTGGTGTGCCTTGGATCATGTGCCGTTCCCTTTCTTCTCCACACTTTTTTCTTCCCATCATTCTGGTACAGGTTGATCTTTGTCTCATCTGTCCATAGAATACTTTTCCAGAACTGAGCTGGCTTCATGAGGTGTTTTTCAGCAAATTTAACTCTGGCCTGTCTATTTTTGGAATTGATGAATGGTTTGCATCTAGATGTGAACCCTTTGTATTTACTTTCATGGAGTCTTCTCTTTACTGTTGACTTAGAGACAGATACACCTACTTCACTGAGAGTGTTCTGGACTTCAGTTGATGTTGTGAACGGGTTCTTCTTCACCAAAGAAAGCATGCGGCGATCATCCACCACTGTTGTCATCCGTGGACGCCCAGGCCTTTTTGAGTTCCCAAGCTCACCAGTCAATTCCTTTTTTCTCAGAATGTACCCGACTGTTGATTTTGCTACTCCAAGCATGTCTGCTATCTCTCTGATGGATTTTTTCTTTTTTTTCAGCCTCAGGATGTTCTGCTTCACCTCAATTGAGAGTTCCTTAGACCGCATGTTGTCTGGTCACAGCAGCAGCTTCCAAATGCAAAACCACACACCTGTAATCAACCCCAGACCTTTTAAATACTTCATTGATTACAGGTTAACGAGGGAGACGCCTTCAGAGTTAATTGCCGCCCTTAGAGTCCCTTGTCCAATTACTTTTGGTCCCTTGAAAAAGAGGAGGCTATGCATTACAGAGCTATGATTCCTAAACCCTTTCTCCGATTTGGATGTGAAAACTCTCATATTGCAGCTGGGAGTGTGCACTTTCAGCCCATATTATATATATAATTGTATTTCTGAACATGTTTTTGTAAACAGCTAAAATAACAAAACTTGTGTCACTGTCCAAATATTTCTGGACCTAACTGTATGAAGAGCTCCTGACATGGCAAAATTGCAGAAACCCACTCAAGTAACCCCATTTTGAAATCTATTCCTCTTGCAGAATTCATTTAGGGGAGTACAGTGGAACCTTGGTTAACGGGAACAATCCGTTCTGGGGGTGTGCTTGTTAACCGAGTTTCTCATTCAGCAAATCAAGATTTCCCATAGGAAATCATTGCAATGCAGACAATTCGTTCCACAACTTGTTAAATGTCCCATCCTGGTGCCCTATTGTGCCATTCCACACATGCACAAACGCACCCAAACACAAAGAAACACACACAAGCACGCACACGCACATATTATGCTCACCTTACCCTCCGTTCCATTGCTGGCCTCCTGGGACTTGCTGTTCGCTATTACGGGCTGTGTATCGGGTAACCATCACGACGAGGAACTACCACACCCAGAGCGCTTACGTCAAAGGCAGGAGCCGCTTGCCTCTGATTGGCCAGCGCGCTGCCTTTGAGTAGTGGTAACAGAGGAAGTTCCTGCTTCGTCGCTATGGTTGCAGATACACAGCCTATACCGGCGAACTACAGGACCCAGGAGGCCGGCGATGGAACGGAAGGCACACATATATGCTCACCTTACCTTCTCTTCAATCGCCGGCCTCCTGGGTCCTCCCTTGTCGTGATGTACCGGTGAACTACAAGAACCATGAGGCCGGCGATGGAACGGAAGGTAAGGTGAGCATAATACTGTATGTGTGTGCGTGTGTGTTTGTGTGTGTTTGTGCGTGTTTGTGCGTGCTTGTGTGTGTTTGTGCATGCTTGTGCGTGTTTGTGTGGACTGCAAAAGCGGGTCAGAGTGTGGTGGATGTACGGAACCGGAAGTGTGTGCGGTGAGTATTTCGCTCGTACAGCAAAGCTTTCTCGTAAACAGAGTTACAAATTTAAAGAAAGCTTTGCTTGTTAAGCGAAATTCTCGTTAACTGGGTTACTCGTTAAGCGAGGTTCCACTGTAGTGAGCTTTTTATGTGAATAAATATTATTATTATTATTATTATTTTGACCCTCAGGCAATTCACAGTAAATGTAAAATGATCATATTTTTCAATAAAGCGATTAATAATAAAAAAAATGGACCACGCAGTCTTTGTGCAATTTTGACTAAGTACACCAGCACACCATATGTGGTCAGACACTACTTATCAGGCACAATGCAAAGCTCAGAAGGAAAAAAGCATCATATTATGGTACAGATTTTGCTGTTATGGCTTGCGAATGCCATGTCACATTAGCAGAGCCCCGGAGGTTCCAGAACAGCAGAAACCCCCACAAGTGACATCATTTTACAAACTACACCCCTCAATGAATTCTATTAGGTGTGCAATGGGTATATTGACATAATAGGTGCTTCACATAATTATATATTTACCACTAAACCTTTGTGTTAACCCAAAAAATACAGCTGTACTCTGAAATGCTATACTATGTTAACATGGAATATATGAAATTGGAGTTACTACTATGGAACCTATATTACAAAATGAGTAAATTAGCGCACAAATTGGCCAATTCCAAAGAGCCCAACATTTGTTAGACATTTTCAGTTGAACGTGGCAATACCCCATATGTGGTTCTATAGAATTAGTTGGCCATGCTGCACACTCCATTTGCAGAGCCCCTAATTGCTAGAAGAGAAGAATTCCCCCCACAAGTGACCCTATTTTGAAAATTACACCCCCCCCCCACTGGAAATTCATCTTTGGGTGTAGTGAATATTTTGACTCCATGGGTGATTCCCAGAAATGAGCAGGGGATGTTCTAGAAATTGCAAATTTGTCATTGTAGTGCCTGTACATTCTAGTGCCCGTACATTGTAGTGCCCATACATTGTGCCCAGCTTGTGCTTCTGGAAGAACGCATGCAGTAATTAAGTGGTTTCTCCTTGCTATTGTGCTTAGACATATGTTGACTATAATGGTGTTTTAGAGACACTGTGGTGCTAAGAAAAGATGGGGCACTTTGGATTTGGCAGCATAGATTTGGCTATATTTCTTTTGTGGGTTGTAGAAAGATTAGCCATGGCACTTTTCCAGAGGTTTTGTGCTACCAGTACCATGGAAACCCCCTGTATAACTGATAACAGATGTCAGAGTGGGGACTTGTTTTATTTTTGTGGAATGAGTTTAAATTTTTACTGGGAACATTGTACAAGACATTTTGGATCACATTTATCCTGTGCTCTACACTGAGCACTTACATTGAGATTTACAGCTAAATCTGCTAATGATGTGTTTCAGATGAAAGCCATGATGGATCTATTCATGATGCATGAGAGTCCGTCTTTTCAGAAGTGCACAAAACTGTGGCTGACTGCGCTTTTAAAATAGTTTAAAAAGATAGACACCACTCGATCATAAGCCAGAGACAGTCAAAAATGACTCCATATGCCTCATTATACTAAATTTTTCATCTAGGACATTGAGTGAATCACGTATTTCAGAGATTTACCATAGTTCCCAACTGGTCCGGATTCAATATGACTGTCTCGATTTGAAGGCTCAGTCCCGCTGTCCCGGTAGTCAAGGCTTTTGTCCCGACTTCCTCTCACCTCACCTCGCTGCTCCTCAAGGGAAGGGTCAGCATTTTTAAAATGGATAAATTAACAATTCTCCTCTCGTCATCTGGTTTCCCCGGACTCAAAAACTCCTTATCCATAAGCAGCAGCAAATGTGAACATTTGGTAATCTTGATGTGTGTGTTGGCTGTAGCCTGTAGCTGTATGCTTTATCTGTGCTTGGTATCATGATATGGGAGGACCCTATGACAATTTCATTTTTTAGTTATTTATTTTTACACCAATCTTCAGTGACCCACAGACTGGGTCTGTGATTGCAAGCAGTCAGACACTTTGTCAGATAGGCTGGGGACACGTCTGACTGCAACCAAGCACAGAAACCAGGACTGCCACCAATCATGATCAATATAGTAATAATTCTGGCACACAAAAATTGAAAGTTTATGAAACAACTCTTTGAATGCAAATGTCGTTTATTCATGCAGTAGGTTGATGATAATACATCCGACGTTTCGACCGTTAAAAATGGTCTTTATCAAGGATTGATTTATCTACAGGCATAAGAAATATATACAGAAAAAAAGAATAAAGAAATTAAT